>NW_022280087.1:0-25504 GCF_004355925.1 Anarrhichthys ocellatus | reverse complement strand
CAATAGTGGCCCACATCTCATTTTTAGCTTCAGATCTAGTTTTCATATGTATTTTTGGGAAGACATGTGTCACAATGAGGCGTAGTATTAGTATTGAATATTCAGCATTGGCTCTACCAGCATCGTTTAGAGAGATGGTTTCACACGGCAGAGCATTGGCAGTGTGTAAACCCCTGGCGCTTTGTGGCGGCGCCAACATCGGCTCAGCCCGCTACCTGCTGCCACCACGGCCCGATGGTCTCCACACCAACAAGTCTGACTCGCTGACTCAGCCCAAAGGTGCTGCCAGGAAACCTCCCTGTCTAACTGCCTCTTTTGATCATTTCAGATACTCTTTTTTAAAATGTTTTCTTTTGTTCCCTTCCCTTTCAGAACTATGCTTTAATTACCTCTCTCTCTCTCACACACACACACACACACACACACACACACACACACACACACACACGAACAAACAAACCAAGCTGCAGCACATCTGTGAATTTCCACTACACGTCACATGTCCAACAGACATAAAAAAGAGGAAAAGTTGAGCATTGATTAAAAACATTTGTATTTACCGCCTCACATCTGCCTGCGTGACAGAAAACTAGACATATATCTCTATCCTTCAAAAAAGGTAGAACTGAACATTTTATTGGTTTAAAAAGATGTTTCTTTCTTCATCTTGTCTGCTTAGAAAGACCAACGCCATGAAAAAAAGACCACAGGACATAAAAGTGACGACGCCAACCGTCTTTAACCAGCGTGATAACTGATTCCACGTCCCTGCTCTCAGATCTGCTTGTAATTAGCCTTTCATATGTAAACAGAAAAGAGCCGCCACGTGTTGGTGTCGGAAAAAAAGACGACTTAGTTGGTTTGCAGCTGTCTTCAGCATTTCTCACTATCTCATATCGCGTGTGGAATTGATCCGTTAGCAGCTGCACGTCAGACTGTTGTCATTGCTATCATTAAGAAATCATGTGAGAAGTTGCAGCAGTGAGTGACTTCAATTTATGGGTAATTATATTATATTTTGGGGAACATTACAAGGTTGCTTTTGAGCTTTTTGAGTTGTTTTTAGTTTGCTCTCCTCTGTAAGCGCACAGCTTGGTTTTCACATTACAGCATGTAGAACTTTCACTGTTTTTATAACCACAAGCTGCCCTTTTATCGCCTTCGTTTTCATCTATATTTATAGCACTTTCTAACTGGGTGCATGTATAAAAGTGTGTGCACGTGACACAGTCCCAGAAATACACACACATACTTTAACATCCAACGCTTAAACATCTTCTCAGTTTAGCACACACGGTCTGTTTCTTCTTGCACCAACATGTAACGTCTGCTTTGGCTCATTTCATTCTCACTCGGCATGGAACATCGGCAGCTTCCTTGGAGAATGAAACTTATCACATCCCGACAGAAACACATCTTTTCTTCACATATGTGCTATAAGAGCATTAACACACACAGAGGTCACATCCACCCCTTCACCTGACCTACATGCTGTTTCCATGTCTATAAAGTAGGCTTTTACTGTCATCGCCTCCTCCAACAACACAGCCCCCTTCACCTCCCATGCAACTGGCATTCACAATGATAGTGGAATTATAGCAGTGCGGCCAGTTTATAACCGTTCATTTCTCACATAAAAAGGCTAAACAGGGATGTCAGCACAGGACGGATGTATGATAATGAATTGTTTGCCATTATGTGATCATTTCCATGCTGATACCGACATGTTCTACATGTAGTCTAGTCCAGACTAAACAATATAGTTTTAGGTGATTATTGCCCTTTATTGTTATACTGGGCATAATGTAGGTGTTTGACTGCACCTTGGCCCATAAAATAAAAAAATGAAAATCTAATCTAATCTAACAATCTAAATTAAAAAAATGTAATTGAATATTACAATTTAAAATATATGTATTTTTAACTCTGTCTCTAAATGTAGCAGTTGTACCCTCATGGTTGAATACACTTATAATTGTAAGACGCGTTGGATAAAAGCTGGATAAATAATATAATATAATGTATATGTACTCTTCCATCAACTGCAGGCTGCTCTTCGACAGAGTCACAGCTAGATGTTGGCATCCATCCAGTGGGTACGGAAAGTATTCAGACCCCTATAAATTTTTCACTCTTTGTTTCATTGCAGCCATTTGCTAAAATCAAAAAAGTTCATTTTATTTCTCATTAATGTACACTCAGCACCCCATCTTGACAGAAAAAAACAAATGTAGAAATTTTTGCAAATTTATTAAAAAAGAAAAACTGAAATATCACATGGTCATAAGTATTCAGACACTTTGCTCAGTATTGAGTAGAAGCACCCTTTTGAGCTAGTACAGCCATGAGTCTTCTTGGGAATGATGCAACAAGTTTTTCACACCTGGATTTGGGGATCCTCTGCCATTCTTCCTTGCAGATCCTCTCCAGTTCCGTCAGGTTGGATGGTGAACGTTGGTGGACAGCCATTTTCAGGTCTCTCCAGAGATGCTCAATTGGGTTTAGGTCAGGGCTCTGGCTGGGCCAGTCAAGAATGGTCACAGAGTTGTTCCGAAGCCACTCCTTTGTTATTTTAGCTGTGTGCTTAGGGTCATTGTCTTGTTGGAAGGTGAACCTTCGGCCCAGTCTGAGGTCCAGAGCACTCTGGAAGAGGTTTTCTTCCAGGATATCTCTGTACTCGGCCACATTCATCTTTCCTTCAATTGCAACCAGTCGTCCTGTCCCTGCAGCTGAAAAACACCCCCATAGCATGATGCTGCCACCACCATGTTTCACTGTTGGGATTGTATTGGGCAGGTGATGAGCAGTGCCTGGTTTTCTCCACACATACCGCTTAGAATTAACGCCAAAAAGTTCAATCTTGGTCTCATCAGACCAGAGAATCTTATTTCTCATAGTCTGGGAGTCCTTCATGTGTTTTTTGGCAAACTCTATGCGGGCTTTCATATGTCTTGCACTGAGGACAGGCTTCCGTCGGGCCACTCTGCCATAAAGCCCCGACTGGTGGAGGGCTGCACTGATAGTTGACTTTGTGGGACTTTCTCCCATCTCCCTACTGCATCTCTGGAGCTCAGCCACAGTGATCTTTGGGTTCTTCTTTACCTCTCTCACCAAGGCTCTTCTTCCACGATTGCTCAGTTTGGCTGGACGGCCAGGTCTAGGAAGAGTTCTGGTCGTCCCAAACTTCTTCCATTTAAGGATTATGGAGGCCACTGTGCTCTTAGGAACCTTGAGTGCTGCAGAAATTCTTTTGTAACCTTGGCCAGATCTGTGCCTTGCCACAATTCTGTCTCTGAGCTCCTTGGGCAGTTCCTTCGACCTCATGATTCTCATTTGCTCTGACATGCACTGTGAGCTGTAAGGTCTTATATAGACAGGTGTGTGCCTTTCCTAATCAAGTCCAATCAGTTTAATTAAACACAGCTGGACTCCAATGAAGGAGTAGAACCATCTCAAGGAGGATCAGAAGAAATGGACAGCATGTGAGTTAAATATGAGTGTCACAGCAAAGGGTCTGAATACTTATGACCATGTGATATTTCAGTTTTTCTTTTTTAATAAATTTGCAAAAATTTCTACATTTCTGTTTTTTTCTGTCAAGATGGGGTGCTGAGTGTACATTAATGAGGAATAAAATGAACTTTTTTGATTTTAGCAAATGGCTGCAATGAAACAAAGAGTGAAAAATTTAAAGGGGTCTGAATACTTTCCGTACCCACTGATAAAAGCCTCAATCAGGAAATTATCAGCGCAATCATGAAATGCTGTGAGTGGAAAAAAATAGCACTGCTGGTAAGAGGAGCAGCACTAAGTCCACTTTTACATCATTCACCTCAATTATCGAGCTGGAAGCTTCCCCTCCACTGAGGAGAAGCTGTCAGGCTGCTACCAGTGTGCCATTACACGAGCAGGGGAACCCTGGCTGCTCCCCAGAACTGAGTAACCTACATTTCTCCTCCATCTTCTGTTACAGCGAGCAAGAGAGGAGGAAAGACTCAAGAGACGGAGGGAGGACAGTCGCCCATGTGGCTGGACAGCAGTACAGAGGAGTCAGGAAAGCTTCTTCCCTGAATCCTCTAGCAGTGATGACTGTTACAAGATAACACTTTTAATAGCATGCTGTACATGCTTTTATCCAAAGTATAAATATAAGAGACCACCACCAGATTTCCCCCCCATCTCTGTGACATTTACTGAGCGTGGAAGCAAGTATAGGCCTTTAATCAAAGCCAGGAGGAAGCCCCGTGATCAAACGTGAGAAGCCAAGAAAATGTCAGCATTCAAGTGAGAATGAAGTAGAGACGTCCTGTGTCCTGTGGCTCAATACAAGATAAAACGATTTTACAGAGACATTTAATGTTAAAAAGAGTTCAGTGTCAGTTTTCGTACTTTTGAGCCCTAATTCTCTGTTACCTCGCCACAATCACAGGTACAATCAGTTTTCAGGTCAGGTTTTAGTTTCACTTCAGGGGTACATAGTCTCTGTTTTCCACTGCACACTCTCACAGCAGCCCCACTCAACAGATGCGGGCCCCGGTGCCTTGCTCAAAGGCATCACCAGTGCGAGACGGTTTTTTCCCCTTACCTGCCACGCGAACCACCGCCCTCTCTGCCGGGTCCAGCACCGAGTCCTGGCTCTTCCTCTTCCTCCGCTCGTGTTTGGACAGGTTCCACGGCAGTGTGTCTCCCGGCGGCCCCGCGGTGCCCGACCGGCACGGGGACAGCGACCCCCCCGAACGCTCACTACGGAAGGACGGCTCACTGACGCAGGAGCGCTCGCTTAGAGTATCGTCATCCGAGGACTCCATCTCGTTCCCGGGAAGCTGCGAAAGAGAAGACGGAATGAGGAAGAGAAAGAGAGGGATGGAGGGAGGGATGAGGGCAGCGGGGGAGGGGGAAAGAAAGGAGGTCAAAAGAAGGGAGGACAGAAGAATTGTATAATTCATTTGCTGGGGTACAGTGTGATCACGCATCATGAATGATACAACGTTTCGACGTAACAGCACAACAGAAAGAGAGAAACAACTGGGTTACATTAGTCATCATCTCTCGACGAACGCTCGTGAGTTTGTGAGGCTGCAGACCTTCAGTGATGAACTACTGTAGACGAAGAGAGCACATGACAGCAGGCAAGATGAGACATTACTGAGGCCTGCTCAGAGCATATCTTCCCATCACTGAAGTCAATAAACCAGGATCCAACGATGGTGAACGTGGTAAACATTACACCTGCTTCCGCATGTTAGCATTGTGATCGTGAGCATGCTCACATTAGCATTTAGGTCAAAGCACCGCTGTGTCCACCTGAAGCCTCACAGAGACGCTAACATGACTGCTGATATAGATACATACATATATACATGTACATGCATGTACTTTTTTTCCCTCCATCAAACATTTTCATTGAATAGATATATATTGTTTCACTTTAAAATATTCCTGCTTATGTTGATTTGGCTTCAGACTTTTTTTCATACACTATCACAAAAACACACTTCTAACTTGTTATCTTTATTAAAAGGCCACTATTCAAGCTTTTTTGTAATTTGTGTGGTAATTAACCTTACACCCTGTTTGGAGCCGATTTATTGATGAAGAGGATGATGTCAGCTCTGTTTGGTAGGGGGGGGGGGGGTTCGTCTACTCAACAGACTTGGCTAAGACTAGGAGCAAAGACCAAAGACAGAGAGATGAGATTTCAAAGCTCTTCTAGCGTTTCTATTTTTAAAGAAAAGTCAATAAGCTGGGAAGACAGGAGAGGTTTTTTTTCTTCTCCATCTTCATCTCATTTTCACTCTGTCCTTTCCTTCTCTGCTTCTCTCTTGTCTGTTGCTCATTCATCTTTACACTGACTGTTTGTTGAAATATAGATTAAATTCAATACCTATTTATTATGAAGAAAAATAAGTGACAGTAAATACTTGATGTAAGCAAACACACAAGGCAGACGTGTGTGTGTGTGTGTACTTGTACAGCTATGTTTGTGAGGACCAAGTTTTTGAGCGTTAGACCTTCCAAGTGAGGACATTTTGGCCGGTCCTCACTTTGGCACAAAGATCTGTTCAGACTTGGTTTTAAGGTTGAGTTTAGAATTAAGTTTTGGTCAGAGTAAGGGGTTATAGAATATATTATGTCAATGAGTGTCCATGGTTGTGTGCGTGTGTGTGTGCGTGCGTGTGCGTGCGTGCGTGCGCGTGCGTGTGCGTGCGTGCGTGCGTGCGCGTGCGTGCGTGCGTGTGTGCGTGCACTCTGGGGACCTGACGCTCTGATCTGTCCATCACAGCCTCATAAAATCAATACCTGTCCTGAGAGAATGAATTGGCCGTTACCGGCTCTCATATTGCAGCTCCACAGGGAGTTACAGGTTAGTGAGCGTCCGCTGTGCTCCTGGAGTCATGAGTTTGAATCCAGCTCACAGACTATGTGCACATCATGCAATTCATTATACGTATATCCATCTTCACTGTGTATTTAGCTATGTGCTCATTTCTTAAAAAGCTGTACGATGCAAAAACATCTTCATATGTGTCTTTAAGAAGACAATTCTAATGTTTTACTGCAAATCACATGTATTTGATATTAGTCTTGTCTTTTAATCAGATTAGAAGAAATACTCATATCTTTTACTTCAGTAAAAGTTTCAATGCAGCTCCGTTAAATATACTCTGTGACAAGTAAAAGTCTTACATCCAAGATTTCACTTAGAAAAACTACAGAAGTATTAACAGCAGAATATACTTAAAGTATTAAGTTAACCTTTCAGAGAGCTGTATGACTATACTGTATATCGAGTGGATATGGTCTGAGTGGAGGTGGAGCTCATTTGAACTACTTTATATACTGATGGAGAGTTTAATCTACAGCACATTGTCATAAATTGATCGTATGTTGTGTTTGTAAAATCTTGATCTGTAAGGTAACCGGTAGCAATGCAGACTTTTCAGTCACTCTGCAATTACTTCTGGATAAAAACAAAACTCTGAAACTCCACATATGTACATTCAAAAATGGTCAGCAGTAATGGGATTTGTAGTTAAGGAGCAACAATTTTAAAAACAACATATTGAATGCAACATTCGACCGGCTAAGACGACAATATGGAATGCAGCTTATTGTATCTCAGTGGTTTCTTAAAACAAAGCAATACACTCATCATCACACTCTCAGTGAGTTAAGTATGGAGAATACCAGGACCCTAAAACCATCATTCATTTGATTATTTACACCTGTGCTTTTCTGTGAAAAAGGTTTGTAAGGCTAAACACCATCTTCAACACAGAGGGTGGAGGTTGTGATGAAGGTTAGAAGACAGCAGGATGAAAACTAGAAGTTAGCAAATTAATAAAGAAACCACGTGCAACTTATTTTGCGACTTCAAAGGTAAACCAACTTTCAGTATTTGGAGAAACCCTGGACAATCTATAATTTTGAAATCTTTACTGATGTTTCCTCAAAATGGATATGAAGTCTTTCAGAATAAAAGTCCCTAAATCCACCAGTGATCCGGTTTGTTTCACGGATCACCCACTAACAGTTAGAAAAACAGTCACTCCAGCGCCTGAGAGACTCAACAAACATCCAGCTTAACCCCTTAAACAGTGAGCACTTTACGGGGTGACTAACTTCTGCTGGCTGCCAAAGAGCAGCAGACTAAGCTGTGGAGCGACCTGAGCAGCCGTCACAGGGTGGGAATGTTTCTGTGTACGATGTGTGAGTCCGACAAAACGGCTGGGTTTTCCATCTGGGCTAGTGCTGCCAAAAGTCCTCCTCCTCCCCCTCCTCCTCCTCCTGCTGTTGGCCCCTGGCTAGACCGCTGGCAAGGCCCCACTTCCTGAATCCCCATCTCCACGGCAACGCTAGCTAGGAAGAGGTTAAGGCCTTCCCACAATTCTCTGCGGTTCTCTGGTGTACGAGTCTGTGTGTGTCTCTGTCCTCGTGTTGGTGTTTCTACATGTGTGTGTGTGTGTGTATGTGTGTGCATGTATATCTGTATGTGTGTGTGCGTGTGTATGCGTGTATGTGTGTGTAGTCAGTTTCCCTGCTGCTTGCTGACAGTGAGTCAGTGCCACTGCAACTAGCCGTTTTATAAATAGAGCCAGAATGGAGGCTTCAAAGCCGCACCATGTCATTAGTGCTATGGGAGGAGAAAAAGAGATCTTTGAAGAAGAAGATGATGATGAAGGAGAAACTACCAGCAGAAACACCGGCGGAGCAGTGAGAGAATGAGATCACTTCCTGTCTGATGAGATGCTCGCCAATGCATTTTTCACTCACACCATGTGTTCACATACTTTGCTCCCAGCTTTTTGTGAAATAATGATTACTCTCATTATTGATTCATTTTTACTCTTTTGTTATTTCTTGTCCATAAAAGCTAAAAACATAGGTGTATATATCTACATTTATCATTAAAGTTCCCAGATAAAGGTGACATCTTCAATTTACCGGTTTTGTTTGATAAGCAGTTGAAAAGCCAAAGATATCCAGTTTATCATAAAAACATAAAATGATCTGTCGAGCTACTAATCGGTTAACTGACTAATTATTTCAGTTCTGGATTGATCTATTATTGTTAGTCTTTTAGTTAAACATTTGTCAGACTATTTCTTTATCATATGTAAAAAAATAAATACATTTAAAAACACTGAGATAAATACTTACTGCAAGTTCTCAAGTCCCCAGGAGTCGTTTTTTTTCAATTAGACTGACCGGGGCAGCTAGCAAATAGCCTATCTGTTCTACTTTAATCTACACTATGTCACAACATCGTGAAAAACATCCATTGAAGTTGCCAAAGCCCAAAGTGACAAGAGCAACAAACCCTCAACATTTAAGGACGTGAAACCAGCGAATATTTTACATTTTTGTTTGATAAATGACTTGAATGATTAACTAATATATTTTAATTTATATACTAAATAACTGACTTACACATCAATACACAAAAGCAAGTGTGCACCAAAGTTTTAGAAGCACACACATATCCACACTGAATGCTTGACTGAGCTGATTTATAACCAGGATTTACATGGACACGGTCTGTTCCCACAGTTTAGCCTGAGGAGGGTGTGTGTGTTTGTAGGTGTGTGTGTGTATGTGTGTGTGTGAATGCGGAAAGTGACATGAAGCAGAGAGAGGGAGAACGACAGAGATGTAGAAGTATGGCAAAAGATTAAAAAGGAGAGAAAAGGGAAGACAAGAAAAGAAAGAACATGTAGGAAAGAGTCAGAGAGAGAAAACTAGACACGGTCGTAACCTCTGTGTGTCGTACCAGAGCAGCATACCAACGCTGATGGGAGTTTAACTGACATCCGTGCTCAACAGATGGATAATAATTCGGCCGGACAAACTCCATAACATAGAGCCACCTGATCAGAAACACATCTGATCGACACATGGGATTTACATCATACATCCAGAGCTGCAGTCGGTGTTGAGTCGAAGCTAGCTAGCTGTTTCCCCCTGTTTATAGACTTTATGCTAAGCTAGGCTACACCTCCTGTTTCTAGCTCTATACTCAGCGCACAGACATGAAAGAGGTATCACTCATCTCATCGAACTATAAGCGTGTTTCCTGGAATCTCAAACTGTTCCTTGAAAGTGTGAAGATGAGGGCGGTCAATTCTGTGACGCCGACACACTGCAGAGTCCGCTGCAGGACAAAAAAAGTCATGTGTGGCAGACTTGTATATTACTGACCGGAGATAAACTTGCTTTTTAACCACGCAGTCACGTCACGTAAGCATCATTAGCATAATTAGCACAATCTACCAAGGCAAGATTACCAAGGCAGTGTCGCGCGCACGTGAGAGCCTAATTAACAGCAACTAGCACCGGTCCAACACCTGCTGGTCCTGTAACTTTAAAGAAATAGTTTGATATTTTTAGAAATACGCTTATTCATTATATTGCCAAGAGTTCAATGGAAAGGTCAAGATCACTCTCATGTCTGTACACTAAGGATTGAGCTAAAGTCAGGAGGTTGTTAGCTTAACTTAGCATGAAGAGTGGAAACAGGGGGAAACACACGAGATACAATGTGTTAGTTAGTAAGCTTTAGGGGTGACGGTCGGTGTATTTCTCAACATTTGGATAAAGACGGGCTAACTGCTGTTTCCAGTCTTTATGCT
Organism: Anarrhichthys ocellatus; assembly: GCF_004355925.1. Lineage (NCBI taxonomy): Eukaryota > Metazoa > Chordata > Actinopteri > Perciformes > Anarhichadidae > Anarrhichthys > Anarrhichthys ocellatus. The sequence goes on along the minus strand of NW_022280087.1, from coordinate 15,374 downwards.
AAGCTAAGTAAATTGCCTTCTGGCTCCCGCTTCATGCTTGTGCTGTGTTCAGGTCATATTGTTTAAACCTTAACTACACGCAGCTGAGAGGATTTATAACCGTCACAACATCAACCACTTGGTGAAAACAGCTTGGCCTATAGCAAGCGTCAAGAAACCACAAAGCCACCATCACTGACCTTTGCATGTCAATAAAATCCAGTATTAACACTTTTAAAATCCATTCAGCTAATCTAAAAGGAACTTATTCTTTGTTTCTATCTTGTTTCACTTGTTAATAAATCACTCCAAATAGGTAATATAGCAAAAGCAATTGAGGCTGTTTTGATGGTGTGATTACGAAGCGAGCAGTTGGAGTAACATCTTGGAATATTGCGTGAACTAAAGTAGAATAACAGGATTTGTTTTCCTGTTCTCATGCTATGAATGCAGCGCGAGCACAAACAGGTGGGAGGAGTGGTATCGATCTTCTTGTCTAACTCTCGGCAAGAAAGCAAATCGTCATTCCCCAAAATGTCAAACTCGTCCTCTAAATTGTCGATACAACTTTACTTTATGTCTGTCTCTTTGACTTTGACATCTGATCTTCCTTGAAACGTCGCTATCGGGGTCCAATTTCTTTGCCTTGCACTTATAAATGACATATTGAAAGCACACTTGTTACATCAGTTATTAAAGTTGTAGATAGTGCGTATGGATGAGGATGAATTACGCAGCCCCCCGTCATGATGAGTAACACACTGACTGACTGGATAAATGAATGGCTAGACTCAGCTCCCCTACGCACACACACGTATACATAAATACACATGGATAGACACTCGCATATATGTATAAACACACACACACAGAAACTGAACTGGCTTGCCAACAATACCGTAGCTTACTACTCAGCATGACTGGACAGAGCGAGAGTTAATTAAAGTGAGGGTGAGGGTGAGAGTAGAGGCAGAGACAGAGAAATCTGAGAAAAGAAAGACAACTGTGAGGTTAACAAGTGACGGAGGATAAAAGAAGACAGAGATATAAAAGGAGAGAGAAGCGCAGCATGGACTCACTGACTCTGCCGTCTTACTGATCAATACGTAGGCCGACGTCACTGTTAGCACCGTAAAAGACCCAAAAGACAGCGTCAACCCTGAGGAGATGAGAAATCTCTCCTTCTGTTTCTCTCCGTCTCTATTTTTTTTCTTCTTTCACTCATGATGAGATGCAGTGTGCATATCAAAGAGCTGCAAACCCACAGAGACCGCTGGCCAGACAGACAGACAGACAGACAGACAGACAGACAGACAGACAGACAGACAGACAGACAGACAGACAGACAGACAGACAGACAGACAGACAGACAGACAGGCAGGCAGGCAGGCAGACAGACGGGGGAGGATGGAGCTGCCAGTCAAGCATTTCACAAAGAGAAAAGGGACCATTTCAGTATCATGGATTAGACGACAGGTTCTTAAACTATGGCTGAGGATCAAGACACATTTGATGGGTGACAACATAATTAAAAGGAAAAGAAAGACCAATAAACTTTTCCTTAATTTTGCTCAGGGTTTTCGCAGAACCTGAATATTTTCATATCTTTATTTTCTCCAGAAATATCTAGGAAGGTTGGTTGAGGTGACTGTAATTTACGTCAACACATCCCAAGACACAAAGGTCGGAGGCCACTGAATTAGATGATAGAGAGAGAATCAGTTCAGTTAAAGTCTTTTATCGAGCAAAAATTGCCGGCGGCTTCAGCATCTCAAATATATGGATTTGCTTATTTTCTCTGTTATCGAATAATCTACATTTGGATTTTGGGCTGTTGGTTGGACAAAACAAGGGAATTGGAGATGTCACCTTAGACTCTAACCGACCATGACAGCTCCAGAGTCCAGGAGCTGCTTCTTAAAGTCCCATTGTTGACATAGCAATAATTCAACAGTTCAAACTGTGTCACTTTTTGTTTCATTGTAAATTAAACATATTTTGATATTAGACTGTTAATCGGATCAAATTAAACTATTTGAAGACTTCACATTGAGCTTCTGGAAGTTATATATCTAAAGAACTGACAGATGATGATCAACAATGAAGGTTAGAATCCGCTGCCTGTCACTGGATACTAAAAGTGACTCGTGTGCTTCGATTAATAAAGCAGAAATCCTCTTAGACTTGTGATTAAATCGACATACAGCCACGTCTCATACACTCTTTCATCATGCATCAGAGGCATATTGGTGCTTTCCACCAGACAACACACAGTAGTAAGGGGGTGTGTCCATGGCCAGTGCAGAGGAAGAAATAGGTGGAAGAGACCAACTGAATTATAGAATTTCACCTGAGTAAAATAGAACTGAATAGGTTGTTTTGTGCCTTCCGGGTCGGACTGAGGAGAAGCCTGCACGCTGGAGGTCCAACATAAGGCTGGAGGGAGATGCACGTTTGACCATCTGCTACAAAGCGGCAGGAGGGGAGGCTCTGCATCTTGATTTTTTTGTTCTCTCTCTCTCTCTCTCTGTCTGTCTCTGACTGCACCTTGCATAATATCACTGAGGTTTTCCAGACAGACACACAGACAGCCTGCAGTGGTGGAGCCCATTGGGATTCACACAGCAGGTGCAGGCTGGAGGTGTGCTGATGGAGGGTCAAGGGGCATTGCACGGATCAATAAAGGCAGCCTCTCATAAATGTGTGTTTATACACACAAAAAAAGCTGCAGCTGGTGGCTCATGTCATCATTTTATGCATGCATGCATCTCTCTCTCTCTCTGTCTCCCTCTCTCCCTCTCTCTTGAAGCACTCTGAATTTCCTTGTTGTTGAAATGTGCTATACAAATAAACTTGCCTCGCCTCTCTCTGTCTCTCTCTCTGTCTCTCTCCCATTGAATGTGAAGAAGGAATGTGTGGACATCAGACATGGAGACCTAAAACGTGCACGCATGCAGGAGCAGAGTGGAAGCACGGGGGCTCTTTGTCCGCCACACCGGCCCTGCCTCGGACGCACAAACACCAACTAATTACATTTATCCATTTGCGGCCGGTGCCGAACATCCGCCTCCGTACCGCCGCTGCTGAGTGTCTCATTAGCGGGTACCAACCCCGGGCAGACTCAGCGCGACCCAGAAACCCTCTCCGACTGACTGTCCGCTGGTTATTTCCAGCCCGGCCCTCCGGCGCACGAATCACGAGCATGCAGTGTGCTTCGAGAGTGGACGGTTTCAGGCGGTAACTGAGATCATGACGGTGAAGACACACTCGGTCCTTCTCATATGAATGGCAATCAACGTGTAACTGATCAACACGTTATTAACGAAGGTCTCAGTGAGGGGCAACACCTTCACCAAACCCACATCATCAACATGTTAATTTTAATACGAACGGTCTAGAAATATTACAATTAAATATGTTCCTAAAGTGTGAGTTGATAGTTATGAATCGCCTCGAGCTGATACTTTTGATTTCTAAGAATATTCATGTTACGTATAAATAATATCACCGCCGGACTCGACATCTCTTGTGGGTACATTATAATGATGATCCGGGTCCGGTGGGTTGCGGAGCTGGAAACGCTATAGCCGGGCTACGCGGAGCTCCGGAGCCGCTTACCTTCACCGGGCAGCAGCGGATCCTGAGATCCGAGCACAGAGCGAGGGAGGCCGGGGATGCTGCTGCCGCCGCCGCTCCCTCTCCTCCTGGATGGCTGGACGGAAGGATTTTTTCGGCTTCCACCGATCGGGTTTTTTTTTCCTAAAGAACCGAGCCGACACACAGCCGTGAGGGGAGGAGGGGGAGGCGATGACGCAAAGAACAGCAAAGCAACGTAATCCTGAATGCTATAATGGCTGTCCGATTCCTCCTCTTTCCCCCTCTGCCTCTCTCTCCCTTTCTCCGCTCTCAACAACCCCCACCGGCCCTCCTCTCCTGCTCCGCTTCCACACACTCACACACACATACACACTCACACACACACGCTCTCTCTTCAATAGGCAGTTTTCACACTTTACCCATGTCTATTGAGTGTGTTAAGTGTTGCGGAAATTGAAATTTCGGGTCGTACTCCTGCGTCATCCGTGCACCGCCAAACCCAGGCCGACACGCACGCACACACACACACACACACGCACGCACGCACGCACACACACACACACACACACACACACACACACACACACACACACACACACACTTTCTCTCAATTCAGGGAGGAAAAGGGCGTTCACATAGTTCATATTTGCAGCGGCTACTCATTCACATATATTTCAGGATTACACCGAAGAAGCAGCGCGTTTACATCACGAGATAGTATTAATCTGGGTTTTTATACCCCCCCCACACACACACACACACACACACACACGCACACACTGCCCCCTCCTCCCTCTCCAAACAGCTGGAGGAAGAGAGGGATCAGCTAAAAATAAATAAATAATCAAATTGAGAGTTGGACTTGGGGCTGCCGCTCCCTGATCGGGGAGCTTCACAGTTCGGGCTGAACTTTGGTATGTCTGGTCACAGGAGTCCCAGACCACCGAGGGATCCCCGGACTTCGGACTACACATACAATCACCGGCCACTTTATTAGGTACACCTTGCTAGTACCGGGTTGGACCCCTTTTGCCTTCCGAACTGCCTTAATTCTTCGTAGCATAGATTCAACAAGCTGCTGGAAACATTCCTCACATATTTTGGTCCATATTGCGTCGATGGCATCACGCAGTTGCTGCAGATTTGTCGGCTGCACATCCATGATGCGAATCTCCCGCTTTGTGACATGCTGCATTATCCTGCTGGAAGTAGACATCAGGAGATGAGTCCACTGGTCATAAAGGGATGGACATGGTCAGCAACAATACTCAGGTAGGCCGTGGCGTTTAAACCATGCTCAATTGGTACTAAGGGGCCCAAAGTGTGCCAAGAAAATATTCCCCCCACCATTACACAACCACCAGCAGCCTGAACCGTTGATACAGGCAGGATGGATCCATGCTTTCATGTTGTTTACGCCTAATTCTGACCCTACCATCTGAATGTCGCAGCTGAAATCGAGACTCTTCAGACCAGGCAACGTTTTTCCAATCTTCTGTTGTCCAATTTTGGTGAGCCGAATTGTAGCCTCAATTTCCTGTTGTTAGCTGGCAGGAGTGGCCCCCGGTGTGGTCTTCTGCTGCTGTAGCCCGTCTGCTTCAAGGTTCCACGTGTTGTGCGTTCAGAGATGGTATTCTGCAGACCTTAGTTGTAACAAGTGGTCATTTGAGTTACTGTTGCCTTTCTATCATCTCCAACCACTCTGCCCATTCTCCTCTGACCTCAACAAGGCATTTTCGTCCACACAACTGCTGCTCACTGGGTACTTTCTCTTTTGGACCATTCTCTGTAAACCCCAGAGATGGTTACGCGTGAAAATCCCAGTAGATCAGCAGTTTTTGAAATACTCAGACCAGCCCGTCTGGCACCAACAATCATGCCACGTTCAAAGTCACTTAAATCCCCTTTCTTCCCCATTCTGATGCTCGCTTTGAACTTCAGCAAGTCCTCTTCACCACGTCTAGATGCCTAAATGCATTGAGTTGCTGCCATGTGATTGGCTGATTAGCTATTTGTGTTAACAAGCAATTGAACAGGTGTGCCTAATAAAGTGGCCGGTGAATGTATATATATATATATATAGATAAATAAAAAAGATAAAATAAAAATGTCACTTCATATAAACAGGTTGCCAACCCCTGAAGAGTCTCTCGGTTCACTGGTTTGGTTTGACAGCCCACAACTTTACTGTTTTTGTTCAGTTTCGCAGCTTTCGTGGCATCTAAAAAGCGGCAACATCAGCAGACAGACTTAGCTAGCGACTAGCTGGGGGACAAAGTGGAGCATTAGCAGCTAAAGAGACAGATATTTACCTCAGGAGCTGGTGGAGACCAAAAACAGAGCTAAAAGAGAGCGAACACTGGAGTCATCGAGTGGCCACAAACACGACTCCAAACGAACGTTGCTCTGTTTTAGTTGTTAGTGATGATTGGCCTGGTATTAGTTGACGTGTCTGTCTTTTGTGAGACTGTCTGGCTCTCAGATTGATAAGGCACTGGGTCAACTGAATATCACTGGGATTGCCGTGTGTTTGTCGGCGGTGGAGGATAATCCGGACGTTCTCGTTCTCCGTCCATCACATCACAGATCTGTGCTGCTGCCGCTGTAATCAAGCGGTGATGACAAAACACGGGGTAAAGTTCACTACTATCACTGCTCATTCTTTCACTATCAGTCATTGATTAGCCTTCAGTGTAAACAGAGCTGTTGTGCATATCAAACTGATGCTCCTGACATGAGTCCACTGGCAGCAAACTCCTGACAAAAATTCAATTTGCACAATTGAAACCTTGTGATAATGCCATGGATCTATCAACGCCGTCATGGTTATCTGTCATCTTCAATGTAATAAAGCCAATGGAGGACAATGAGGCCGACAGCCTCCAGACAAAGCGTTACTGTGAGTCATTCTCAGTGGAAAGACGTATCCATTCACTAACGGGCATAAAGTCAAAACCCTCAATGGAGTTTAATCAGATTTTAAGATGTGACATTATACTAATTATACAGCTCAGTTTGTGGGGACACTCAAACACTTCGACATTCAGTTAGGCCCGATGTAACCAGTCTGGGTATTTAGCTTATGGTCTCAGGACTTGTTCTTAAACTGAGGCTTGTACTTGCCGTGGGTCAAAACATCTGTATGATAGTAAAACATTTCCTCCTTATTTATATTTTTGTTTTGTCACACTGAAATGTTTTCAGCCTCTGTCTAATCCAATAACTATTACTAAAAGATAACAATTTATAATAATCTTTTGGATTTAAGAAATATGGAGATTTTAAGCTCATTTTAAGCAGACTTCACCAAACCGACACAATTTAGTACCAACCACCATCCAAAGTCTCTTAACCTCTCTGAGTATTTAACATCACAAAAGTACACATTTTATGTATTTAACTGTTCACTTTGTATTTTCTTTAACATGTTTATGAAACATATGTGCCAGTTATGTTATTCTTGTGGACTCTGGCTGAAAAAGACGACTCGTAACAAACTTAAATGCAGCCATGAAACTGTTAAGTGGTTTGAGCTTAAATGTAGAAAACTTGAACTTGAACCTGAACAAACTGTCATCTCTTCCTAGATACCTGGTGAGTTCACCCTCCTGTCCCGCCTGAGCTCTTGGCTCCATCTTGTGGCGCTTCATGGAGCCTCACTAATCCCATCCGTCAGAGTTAAATGCTGGTAATTGAATCGAGGACGTCCAACAGGATCAACTCATATCAGTCTCTCATCGGAGAGGTCCCTCTGGAGCGCTAACTCACTGCATCAGTTAAAGGATTTACTAGAATTAGGTCAGTGGGTTAAGAAAATGAACTGTAGTTTAACTTACTTACATTGGCAGCAGAACCACAGCTGACGACCACAGCTGCAGAGATGACATTAAATTAGACATTTAACCAGCTGTGGTCATCACTCACAGGATGACTGCTTTGCATTATTTGCAGGCTTTTTCAGAAGATGCAAGCATGAAGCGTTTTCACTTTATTGCTCAATAATTGTGTCAAATATTTAACAGCAGCAGACGCCTTCAGTCCACATTAGGGTTTAAGAGTAAACACATAAAATTCTGAGGATAAAAACAAAGAACAGTATATACGGAGTCAACAAAAATGCTAAAATAATTGTACTGTATTGAACATTTTTGCTTGAGTAAATTCAAGTATTATTAAACTTGATTTGAATGATCAATTATCAATTCTAAGTACTATTTGTAGTTTAATATACAACAGCGCATTATATTTTAAATTCATCATCTCTTCACTTTTAAAGTAACTAATGAGTATGGCTTTCATGTGGACAAATAAGTACAATATCTCCATATAAAGCAGCATTAAATGGAAATACTCGTGTTAAGTACAAGTACTTCAAATTTGAGTTAAGTACAGTACTAGAGTGTAATGTTTTCATTCTTAGCCTCTTCACACATTTCAGTGCACAGTAGAAAGACAGGGAAGGAAAAGACCGGAAGCTCTTCGATGATAACATTTATTTGCAAACGTGTACAGGCGGACAGGAAACAGCGACATCTGATTTACTATAAACAAGAGCAGAACTCCCTCATGGCGTCTGGTCGGGCTTGCCTGAGTGGCAGGTCGGCGGCGTGTAGCTCCCCTCCTTCACCATCTTGTCCCGCTGCTGACGGATGGCATGCAGCCTCTGGTGCTGCAGGGAGGAAGAGAGGAAGAGGTGAGTGTCGAGGAGGAAGCAGCAGGATGGAGAGAATAGGAAAATAAAAACACTAAAGAGAATGTCCTGCATCCCTCCACCTATTTAATTTTGACTCCTGTCACCATGTGAAGCTGAGAGAAACTGAAGAACTAGAAGAAACAGCTCCCTACCTCCGTTCTGTGCTGTAAACATGCAGATTTCCTTCCAAATCATATTCAGTCGTTCATAAATGAAAAATCCAGCAGAGATGCAGGCAGTCTTTTTCAGATGTAGTCTCGTGTTTCACAACTCTGATGTTAAAAAGCTGCATACAGCTATTTAACAGCTAACGTTTAGAGATGAATACACCTCGGTGGATGTGACATTCGTGTCAGACTCCGAAGTCGTCTCAGCTGACATTCGTCTTAAATCAGCACTTCACCTCCATCACGTTGTGAAAGAATGAGACGGGGCTAACGGGCTCATCAAGGCGTCTGGGTGGAGGCGACGGACTTCCTGCTGCTGCAGCACATTCACAGAGAGCGTCTCTCTTCTGCTGACACACACGTCCATCAAGACTGACCCCAGTTTACCTCGGACAATATTCAAAGGATCGCACGTGGGTGCTATTTTTCTTTCTGAACACACTTCTGTAATCAATTCATAGTCATTTAATTCACCTTCATAAACCGTTTATTGCTGCTTTATACCATCAGCTGTATAAAATATGGACATCGTCTCCGTGACATCACCCATAGGCTCCAGAAGAGCTGTTGTGAAGCTCAAAGTGAGCGTCTCCGGTGACGCCATCTTGGCAGCGATGACACAGTAACTCTAAAAGTGGGAAAAGAGGTGGATTGTGGGCTGAGGTGGCCCAGCTGATGCAGCAGAGGAGACGGCTAGCAGCTGGCGAACTGAGACGGCACCCACCTGTCACTCAAAGCTGCCACATACTCCATCATACCTAACTGTAAGCTTTAGTATAGTTTAAACAGGTGAGTTATGAAGGTGGTCATGAATGTGGAAATTAGTTATAGAAGCCAAAACTGTTCTTTGCACCAGGCTGTAAACGTGTTTGTTTCTGCTGTAAAGTTGGGCATTTTAGTGGATTGACTCACTTTTGGAGCCAGCCTCAAGTGGCCACTTGATGAATTACAGTCTTTGGAAGTAACATTATGCTCTTCAGAGTAATCCAGGAAGTTTTCTGTGGCGTGTATTGTTTCAGACCAATGACATCATAGATAATTGTTCGTGAATAAAAACAAATAAAGTCTCAACTCTACATCACTTTCGCATTTACACAAACACATTCACTGGTTAAACCACTGCCAGGTTACAGTTTTAGAAGACGAATATTGCCCCTCCTGCCATTATTATACTATGATGCAGTCATTGACCGAAAGGATTGATTTACACACGTGATGCATTATTCACAAGACAATTATGTGGATTTTGTGTGCACATGAAGCCACGAGAAATTAACCCTTTTGCAAACAAATTTCTAAGAATGTTATTTAATGTGCTGGAAGATTAATTTACGGTTACTTTATCTGCAGACAAACTCTGGAGAGGATGGAAATAGGATTATTTAGACACTGATCAACAGAAAGAGTCACTTTCAGTTATCTTATCAGCTGATCAGCGAAAAATAAAATCTAATTATATCTACTATATTCAATGTAATTAAGCTTAGTGAACCATTCAAATGTGGATAGGAGGAATATTAAACTACATTTTTTCTTTTTGTTCTGACATCATGTTAATATTTTAGCAAGTAAATAAGTGATAGGCAGATCCACGTAACAAAAAGTCACATCATCAAACAGCAAGTTCTGCTAAAACAGTTGTCTCAGCTGTGTTCACGGCATGAACTTACATTTCCTGCTGGAACATTGATTCTTGTTTCTACTCTAGTGACCCTTTTAAAAAAATACTTCAAAAGCTGCTCACTGGCACACAGAGGTCATCGATAATCCACTTACTGTTTTCTGCCTGTGCATGCACTCGTAGAAGTCCTCAAACTCCAGCAGGCACTCCTTCTTGGCGCGGGTCTGCCCGATGCCGTGGGCACACTCGATCCACTCCTTCTCGAAGGCGTGGCAGCGAGCTGCCCTCTTGTTGGGCTGCTCTCCGCTCTGCAGCAGCAGCCAGCCGTCCAGGTTGATGCCGAGCCGCGACTGGAGGTCCACAAACGGCATGGCGGCTGATGAGGGAGGAGACAGAGAGGAAAGAATGATGAGCGACACGGGATGTAGTGGTGGAGAGGGAAGGACCACACAGATGAGGGGAAAAAATAGTCTCAACAAACTGGCAGAATAGATGAGCAGCTGAGAAAAATACTGTTTTGACCACAAACATCACTACATATGACCAGGAAGTGCCTCAGACACACAGCAGAGGAGCTTATAGAGCAACACGCTACTTAAGAACGCAGAGTAAATCCCTCTTACACAGGAAGCTACTTGCTGCAGTTTTAAGGAAGGCTTCGAGGACATTTTTATCATTCAGCATTAAGACTTTTGTTTTGCTTCATTCCAAAACAGAAATGTCATTTGACAACCAGTCTGATCCACGATAACATGCAATAAACCACATTGGGGTTTACTACTAAAGGCTGTAGCCATATTTGAAGACGGCTGCTTTTCAAACAGCGATTTGTTTGTAAGAGAACAAAGAATTAATGATTGTATTTACCATACCCATTGTGTTTTAATATGACATAAAATACAGGACAGAAACATAATATTAAATATAAAGGCAGCATATTATGAGTATAATACAGTATAATATAGAAATGTGTACTATAGGCCTTAGATAATTCAACGGTACAGATAGACCCTTCTCTACTCTCTCGGCTAAACGAAGCTAGCCAGCTAGCACAGAGCTAACTACAGTAGCTAGCTGGCTAATGCGCTTTGTAAAAAATACCCAGAAGTGAAAGCAGTATATCCGATATTTAAATCAATTTAAGTGCACATTAACTCAAGAACTACTCCTATAAATGATTATACTCTGTGCCCAGGTGTGGTATCATGTGACGTTATGCTGTCCTTCAATGACAGCTTGTTAATGCTAACGTCAGGCCGCTCTGCTTTTACGCTATTTCCAAACTGGTGCTATTATTTGAACGATGAATAAACTCAACACCGTGTCTCTATAGCTAACCGGTTATTTAAAAACCGACATTAGACATAAAATATCTGTATTTACCGTGTGTTTGTGGGATTCACTTTAACCTTCTTCCGACTTCACGCGTTTCGCTTTGCGGCTGATAATAACACTGCCGTAAAAGCAGAGTCTGTGTCGTGAAGAGACACCAATGTGCTGTGGAGACCTACCGCCGCCTACTGGATAAAATATTCAGTAAACACTTCTAAAACTACCACTGGACAGAGGTGGAAGAAGTACTCAAATCTCTTACTTAAGTAAAATTAGTTACACAGTGTAGAAATACTCTATTGAGTAAGGTAAAGGTCGTGCATTTAAACTCTGAAGTAAAAATACAAAAGTGTGAGCAATAAAGTATACTTAAACTAGCCTACCTAAAGTAGAAGCACTCATTTTGCAGAATGACCCATTTCAGTATAATATATTGTAGCACCCCGTTGCCACAGAAACCCTAATTAAAGATTACAAATATGAAAAGTGAAAGCACATTTTCTAGTTGTATATATTGTGCATTTTTATACTCAATATATATATATTTTGTACTATGTTCCTTTGATTGCTTACCCTTATCATAATTGCTGCTGTAGCAAACAAATTTCACCTTGCGGGATTAAGAATGTATCTGTCTGTTTATCTATCTATCTATCTGGAGTTTATTTAGGATTTTGGATGATAAATAAATATGAAGTACAAGTGAGACCTACAAAACACTGTTAGCCCGAACTAGTTGAATTTACTAGAAAACCGCGTGGAAACCCGTTGCCTCAAACCATTTAAGTTTTTACAAATGGAGGAACTAAACAGATCAAGTTGTGTTAACATAGAAACTTAATTAATGCAGTAGACAAATTTAAGTCCACATTAGTAATCTTTACTAAAAATCATTAGTTCACTTGAATCATTTCTTTTTAGTGTAAGTTCAATGAAATAACTATTTTAAGTTCAACATACATAAGCATATATAAACAAATCACTAATATAACATTATTTATTGCTACTTAAGACCATTAGTTTATTTAAGTAATGTCTTTACTTTTAATTAAATTAATTATACTATTTGATTTTGAGATTTAATGTTTGTTTCAAGAAAATTGTACAGAAGGAAAGAAATTAAATACATTTTAATGTTCCAATGTGTTTTATTTTTTCAAAACATTGCATTGTAACTGTTAAAACTGAAAGAAATTCCAACTTGTCGAGAGAAGAAATACAGCATTACACAGTAACTGTGCGTTGTGAATGACTATTCACATGCAGACATTACAACTTGACTGGATAAGGACAGAGGAACTGGGTTAAACATATCGAAACAACTGAACACCAATATGCAGTCCTGAGCATACACTGTAAAACACAAGTGGTGGAACATTCCTACTCCTCATTCAACAAACTTATAACATAATTCTAAATAAGTATCTTAGTAGTTAAACATTTCCTGAGAGTCTTTGGTGACAAAGGGGGATTAAGACCATGTGAGGCTTGGTTTGGAGGGGCTAGCAGACCCCACAGTTGAGGTGTCTCTGCATATAAGACCTAAACAGATAGCAAACTCTGCAATGAACAGCATCAAAAACAGGATTTTAAAACATTGCATGTATCACATGTATAACACATACATGTTTAGGCTTGTTCAGTAGGGATGCTGACTGTGGCACGCCTCCTGGAGCTTCCCCTGTCTGCTGCCAGGTTGAACCACCTCATTGCCATTTCACACTCATCATTTGTGGCGGCACGTGAGACATGATTCTTTCGACAGCATCTGTAATCACAAGCAGATCATACAAAATCCCATGAACCCTCAGTGCAACATATAGCAGACATGCAGTCTAAAAGCTAGTGACTGTCTGGCATGTAAAGGTTTGCTATGCTATATTCAGAGATAATATATCATATAAATATTATGTAAAGATATAGTCGTGTAATATCTACCTGAGCAGAGAATGAAGTTGAAGTTGCAAAGAGAATTTGTAAGTTTGAACACTACCTAAGACCTCTGGGTGACTTCAGATTGTTTTCATTAAATATTGCAGTTACTTACGCAGGAGCAAAGTCTTCGACTCCATCTGGCTGAAGGACTTTTTCCCATTTATCCCTTTCCAGTTCATTCTCTTCCCAACATCATCGTTGAACATGCGGGCAAGGATGTTCCATGTAACCCGTTTTGTGTCATGTCCTCCGATGGTTGCCAGGGAGGAAATCTAAAATTGATCAAAAAAGTACTGTTAACACTTTACAGAATGTTTTTTCTACAATTTGACTCTTAAAATCATGCTTTTAAACATATTTAAAAAAGGAAAGAGAACTTACCAAACAAAGGCTGGCCTCGAGGTAGATCAGCTGCTCTCTCAGGTTTGTCTGAGTTCAGGAGGAAAGGTGAACCTCCCACCCCATTGTATGGTATGGTATGCCCCCTGTTGCCTGGGTCCTAATGGTAGGCTGCCTGTTACCTGCCTGCAGTATTTGAACGGGGGAAAAAGGCGCGTTTGATGTGCGGATACCCCGGTGTCAGCAGCGAGTCCGCTGTTTGACGGTGCGCGATCCGAGTAGACTTATGAACTCACAATATGTACACTTCCATTGCATCTTCACAAGAACCTGTGAAAACAAGAAGAAAACTATTGGCTCAACTTTCAGTTCAACAACCCAGTTCCAGTAACATTAACTCCACTGCAAAACGTTACCCAGCCTCTGCTAACAACCAACTAATGACCTCGTGCCTTGAGAAGCTAGCTAAGTTACTGCTATAAATGCAATAAATAACTCCTGCGCAACCTAACCAAACACTATTTTGAAAAGCTAACGTAACGTTATCGTCAGCGAGCTTAAAACACAGCACATGCAAACACGTGTTAAAGTTATAAACTGGACCCACAGAAAACCGTTAGCATGCTAACACTCAGCTAACGTTAGCGTTTAGCTTACTTGTTGAAATAAATGCTCCCAGAATGATATCTAACGTTACAGTCAATATGGTGAGAGTACACACTCACCATTCCACTTGGTTCAAAGTTGTTGCAGAAATCCCGCAGCTCCGTCAAAGCCAGGATAGGTTTCGCGGTCGGACGCAGGACGAGCAGACTCCTCTGGGCTCGTCACTGCGTTGCACACGGCACTAATGCTTAATCGAGTGAAATTCAAACGGGCCCCCCCCTTACAGAAACGTAACCTACCATGTTATCTCTGCTAAACATGATCATTGCACTCAATATTTCAGTTGATTAGTGCAAACTACTAAATAGATTTTGTAATGACACAGTTGTTTTACAAAACACGCAAGTATAAGTAATGACTACTCAAAAGTTTAATTTGAAATAAATTCGGGTTTACAGTGAAGGTAAAATACAATCAAAATACAAACATACAATAAGTAGGCTAGATTTTAAATGTTAGTATTTAAAAATGTCTCCAATAAATCTAGAAGTATAGTTCAATAAAATGCATCAGTGGTTGAAACTTAGTACTCTATTAAATACATTTGCTTGAGTATGTTACTTAAGTACAATTTTCAGGTTACAAGTACTTTATACTTTGACTCCACTACATTCATTAATGGAAGAAGTATTACTCAAAGCAGTTATACCACAGTGTAGTGTCCGTTACAACTAAAAGTCGTGCATTTAAAAACTTGCTTGAGTAAGAATTAGCATCAAAAAAACATTTTAAGTACAGAATGTACATATATCTGCTTGTGAATTTCCCCCCAGGATCAATAAAGGCTTGTCTAAATAAAACATCATCATTGATTGTTGATTATATTTTGTTTTATTAATGTGAATCTGCCACTAAAGTGTAGAATGAATGGAGTGGTGTAAGAAGCACTTCATTCGCCTCTGAACTGTAGTGTAGAAGTATAAAGTTACAGAAGACAGTACTACAGTAAAAGTACTTCGTTACTTTCCATTACTGACTATATTTCAGGGAGTAATACGCTGATGGTGGGCATGGCCCCTCCATCAGCGTATGAATGTGTGTGAAT
>NW_022280086.1:2663174-2666978 GCF_004355925.1 Anarrhichthys ocellatus | reverse complement strand
AGTATGGAGGGAGGTACAAGGTCATAAACTGACCATTGATGTTAAACCATTCCCTTACCTGAGCAGCTCGGTGGAACTGACATTGTCCAGCACTATCACATTGGTGGGAATGGGATTCTCATTTAGCTCTTGACCCTGCTGCTCAAATAAAATATCTCTTAGATTGGCCAGAAATCTTAGAAGATGCTGGGTGTTATATGGCCCGAGTGTAACATGGTGATGTAGAACACCATGGTTGCTGATAGCAGCACAGATTGTGACATTGCCACCTCGTTGACCAGGGACTTCAACAATGGCCCGCTGTCCAATCACGTTTCGGCCTCTCCTTCTCCTCTTTGTTAGATTGAAGCCTGCTTCATCGACAAAGATTAACTCATGGGGTCTGTCCAAGGATTCCAAGTCAAATATTGTCTGTGTAGGAATACAATATAATGTATGTAGAATTTAGTAAGTTGTACAGAGACAGTGCTATATTGTAGAGTTCGATTAGGCCTACTGTATGCACTTCTGATTCACATACATTGTATGTACTGAAGAGTAATGTCATTCACATAGTATGTGGCAGTACTGTAGACAATCTGGTTTACAGTAAATGTGTCTGAATGTACACTTACTTGCACATACTGAGCTCGCAGTTCTTTTACCCTTGGTGAGTTGTGCTCAAAAGGTACTCTGTATACTTATTTCATTCGTATCCTGTTACGATGGAGGACACGGTCAATTGTGGAAATGCTCACACTGTCGATTCCCTGGAAGTGTGTTGTCTTGTATCACTCGTTCTTGGATTTCTCTGAGTCGTATTAAATTATCTTGAAGGACCATGCCCACTATAACGGTCTCTTGCTCCTGAGTGAATATAGCTCTCCTTCCACCTGCATGTGGCAGCCTTGCAGTTCTACAAAAAGTAGATGTGCAGTTACAAAAAATATTCATGCAGTACAATACATACAGTGATGAACTTTACAAATGTCTATTGAAACAGCTGCATATAGTGTAGTACAGTAAATTTGCAATTACAAAAATATAGTAGCATACTGTACCTGTTCTCTTCTCTGAATGTTCTTACTATGGTGGACACAGAAAATCGGCTCAAATTGGGGTGCGCTCTAAGTCCTGCTTCCCTCATTGTCAGTCCGTGGACTATAACATGGTCTATGACTGTTGCTCGAATTTCATCAGATATTTCCACTCTTTGTCTTCCTCTTCCTATTCGTCCTCCTCTTCCTCTTTCTTGCCCTCCTCCTCTTCCTCTTCGTCGCCCAACTCGCATACGCACTTGTCCTCGTCCTCGTCCTCTCACATTGTTTCTTCTATCCATTCTCAGACTTTCTCCTTCCCACCTTCAACCACCTGTTTGCTCTCTAAACTGGCTTATATTGGTTGTGTCACATCATTTGATACAAGAGAAATCAATTTTGAGTGATTGTGTTTAATCAATGACATGTGTTCTCTATTTGTATTTGATTGTTGCCACTTGTGTTTACCAGTATGGATGACATGTGCATTAGAGTGCAGAATGTGTTTTGAGACTGAGAATGTGTTTAGAGTTTTGCTGAAAAGTCTAAGTGAGATCTGCAAATTGTGTTTTACCATGTGAAATAGTTTAAGGTATTGACAACAGACTGCACAATTAGCTAAATGAGTTCAGGCAACTGAGAACTTTGTTCAGCCAATGGGTTTTAGTGTTTTAGCAATTGAGAAAAACTGTAAGAGATATCTGTCATTTAAAAAACGATTGTAGAACTGGACATCAATGTGAAGGAAAGATGTTTTCTGTTTTACTGAAGAACATACGTTTTAATTCTACTAAGGCAGCCCCTCTTCTGTCTCTCTTCTCTGTTCGGCACATCACTACTACCCCCCATGTCCTGACCTTTGACTTTCCCTAGTGATGTCAGTCCTTTGGCCTGAGGCAAATTGACTCTCTGGAGACATGGATACAGGGACCCTCTGCTTGTCAGTGTGTGTGTGTGTGTGTGTGTGTGTGTACATATAAGAGTTGTGCATGTATGTGGGTTTAGTGTGAGTATAAGTCCCTGCTCTGTGTGTGGCCCTGTGTTTGGCCCTTTTACACACAGGGCCTGCTGCTGTCACATAATCAGATTGTAATATTCCTAACCCAATTATCACAATTCCATTCCAGATGATGACTGACGGAGAACAAAGTCAGTCTGTCCCTTACACACACGCACACACACACACGCATGCACGCACACACCGACACACACACAGACACCCACACACACACGCACAGGTGCACACACACACAAAGGGATCATTGCTCATCATCTCGCTCTCTCTTAAATGTATGTAGTGTCAAGCTCATAAAATGCAAGAGGTTCTGGCAGATGCAAAAACAATCTCTCTCCTCTTTGCCTCACACGCACACACAGACACACACACACTTCGCAGGATGCCGTTCATCACTGTGGCAACAGCAGCAGGCTGGGTGGCTGACCTTTCACCCCTCGGGAGGTCAGGTCCCAGGGGTCGGCATGGCAACGATCCCTGTTGTTTGAAAAGGAAGACATGCGAGCATCTGGTTTGAAACAAGGAATGTCTGTGTGCATTGTGCTTTAGGTACCTATATACATGTTTAAATACGTTTACTGTAATACTGTATATGCAGTATGTGTTGTCCTCTGAATCGTTAATCAACAATCTTTAGAGCATATTAGAGCATCAGCTATAAAGATATATATATATATATTTAAAAACTCTAATATATATTAGAGTTTATTCTAAAGCTCCATCAGGTCACCGTTTAAAATGTGCACGCTTCATCTCACACTTATCACGTGACAAAATGAACGGGTACAACATTTGGCTCCTACATTTGCCATAATGCAGCTCTGTGGCAGTATTTCTTGGTCTTCAGTTCAAACTTGTCAAGGTGAGATGATATCATCAACGTTAGATTTCCAATCTTCAGTTAGCTCCCCTTCAGTGCCACAGAAGACCTCGTGTCACTTCACTCAGGCTGAGTCAAATCCTGTCAACAATAAACTGAACCGTATGTGTAGAATCGATGCAGTGCCCTTTTTAAGTTGAAGCCAAATGTCTTGAGTTGGACTTCCCCAATGTCCTCTAGAAGTTAGTCCTAATACGTCGTATTGAAGTGAACAGAAAACCTTCTTGAAATGATAATCGATCTATTCAATACAAGCCACAGAAGCTACTTCTCAGTTATTCTACCACTTTATTTCACAGAGAGCAATGTTCTTAATTCTTAATTCTTTTATTTAATTACTTCCACTTGCCCTACTGTAAACCTGTGATTCCTGCCATCACCGGATCACCTGACTCCCCCATCTCTTCCCCCTCCCCTACCCCATACTGTCCCACTTCCCCTTTATTCCCCACCAGATCTTCTATTGTGCTTCCATGTTACTTTTTGCCTCTTGTTTGTAAAATGAGGAGATGAGGACTCGTCTAAATACGGGCCTGACTTGGTACTGGGCTGGACAAAGCAGCACATGACACGCATACAGTCGAGACATGCAGTTACATTCAAAAAGAAAAGGAAACCCGGCAGAGCTCAAAGCTTAACTAGCGTTCTACACATGGTTAAACTTGGTGGATTGAAAATGAATTGCCTCCACAATAAAAGCCCTCTTGCCTCCACAATAAAAGCCCCAGCCTCTTTTAACAATTTATTTTTGTTGTTGGATTGACAGGACCGCTTCACCCCTTACGCCTCCAGCACCCTATGCGTCCTGCCAGCTGTCCATCACATCAGCTCCAACCGATGACCCTTTCCCATAACCCCTTCCTCCCACACACACACACACACACACACACACA
>NW_022280086.1:2656696-2663164 GCF_004355925.1 Anarrhichthys ocellatus | reverse complement strand
AGAGAGAGAGAGAGAGAGAGAGAGAGAGAGAGAGAGAGAGACTCTAACTAAAATGGTGTCAGTGTTAGAAGTATCAATCAAAATGACAGAAAGACAGACAGGAATTACTCAACACACACACACACACACACACACACACACACACACACACACTCACACAAACAGCCATACACTGTCTCTCTGTCATGCACCCATGCAGACATATAATCACTCCCACCACCACCGAATACACAAAACACACACCCTCTCTCTCTCTCTCTCACACAAACACACATGCGCACACACACACACACACACACACAGAAGCAGCCAGTGTGAGTATGAGTGATGGTTGCAGCTCGTGTCTATCCATTACAGCGGTCCGGCTGCAGACAGGTGAGCAGGCTGATACATGAGCAGGGCTTTATCTGCACTCACCGACTCCCCACACCGTTTCATTCAGCAGCTCGCAGCATTAACAGACCCCCCCCCCCCCCCGACACACACACCTCCACACACACACACACACACACACACCAGCACAACCTTCATCTCCACAAAGGAGAGATTGCAGCTACGTTTTAAATATAATTTCACTATCAGAACTTCATATTAATGGCAGCTGAGGGAGAAACACAAGGCGGGCGTTATCTGTGCTCCGCACCGGCCCGATCGCTCTCTGTTGGCTTTAATTGGTAATCATACACGCGCAGCAGGTGAGGAGCTTATTTCTCAAAAAATATGTTTACGTGTGCGGCTCCAGAAAATATGTTTTAATTAAAAGAAATGAATTTCCTCAAGTTCATAATTCAAGTTAAAGTATAGAGCGCTTTCAAATACAGCGCTCGCAGGCAGGTTGAAAAAGTAGCTATATTTATTGGGGTGTCACCTTTTTAAGTGATCTATATGTCACACTGAAACCAGACTTACTCCATCACCTTTAATACATTAGCTTCAAAATTTAAGGCAAGACACGACATGTAAATAGGGTAAAAAAAATGAACTCATGCATATCGCCAAAAAACTTGCCAGTTCATTACTTAAATTAGGTAATTATTATTTTTTGTTTAACAAGTTTTCTGAAATGTTATGTTCAAATATGCAAATGAGGCATTCTGTTATCAAATATGTTCTCCAGAACAGATATCTGAACATCGATAAAGCCAGGAGACAGATTATATACATAAAATGAAGTGATGCATCCTCACAACAGTTTATATCATAGCTTACGAAAGTTATTCTGTTGTTTTTTGTGTATTTTCCTGAATGTCCAGCAACACATCCTCAAGTGTTTAGGCCACAAAACTACTTAGTTAGGTTTAGGAAAAGATCGCGGTTTGGGTTCAAATAAGTACCCTTAAAAATACTTGGTTAAGGTTAGACAAGGTGGCAACCTCTGGTTCTGCCAAGTGAAGCCAATGCGGAAGTGTCTTAAAAAGTCCCACTACTGACCAGCAGGGGGCGACTCCTCCAGTTGCAAAAATAAGTCAGATTGTATAGAAGTCAATGAGAAAATGACTCTACTTCTCTCTTGATTTATTACCTCACTAAACATTGTAAACATGAGTTTATGGTCTCAATCTCTAGTTTCAAGTCTTCTTCAATACAGCATGATGTTCATTTAGTAACTTATGGTCCATTTAGAGTCAAACAGACCATAAAGCAGGGGATGCTTTAGGGCGGGCTTACTGTGATTGACAGGTCACTGCCGCTACCAGAGCCGTATCCGGCGTGTCTACGTCACTCCTCCTCAGTCCAAATATGGTGACTTTCGTTCATCGGTTGCGAAAAAAACAACACAGCGAAGGTCGTAACCCAAGATGGCGACGGCAGAATGGCAGTCCACAAATCAATGGGTGACGTCATGATGACTGAGCCCACTTCTTATATACAGTCTATGGATTACACAAAAACCTAATTGGTTAGGCGGTGTATTGGGTTAAAGTTCACTGTTTTTAATTCTTCCCTATGGACTTTGTCACTCTTTACTAGGTCACCTGTCACGGCTGAATGGTCACGATTATGTGGATTACATACAAATTGCTTTTTCAAACTTTGATATTGTGTACTATTGTGTACTATTTCTGGGCTCGGACCAGAATGTTTCTTCACTGGTCTCTGTTGGTTGTCTGGCAGCTACTCCCTGCCAAGAAACACTTTTTCTGCACATTAAACATCTTAACATTTTCTTACCATTAAACGGAGCCAGTCTAGCTGTTTCCCCTATTTCCTGTTTCCAGTCTTTATGCTAAGCTAACCAGCTGCTGACGGTGGCTTTGTATTTATCGACATGAGTGAGTGTTTTTTTCTCTCTCAGTGTATAGATTTACAATCGATTGTTTCTTGTTTCTTGTCAGCTCAACCAAAGTAGAATATGTTTTACAATCGCAAAGATAAAAATAATAAAAGAAACATGGAGAGGAGAGAATCAATAATCAAGAAAGAGATGGAGGAGTGTGACAGAGTGAGACCAGGCATCAGACAGAGAAAGGTAGAATGAAGGGGTAAAAGTGAGACGTAGAGCAAGTAAATGAATCGACAAAAGATTTAATAGACGTATGATACAAGCGCGCACACACACACACACACACACACACACACACACACACACACACACACAGAGGGTCTGTGCAGTGTCAGGTTTTGGCACACACACTCCTGTTTTAGTGTAATGGATGGCTGTGTCACACACTAAGCACTGTTTAACTTCAACCACTCTGTGGTGTGTGTGTGCTTATGTGTGTGTTTAAAAATTGCTGTGCAGGTGTGTGTTTGTGTGTGTTTGAAGATTTATGAAAAACTGGTGATGCTTTGTGTGTGTGTGTGTGTGTGTATGTGTGTGTGTCGTATCCATCCATCACACCTGAATGGTGCTGATTGCTGACAGGAAGTGCCCGTGGCCCTCCTGCTTCCTGATTGGCCAGTCCCTGTGGGCAAACAGCATGCACTGGGGTTAAATGGAGAGGCAAAAAAAATGTATTTGCAAGCAGACGAAATTAAACACAACTTATGAAAACAGTACTCAAAACTGCAACAGCGACATCGGTTTTCTGAGTAATAGCGCCCTCAGAAGTCAGACAGTTACCACCTGCTGCCACTAGAAAACAGCAATGTGAGAAGATACCTGCTGGATTTTACAGGTTCTGCATTTGTTCTCATCCACATCACACCGTATGTCCTGAACTCTCTTACAACACATCTGATCCGTCCCTGGTGATCTCCAGCAGACATGTCCAGACGTCCAGCATTCATCCAGTCCAAGAAGGACTGGATGAATGACTCCATCGTGGGATGGGCTTTAAACCAGTCTGTGAAACACCACATCGTCCCATAAGATGACAAAATGTATCCTTTCCTCGACTGCAAGTTTGTGATAGAAGTCAGCAAGGAAGGAAAAGAGGCGCTCAGTATTTAATTATTTTTGTTTTATTTAGTGTTACATTTTTAACATAAATTAACAGTTTTTAACAATAGTATGCTAAGGTGTAAAATGGATTATTACTAAATAAAGGTTTGTTAGTGGTTGAGTTTGAGTGATATTAATTATTGTAAGCAACGGACAAGACTTTAGTGTCCGAAGCATTCATCTTTCCATTTAGTCCAAGTACTATCGACCAATCACGTTCAAGCAGGCTTTGGTTGAGTGCAGGTAAACAGTCCGTGTGGAATGAAAAAGAGGAGGAACACGTTGGCCGAAATGCAATGTCAGAGTATAATTACTGTTTATAATCTTTGGTTTATCTGTCGTCAGACCCATATCTGATGGAGCAAGATAAAAGTTCACAAATTCTAAAAGATGTAAATGTGATGAAACTGTAATTTAACAAAACCCAACACAAAATTACTGTAGATAAGATCGTAATCTGCTACATCAAAATTACATTAAAAAAAAAGAAAAAAAAAAAGGAATTGGGCCACATAAAACTGAGCACCTATACTTTCATCACTGGATGACCTGACAGACGTGTGCCCAGTGAGGAAAGGTGGTGAGACAGGGCATGAGGACATAAGGAGTGATTTGAATGAGGAGACAGGGTTGACTAGCACCGCTGTATTTCTATCTAATCTGTATCCATTACTCTTATTTACAGTGAAAAACGTTGGTCTTTTCTGTTGCTTTTCTGCGATTACTTTAGGAAAACAAAGCCTTTCTGATTCATTTCTGCCGGTACCTAATGGAAGTGATACTTAATGGAATCTTGCTTTATGCCAGGATTTTGGATGTGAGATTAACTGAATGCTACACACAAAGAACTGGCCTTTATGGCAAGGTCACATAACAAAGCGCTCTTAATTAATAAACTAATTGTTGCTGATAATCAGATGTATTTATGGTAACTGAGACATGGTTGACCACCAGATTTTTGACATGGTTTCTCAGGTTTTTTTTAAAGAAATGTGTTAAGTGCTCTCTGCTGTCTTTGGTGGTTTTTATTTTGTTTAAAGTATTTCTGTATTCTTCCTCAGCCTTTCTGCAATGACGGTCAGAGGCCTTGAGCTGAGGCGGAATCATGACGAGGAAACGTTTGGATCTCTAATGCTACGGCAAACCAATGTTCTCAAAGCTCATCAAAGTTCTTTATCTTCTCCACCCATCCTGTGTAGTTAGAAAATGTTAGATGTTCCAGACAGGTGAAAAACCTACTGCACAGAACAGTTGAGTGAGTAGCCAAACTAAGTTATTCTAAGTTATTCCCCACTGTTGGTCCTTTTTTTTGGTCAACTGTTCTCAGACTTCTTCGTTGGTGGATGGGTGGGTCAGACAAACACAGACTTTAACCCAGAACACCGCTGTTCGTGTCCCATGTGAAACCAAGTCAACCTTTACTTATTTTACCTTCATTTTGTTACGTAGTTTTTGTACTTAACTAGCGCTGTGTACACAAGTTACATAACAAGCAGACTTACTTCAACAGAAACCATGGTCTTTTCCCCAAGCATGACCGAGTACTTTTGTTGCCTACAGCTCACCAAGTAAACCTAAAAACTAAATAAATCACAAAAAAAACCTGCACGTAATGACACGCCGCCCCTTCATAGTACTTTTAGATTTGAGTGCTGCTATGGACATGTTTGATCAGTCCTCTCTCCTGCACTGTCTGGAGTCCTGGGTTGGTCTGAAAGGGAACAGCTGTACGCCTGCTACAAATGCTGGATATTGCAAAACCTTTTAAAATCCAACAACGTCAAAACTGGGTCATGGTCATTGGTCCAACCAACTCTACCATCCTGGTTCACAGACAGCTTGGTTACCTCACGCAAAATATGAATCAGGCTGCTAGAACTTTGTCACATTAAATTGTAAATTGGTGAAACATTTGAAGCAGAATTCTGTTTTGCTGCTCAAGTAAAGACTTTTGTTCAGTCATGCTTCTTTCAGCTCAAAGAAATCTCCAAAATCAGATCTTTTCTGTCCTCTTGCCTGGATTACTGTAATGCGCATCATGCTGGTCTCAGCCAGAGCTCCCTTCACCGACTCCACTCACATCAGTCCTGTGCTG
The DNA here is from genome assembly GCF_004355925.1 of Anarrhichthys ocellatus. Lineage (NCBI taxonomy): Eukaryota > Metazoa > Chordata > Actinopteri > Perciformes > Anarhichadidae > Anarrhichthys > Anarrhichthys ocellatus. The sequence continues at coordinate 2,657,684 of NW_022280086.1, read as the reverse complement.
GCTGCCTGTTATGAACCGTATTGATTTTAAATTTCACTGATCAGTTTAAAAGAATGAAATGGCCTTGTTCCAAATTATATCTAGGATTTATTGACCCCTTGTGTGCCTGGGAGTTCTCTTAGATCGGTGGATGCAAATGTAACCGGGCCTCTGGCTGTTAGAGCCCATTAGAGACTGTGGAACACTCCATTGCAACCAGAAGGGCCACAACATTAGCATCTTTCTTCTTAAATCTTTCTTTGATAGGAAATAGGGATTTCAACCCCTCAGAGTTTGAATGTTTTTGGATCCGTCTGTTTTGGTTTTAATTAGTGCTGGGCAACGATTAAAATATTTAATCGTGATTAATCGCATGGATTTTTTGCGATTAATCGCGATTAATCGCATTGTTATGGCAAAGTTCAAAGTTAATGAATTCAAAAGTAGTGTATTGCCCACTTTTATTTTAAAAGTACTGCTATATGAACAAAAGGGCAATAACATTTGGTTCACGAGATGCAGGTAGCATGTTTTATACTTAATGTGAATATAATTCATACTTTGTTGGCATCTTATTCTGAAAACCGGATGTTCGTCTGAAGAAACCGGATGTTGTCTCACGTTAATATTTCCGTTAACTTTCAAAGTCCTTCGCTCGCTCCCGATCTGTGCTGTTTAAATGCGTTTACCGTGAATTTCAGCATATAGGTGCACTAAAGTGTAAGTGTCTGCTGAGTTGACCACGGAGACCTGAGTGTCTGCTGACTTTACCGCAGCGATGTCCAGTAGTCTCCAGGGAGGGCAACAGCTGGTGCAGCTTCTCTCTTTATTTCTGCCCCCCCCCCCTCGACCAGAAGCGGAAGTCGCCTTTTCTCTACGGCAACCCTGAAGGGACATCATATCTCCAATACAAAACGATAAACATGAGACAGTCTGTTACAATAATAATAAATTAAAAATACTTACCTGTTTTTTTTTGTTGTTGTTTTTTAATTATTATTATTTATTT
>NW_022280086.1:2630084-2656596 GCF_004355925.1 Anarrhichthys ocellatus | reverse complement strand
ACACACACACACACACACACACACACAACTGACTATAGGATGTTTGCTGGCTTTTATACCACTGTTCTTGTCATCCTCTTGTTGTTGTATCTATGTATTGTTTCTTGTCTTTCAATTAAAAAAAAAAAAATAAAAAAAATAATAAATTTAGAAAATGCGTTAAAAATTATTGTCGGCGTTAATTAATGAATGCGTTAACGCGAAATTAACGCGTTAACTTGCCCAGCACTAGTTTTAATAATAGTAATCCTTTCATGAAATTAAATTTACACAGAATTCAGTGTAAATGAAGTAATGAATCACCTTCCGGCTTTATATGACCGTTAAAGGTCAAAGGTCACAGTGCCTGACACAAAGAATGATCATAGAGCAGAGAGGACAGGGGAGACACAGGATGAGTGCAGGAGGCTTCTCTCTCTCTCTCTGGTCTGTCTTGCAGAAGCAAAACACAGAAAATTACTACCATGAATTATTATGGTAATAGAGAAAGCTTCAGGCTGTATCATACAAAAATACATTGATGTAGTTTGTCCAGGCAACAATATGGTTCAGGTCAGTGTGTGTGTGTGTGTGTGTGTGTGTGTGTGTGTGTGTGCTTGTTCCTAATGAATGTAATTTTTCATGCATTCACATTGTCTCGCAAGTCATTGTCTCGCAAGTTTGTTGTCTGGTTAAAAATAATCAACCCCTTCATGCTCAGGATTTCATGCATTTTATTTTCAATTTGATACATTTTAATCAGTAAGGACACTTTCCTTTCCTGAGAACCTTTATTTAGTTGTTGTATATATATATATATATATATATATATATATATAGAGAGAGAGAGAGAGAGAGAGAGAGTTTTTACTATCATCGATCAGTTTAATGTTAAATCAACCTGCAGTTTCCAGTAACAACATTGAGTGAGTTAATAATTTATGATCATGAGCTTCAAATTACTGTCCAATAAACGCATTAAATTAAGTGTCTTAAGAAATATTGAGACTTCCCAGCATGCATTGTACTGTATACACCTCTCTATAAGCTATAGTGTTTGACACAAAATGTATTCAATGACATCTTTCAAAATTCATGAACTGTTTTTCTCATTCCAACTTAACCACCAAACACTTTAAAAAATTGATATTTAACACTAAGAACATAACATAACACAGAATGTTATGACTTAGATCCGAATGCTACATCTACTCCTCTACTACAGTGCTTTTTGTTGGGGGACAAATGTCGCCAGTGTTCTGGTACAAGAGTTGAGCCTCAGAATCAAGTGTTCTGGTCGCATTAGTGCTTTGATGGGAGATTAACTGTTGTTCTTAATGGTGCTAAATTTGATATTCAGAGCATTAAAACAGCGGCGAAAAACTATTTACCATATAGTTAAAGATATAGCAGACATGTTTTATTGTTAGTATAGGTGTAGTCGGAGAGGTCCTGAACACAAATACAGTCATTGTCTGGAATTATAGAATCATTTTTTATAGCACCTCAAATATTCAGAAATGAGCTATTTATAACCTGTGCAGGTGATTGGATAAACCACCTGTCAACAAACTCTTATGTCAGCCAGTCGGGAGGAGAGCGAAAACATCTTTTCCATCAAGAAAAATATTGAGTGTCAGTCTTTGAACGAAGTCTTTGAATGAAACAAAACTCTCCCTTTAGTTCTAATACAACTGATGCTATTGCAGCATCTACGCCAACGTCTTCAGAACATCACTGTTCTGCCTTACGGTACGGGATTAATTGAAGACTGACCGAAAGGATCTTCATGTGGTATGTTATCCCGCGCTTCTCGGTGACCTCACGACATCACTAGAATCCATCTGCTGTGCAATGTATGCTTTGACATTGTGAAGGTCATTACAGTGTTTGATAAACTTGCAGTGCTTTACCTCTCTCTGCAAACAAAAGTCAGGTAACGCAACAAATCATATTCATTGTGGAGAGGTGTGGACCAATATCCATCACATGCGTAAGCTGTCACACGATGTACAGAGTGTTATTGTGGCACATTCCTGCTGTATTGGGAAAGACCACGGTATACTAAAAACTGTGGCATTCTAACGTCGTACTAATATACTATTAGAGATCATAAAGATATATTTATAACCTGAGATTTTATCGACCAATTTGGTCTTAAAGGTTAAGCACATATTTACATTGTGGCGTATTTGGATTTGCTGCCACACAGATTCACACTTTTATAAATTAACTGTATATTACTGATGACTCATCTACTGTGAAATTGTTATGTCAAAGAGATCTGTGAAAATAATTTCAACACAGGAAATCGTCTTGGCAGAATACGGTAAATACAAGGATGCAAAGGGGGTCATCTTAAAGAATATAAGATATTACATAGACATTACACTCCTGTAAGACTTCACAGAATTAAACTGATACAAATGAGAGCTTTCTTGCTTTTGGGAATTTACATTATTGAGACCATTCTAGGTCAGAGTTGTGGAAGTCATTGGCCGTTGGTTTGGGTTAGCAATCCCTGAGACTACTGATTTATGTTTATTCAACGTTAAAAAAAACGGGATAAGTTGAACGTTGATGTCTTGAACCAGAACTATATTTCATAAATACGTTTCCAATCCCGCTTGCACAAAGCACAAGCCCACGTTAGCCCAGTTTAGAAAAAACATCAGTTTGTGTTAAAATAATAACATATTGACGTAACAACGCTATGTAACAACGCTATGTGACAAAGCAACGTAACAAAAACAACGTAACGCAACAACGTAAAGCAACAACGTAACGCAACAACGTAACGCAACAACGTAACGCAACAACGTAATGCAACAACCATGATGATAAATTAATAACAATGACCCCTCGCAAACTTTATTAAAAGTGGAACAGTCCATTACAAGTCTACTTTTGGTTTCACCAGAGACACAAACAGAAGTCACCTGGGTGAAAGTCCTGTGTATGTTTGACCCATCCTCCACCCCTCCTACTCTCTGCATTGCTAGCTGTATCACGTCGGTTGCTTTGACGCAATGCAAAAATGACATTATTCAACGTATCCTCTGTTTGCAGAAATGTACAATGTTAACATGTTTTTTGCGCGATGGTTTATTAGGGGACAAATGTCAAATATGAAACATTATCAAAACGTGCCTTCTCAGTTATTATGATTAGCATGATTGCTGCCTCCAGAAATATTTAGAAGCATTATAATATAACAATAGAAAAAAATGACAAAACAAAAGAATTGCCCAATATCATCCCCATTCAATTTGTTAAAGTACATTATTATTTGTAGTTGCAGCAATTCAACTGATAGTATTTTTGACTTTTAGACAAAGAACATTATATTAAATTATCCATGTCCTTAAATGAGGAGGAACATCGAGCCAAAGCTGGTCTATTGTTATGCAAATCACATCAGGTGAGCGTATGTGTGTGTGTGTGTGTGCGTGTGTGTGTATGTGTGTGTGTGTGTGTGTGTCAGATAGCATGTAATGAATTCATTAGCCAGCATGTATTAACTGGTCATTTGCATAAGACTACAAAGACAAAGCTGGGCAGCCAACAGAGATTTGATTTGCATGAGTGTGTGTGTGTGCGTATGCGTGTGATTTTACGCATTCATGCTGGTGCTCGTGTGCATGCATGAGAAACAGAGGGAAGAAAAATCAGGAAAGAGTCCAAGGGAGAGAGAGAGAGAGATCTAAATCTCAATCTGCTGCACATCCTTAAAATGTATTATGTTCTGTGTGGTTCTAGTGTGTGTATGTGTGTGTGTGTGTGTGTGTGTGTGTGTGTGAGATAGTGTGTTTACAGAGGTAGGTATGTCTGGACTAATGAATTATGTGAACACTTACATGAAGCAGAATGTTTGGTGCTCACGTCGAGTGAGGCATAACAATGGTCTGAACCTCACCTCATTTGCAGATTAAAAAAAAAGAAACCTTTTAATCTCAACAGTATGTTTTTTGTATCCATATTACCTCATGTAATTATCATATAAACGCAATGTTAAGCAATGTTGTTTTTTGCCATTTTGTTGATTGAGGGCAACTGTGGCTCATAGAGTGAGTTGTCCTTCAATCAGATGATCGTTTCTCAGCTCCGCTTGTCCATGTCCATGTGTCCTTGGGCAAGACACTTAACCCAAAATTGCTCCCGAAGGTGTGCCATCGGTGTATGAATGGCTGTGAATGTGAATTACTTTCGTCCTGACGGGCAGGTGGCACCTTGCAGCCATCAGTGTGTACACGTGTGTGAATGGCTGATTGACATGTAGTGTTAAAGTGCTTTGAGTGGTCGGAAGACGAGTCCATTCAACATTTAAAAGAGATTATTATTTTTTTAATTTACATGATTTTAAATATTAATTGAAAGAAATGTAATGGTAAAATATGTATTAGCATCATGGAAAGTTTTTAAAGAACATAGTGTGACATCTTAGTATAATAGAGAAGTAAAAACAGGCCCTGCAAGACACAGATGTCAGCACCTAAAGACCTGTTTTCTTCATGAAGACATGTTCACATACTCTGTTTGTCGGGGATGGTAGTTTGAAACAGGAACAGTTTCTCGGAAGGGTAGTTTAAATCTGGAAACCACAACCGACTCACAGTTGAGCGTACCTGCATGAACCAGATAAGACCAGACTAGACACTTCCTGCTAGGAGTCATATAGGGCGTAAACCTCTGTAGGTATAAAAGGATGTTGAATGTTGTATTTCGTTGAAGCTTTCACCACAGACTACTGAAGTATCCCTTGTATACTCTTCCCTTGCAAGCGAATAAACAGACAAAGACAACTTTGAATCTTTTGAAGACTTCATTATTGATTTGTGAACAAAACTCTCTTCTCCTGATTAACATAGAAATCTTCCATCACAAAATGTAAAAGAATAATAAAAAAATAATAATATTGTTACAATGTTGACGTGCAATGTGGCAGTTACAAAACAAGAAATGTTTCAACATGTCCGAGCCAAAGTGTTCAATATTAAATAAAAACAACATGAAACCAAAAATTGTCATATTAATCAACTATGTGAAATACATGAATGAAACAATAATTTGTGAAATCATTTAAGAAACTATTCAAACTTAACATAAAACAAATTTCACTTTTATTTCATATTAGACCTTTTTATTTAAAAAGTCAGTTTATTATTTCACGTCACATTATAATTTATAATGCCACTTTAGCCAATCACATGCCCCTCTTAATTTATTGCAAGCTCAAAAGCTACCAGATTTAGCCAGTTAGCACCTGTTAGCCAGAACAACAAAGTCATTCTGAACCATTGATTGAACTGCTTCATCTTGAACGAAGAGCAGTTGAGCCCAGCAGACACATTTGATATGTCTGCCACTGAAACTTCTACCACCACCCCACAACAATGAAGTTAATGGGATTTTTGATTCTGGCGCTCACAGTATAGAAAAATGACATTCGAAGCACAAAAAAAATCAATGTAAAAGAAACTGAATTAAACTCTGTGGCTTTGTTAATTTGTTCTCTAATAATCACACGATAACATTAATCTGACTAACAAGTGACTCCAAAACAAAAGAGCATGAATCTAAAAAGAATCTGAGTCACTTGCACAAGCTCAAAGACTGACAATTCATCACAATAGAGAGTCGAATGATACAGTTGGGAGAATGAACAGTTGTCATTTCAGTGTGAGCAAAGGACACCTCTGTCTTTGGAGTTTCTTCTTTTCTTGATCATTATTATTCCTCAAAGAGACGATGTTTATTGGTTTCTTGGATGACGTAATCTCAGCCAACCCTGAGCCGGCGTTAGCTTAACCAATGGCACGCTAGTGATAATTGTGTAAGTTTTTTCGGAAAGGTTGAAGTGCCCTCTCATCTGCATGCCAAATGATCTCTTTCACAGCCATTGGCAGTTGGCTCGCCTGTTATTTATGGTTGTTTTTTCGGTGATTTTTCCCCCCTCATCTGCAAAGACCCGCCCTACTCTCCCTCACATTGGCTGGTGCTCGTTGCATTCTTCTCAGAATGTGTTAAGTTTAATGGTGGTGAATGAGATTGGTGGGAGGTTGGTAGGGTTAACTCAGATGTGGATGTTTTCACAAAGATAGAACTAAGCGGTATAGCCTAAAATTTATATCACGGTATAATTTTGAAGCACGGATGTTAACGGTATACACCACGGTATATTCATTTTCCCTAAAATGTCAATTTGAATGATTCTGAAGGGGTGAAGCACTGGTTTGGCAACTGCATGGCAGCTATTAATGTACTATAAGCTTTATAACAAGGACTTGTTTCTCTTAGTAGGCCTTGAGGTATTTTATGGACATTATTGCGCAAAAATATAATAATATATTTAAAAGAATACAAAACCTTTTCTCACTTTCTCGTTTGAAGAGGACACAATCTTTTGCTTTCCTTATCTTCCCGAACATTATTTGAGGTGATGTAAAAAGATTGATTATATTACCGCTCGATACAACCACTGTCTATCAAGATACTTTGCAGATTACCATTCTCTGCTTGTTGCTTTGAAAACCCGATCCACGTCCTTATAATAAGTCAAAATTCATCAATGGCAAATTCATAAAAGTGTATTTTCTACACCTTTCATAAGTTCCACCCCTAGACGGCAGTCTTCATTGAGAGCTCTCATATATAATTACAATGTGCTGACTATGGGAGAAAATGGTGCGATGCACGTTGCCTATATGGATGCAATGCATTTAAAAAATTGAATGTGATATCCTATTTAAACTTCTTTGTTAATAATTGTTGTTATGGCACACTGATTTACAAGAAAATTTGAAAAATGGCAAAAAGGTTGCTGACCCCTGATGCAGACTCAAAGCCGATTTCTCATATGAAATCCCTTACAAGGATTTGGTCATGAGATTGTCCGGGAAATACTCTGTTTGGTTTATTAAGTGATGGTTGGCCCCTGGGTAGAGAGTGCAGATGGAAGGACAGCACACTGACTACACCGCAGTCACGTAGCAAGTTCGTAAATGGTAATAAACGAGTCGTTCCACGAACTGACGGCTCCGGCGTCAGCCGTTACAAACAGAAGTTCCTGAACCCCGTCGCTTCTCCAGTTTGACATTTTTGTTTTTGCAAATGACCTTTCTTCACACTCGGAGGTTCGTCATCTTACAGTTTAGCACCAGCCGCATGCTAGAAACGTCATCAACACAACCACTCGCTCGCCGTGAATTCTCCAGACAATGAGCGGCTCTATTCACTCATGGGCTCATCGTAGACATTACCCAGTCTTTGTACTCCGGAGCTAGCTGCGTAAAGTCCGGTTAATGTCTGGACCTTCGTATTCTCATGTACAACAACCATAACAGCAATGTGCTTCATCCATTAACCAACAAAGAGGGAGTGGAAAGGGTTAAGACGAACAGGCAGTCTTCACTTTAATCTTCATAATGGAAGCTAAAGAGGACTGATGATACCTTCTCTCTCCTCCTCCCATGCCTCCCTCCGTCCCTTTTCCCCTCCCTATTTCCACACCTCCATCCTTAACCCCCTGACCCTTCCTTCTTTACTGCTTCTCCGCTCTCTCTGCCCTCCATCACTCCACGCTTCCTTCCATTCTTTACCCCGGTTCTCTCTTTTCTCCACCTCTCCATTAGCATCCCTCCACCCCTTCTCTCCTCTGACACACAGTGACAAATAGATTCTTGCACGCCGCAGTGTGGTTTGAGTGTGTGTGTGTGTCATGGAGGATGTGGATTTCTAGCTAAGCATTGTGGGTACCTGTGTGGTACCCTTTTGTTTGTGTATCTATCTAGGCATGTATGGTCTTTGTGTGTGTGTCTGCCTGCATGTGTGTGTGTGTGAGTGTGTGTGTGAGAGGGCTGTAGCTCTGTGACAGTGACTGATAGCCGGTCGTGGTAAATGAAGCAGAACTTTCGTTATTAGAAGATACAAGAGGTGGTTAAAAATCCTGCTTAATGGAGAAATATGAAGGAGGCAGGGAAGAGAGAGAGAGAGAGAGAGAGAGAGAGAGAGAGAGAGAGAGAGAGATATTGTGAGGGATAGACATTATATGGAGAAAGACTTAAGGACAGATGTAACAAAAGAAAGGAGTGGTGAGCTAATTGCTAAGCTAATTGTTTTGCTGAAAATGTGTTTGAAAGATTTTGGAACTTCTTGTTTTGCTGCTCAAGAAAGAATAAAAAGACTTGACATACAAGAATAATAAATCAATTAATTGTATTTTTTTCTCACAAAATAATCAAAAAGAACAGATAAGAGTATCGATAAGAGTACTAGCATCGATAAAATCCAAAGATACCCGTCCTTAATGGGGATCAGTGTGCGTTCTTTACTGCAGTCTCTTCTTCACGGCAAAGAGTTAAAAAATACAAGCTTGAGAAAGAAGTTCAAATCCTGTCTACTTTGATAGCTCTGTACGCCGCATAACACGGGTGAACTTGTCACATTGTCTGTTTAGGAAAGTTACAAATGATCAGTTGGATAGAGGGGTTTCAGAGACTGTAGAAGAATCTGACAAACACAAACGCTGCATACTGAGCAACTTTTAACTTTGACTGCCATTTTTACTGGTACTAAATTATATAATTGTACTTTTGCTGGAACAAAATCAGACAAAAGTTACAATTCTTAAAGTTTAAGTGTGCAGGCTGTTCTCATACGCTGTTCGTAGCTATACCTATGGAAAGTAATATAATTTGTAAATAACCCGCATAATCCATTAATATCCACGTGTTTGTGAGCCAGGAAGGGTGGCGTATGTGGCACTGTTTAAGAAGACCATTGATTTGTGTTTGCATTGTGCAGTGCTATTATTTCACTAAAACTAACTTTTCCTTTCAAAGAAAAGCAACAAAAAGAAAATTGTAATATGCATCACTTTGTTTTCTGAAGGGTTTCATTTTCTTTGATGTTGTTTAAGACGTTTGTAAAACAGGGTTTAACTTATTTGTGGTAATTTGCTTGTGAAGTTTTCAGCCAATAGTGACTTTTAGTAAAACGTAGAGCGTCAGCCCTGAGAGGAGTTGACTGTGAGCACAGGAGCAGACAACCCGAGGGGTGTCTCTCAGTTCCAGTGCCTGACTGTAAAAAGCTTTTTTTACAAAGTGCCTTATTCAAGGAACTGGTGCCAATTTATAGCGTGCCAGTTTAGCAGATTATAACTAGTGTGAACTTTTAGCTCGCTAGTAGTAGCGAGGTTAGCAGTTTGAGCTAACCTTGGCCGAGAGTCTTGGAGGATCAAGAGAGGATACGTCTAAAAAGGACAACGTATCACTGGACATCATGTTTTTTGGCATAGTCCTTTGGAAGTATTCACTGTTTTTTGGGGACCTTATGAGGCATCGTCCTTTGGATTCGCTGTGGACAGGAACGTGCGGCGTCCTAAGCTGCTAACTCTGGTTGCATGTTGTGTCGATTCCCTCCTCTGAGCTAACGTAACTTTAAATTCAATTTACAAAATATACTTTGGTTTTGTTGTTCATTAAATACAATCTGTACTTTTATACAGTGAAATTATAAACTTATATTTCGGTGTTTGGTTGAATTATGGTGATTGTGAATATAAAGTTCCACAGCAGTATCTCTGTATTTAATGCTTAGTTATTAAGCCCTTCTGTAACTCTTGGTGGTGTTGCCTGGTTTTCGTAGCTGAAGGGAATGAGGAGATGGAAGATTCCAACCACTGGCCGTGTTCATATTTATGAAGGTTGAGCCAGAGGAAATGTGGATTGCTCTTGGTACAGGCACCAGCTTCAGACACATTGGGGTTCATGAAGGTTCATGGAATCGCAGGTTTCCATGGATCCTGGTTTTATCTGGATCCTGGTCCTTCCTCCCGCCATGGCCCTGCTGACACCTACTGCTACTACCATTTTTTATTGTTGACATTATTAATTCTATTACCGATACTATTAACGCACATTCCTGACTTTGCTTCTTCACCAGAGTCTCTGTGCTTTCTTGCCTCACAGGTTTCTGTGGATCCTGGTTATACCTGGACCTGGTCTTGCCTCCTGCCGTGGTTCTGTCATATGCATTGAATGTGTTGTAACTCTGTTATGATGTTCATTCTGTACACATGCCATCTATTGCACTTCTGTCCATCCTGGAAGAGGGATCCCTCCTCTGCTGCTGTCCCACAGGTCTCTTCCTCTTTTCTCCCCGTTAGTTTTTTGTGGGGAGTTCTTCCTGTTCTGATGTCAGGGTTCCGGGACAGAGGATGTCATATGTGTACAGATTGTAAAGCCCTCTGAGGCAAATTTGTGATTTTGAGCAATGCAAAAATAAATTGAATTGAAGTGAATGAAGTTGCAACTGCCGGGTCACTCTCCTATTGTTCCAACGGGATGTGAGAGGAAAAGATATTGCATGGGAGACTTGGAGGGCTTCCCCTGAAGGGATCAAGGCCTTCAATGAGCTCATGCAGATGCAAGGTTATATGACTTAGCTTTCCAAGTCACCAGAAGGTGCGCCGCTTGGTGCATGATGTGGGATTTCCTCCCGGTGAAGCGCGTGCTTCTAGGATCGGGACATCCCATATTCAGAGAGTCCAGTCTCCAGTTTGGCAGCACAGCGCGGTTTCAGCCCTCAGAACAAAATGAAAACAGCCATGAGAAGTCGTCATGTCGGAGGCAAATACGGAAAGCGCATGGTCGGTGTCGTGTCTCTGTTAATCTTTTCTCTCCATTTCCTTGTAAATACTATAAGCTTGTTCGAGCATTCTGGTAGAACTTTGGTGATTTACGAAATATACATATGACAACAGTACCTACAACTAACGCCATTTTGTTGATGCAGTTAAATATTAGATATTTAGTTGACAATATTTTACAATTCAACACTTAACATAACTAATTCAGTCGGGATGAGGCAGCTCGAAATTCGCCGTGACCGGATGTAAGGAAACTCCTGCTCACAATATTTATAATTCACAATAGCTAGCTGGTAATCGTGGCTGTAATAGCCACACCTTGCATTCATTTAACAATACAATTCTATGTTATATTATATTGTGAAATATCACCGTCATAGCCTGTCAAATAATAATAATTACATTTTTGTGAAATAATGTTACATCTCCTAAAATATTGTAAATAATTGACAGGGTCTTCTTCTGATATAACATTTTTACAAGAAAATATTGGGAACTTAAAAAAAAGTGTAAACCTCCACAGCTAATATCAGAATTTGTTCAATTTGCATTATGTTGTAAAGGTAAGGCAACTAATTACTCATTCATTTGACTTGACTGTAACAATGTCGGCTGTATACTGTTTATTTAAAATCTGTCGATGTATAAACATCAGACAGAATGAAGTCAGAGGAAGAGGTGTGTGCATACAGTACATTTCATGTGTGAACCTATACAGTATATCTGTGTCTGCCTGTGTGTATGTTGATGGATAGCCCTCATCACTGGCTCCCTGAAGTCGCCACCTTCTGTAACGAGGGGAGGGAAGCGAGAGTGGAGGGGCGGTTGAGTATAATACGAGAGGAAGAGACCGAGGGGAGACCACGAGTCATACACTGAACCCGTCTCACATCCACTACGACTTACATGGATACAAAATATAAGGCATCTGCTTCAGTTTTAAATGTAATTCAAACCAGTGATAGCTTCTTTTTCGGCCACATGGGGCAGTGGAAACACTACATTGACATATTGTCTCCGTTTCTTCCCTTTTCCCCCCAGTTCTTCCTTTTCCGATGTGAGGGTCCAAGGATGGAGGATGTCAAATCAACAGATGCGACATCCTGTAAAGCCCTGTGGGAAGGACTATAATAATTCCGTTCAATCATATCATTCGGCTTGAGTGAAATGATTGGATGGCTGTCTACTTGCCTACCTACCTACCTGCGCACACTCTGCCCCTAATTGCACTCCTTGGGTTGTTTGAAGGCCACCTGATGAATGTAAGTCCAATTCCCTCTCCCTATAGCTATGTGTTGGTGAAAAAGAAATATCTGTCTCTTTAGCTGATAAATGCTCCACTACGTACACCAGCTGGCTGCTAACTTTGATTGTCTACTGTGAGTGGAAAAAGCAAAACAATGTGCTGAAAGACACCTTAAACCTTCCAGACCTTAAAGCTTCATAGAGCTGAGGGTTACTTTTTAAACCCTATTAATTTATTAAAAGATTGTGATCATTCTATATGGTTTCATCAATACGAGTGACACCTTTAACATACAAGTAGTCATGTGATCCATTGTGATATAGAAACATGCATGCATGCTCTGACCACTCCATAATATTCGTAGGCTTTTTAAAGCTCAAATCAGTCCAGCAGGTGGTTGAGTTGCACTTCACCAAATTCACCACAAGATGGCGATGCTTGACTGAGGCATGTGCACCCAGCGCTTTAGTGACCTCAGCTGGTCACATGAGGGGCGAACTTCTCTCTTTCCTCTTTCTGCCTTTCTTGCTCATCATCAGTGCATTGAAGCTGTCTTTTCTTTGTAAATCACGTTAAACATGTTTTCATGTGTCATCATTTTCAGAGAAGGTTGATTTGAATATAAATTTGTATAATGTGGTGTTGTAATTTGCAGCTCAGATCGAGGTCACCAAACTGTAACTGACACACTGGTACCCCTCCGGTGATGTCAATCTTTCACAACTTAGAATAGTAGCTTTACTTCCACTGCTCCTAATAATGAAACGCTCCAACTGTTATCACTGAGGGCGACACATTCTCTGCGATTGCGTGTCCCTTTATATCTTGTGTCCATCTGTGAATCCAGCCTCATTTTAATACAGGAAATCAAAGACAAGGGAGCAAATAGCAGCTTATTCCCTCTCATAAAAATACAGTTTAATGGCCGCCACAGGGATCTAAGATAAAGAGACAGGGACGAGGTGGATTAGGATCACAGCAGCGCCATTGTTCCCGATTTGCATGACGCTGTCCTGACAAAAAAACAGCTGCCTTTTTCTGTCACCAGCTTCACGTCCTGTGGACGTTTAGTGTGAGCACCTAATGAAATACCAGTTTAAAAAGGCACTGCAGTGATTTAGCACTAGACTTCCATGATATTAGCTGACTCGCACGGGACAAATTAATCAAAGAATGGTCTAAATTGAAGTAACAGAGGCCGTGATATTCTTACTTTTAGTTTGAAATGTAGGTCTTGCTCCACAAAACACTGGATCCAAAACCTCCCATTGTTTACGACATCAGGTGATTTCTTGTATCTGAGCCTGCTCTCTGTGGTTGAACATATGCTAAGCCACTAATCATTACAAACTTGCAGAGTTCACTGTCACGAATAGCCCCAACAGATGAGAGAGGGCACAGTTCAGTTTTGGTTAAGGGACGACGTGCATGTCGAACTCTCTAATGTGTGTTTCAAGGCACCCCTAAAAATCAGGATTTCAAGCATGTGTGTGTACACTTGTACAGCTATCTTTGTGAGGACCAATGTGAGTTTTAGAGCTTCAGAGGGAGGACTTTTTGGAAAAGTGAGGACATTTTGGCCAGTCCTCACTTTGGGACTGGCCCTCAAATGCCTGTGTGAGAATAGATTTAGGTTAGGGTAAGGGTTAGGTTTAAGGTTAGGCATTTAGTTGTAATGGTTACAGTTAGGGTAATGGGCTTGGGAGTGCTACATTTCAAAGTTTGTCCTCACAAAGATAGAAGTACAAGCTGTGTGTGTGTGTGTGTGTGTGTGTGTGTGTGTGTGTATGTAGTTTTTGTGAGCGTGCTGAAGATTATAACCTGGTTGCTTATTAGCTTCTGTCCTACTTCCTGAAACAGTCAAAGATATGAATACATACTGTACAGAGGGCAGGTTGTTCAGCAGCACCATCATCCATTTACCAACAGGTGATCAATGTGAAACCAAAAACATGTGTTGTGCCTAAAAGCATTTGAATTGTTTGATACATAAAGACACATATGAAGATAAATAGCCACTAAAATAAAAAATATAATCTAGGGAGACACACTCCTTGGAATCAGAAATTGGGCTTCTATGACATTTTACGTTCTTTTGCTGTGCGACCGTCAGTACAAAGGATAAAATAATTGCCGCTGTGACAACTTGTTTTGCAAACCACCCCAGTCACCGTAGCAACCAGATATTTAAAAAAAAAACAACACTTCATAAGTAAACATCTGTATTGACTAACTTTATTGACAGTCAGCAAGAAAACAAAGCTGTCTTTCAGAACGTTTTGCCTTTTGTTTGTGCAAACATGCTGCTTTGCGTCTGGTACAGCGTGTGACTTTTGTGGCCAGTGTTTGCAAAGCTACGTGGAAAGTGTAGCTAGCTGAGCTACCAGCTGCATTACATGAAGCCTCACTACACTGAAGCAAGCAGAGAAGTGTAGCTAGCTGAGCTACCAGCTGCATCACATGAAGCCTCACTACACTGAAGCAAGCAGAGAAGTGTAGCTAGCTGAGCTACCAGCTGCATCACATGAAGCTTCACTACACTAAAGCAAGCCCTCAAAGAAGTGTAGCTAGCTGAGCTACAGCAACATGGCCCGAACAGTTTAATTAATTGCATTTTTTTTTTAACATAGAAAAAACTTCATGAAGTAAAGTCACTGCTATTATTTAAAAAAATAAATATTACAAAATAAATATATATAGGCCAAATGTAAATATAAACTAATTTAATTATATAATGAATATAGTAATATGATACAAATTATAATGCATATTTTCAAGTATCAATGCACACTTAAGCCATGGACAGTCATACATCTTTCTACCATAGCAATATCCCCTTGCATGGCACTAACGTACATTGTACTCCACTAAAGCATATTAACATAATTAAACAGTGTGTGTCTGTGGCATGACCTTTTCTGCATTGTGTCTGTATTTCTTGCAGCAGACATGTTGTAGGCATCAGTCCAACGATTTGTCATACGGTGGTGCTTCTGTCGGCTACACACACCAATGGGATGACTAGGTCCACTTCTTATACACCATCTATTAAGATAATCTAGTTAATGTGTTGACATGACCGAAGGCTTAGATAAGACCATGTCCTTGTTTGGAGTCATGTGTTGGTTGGTTATATTGCAGTCAATATTGTGAGTTGAGCCAAAGCCCTCACAACTATAGTAAGGTTTGTGTTTGCGTGTCTTTTTGTGTCAGAGGGAGGGGCCAACCACTGCACCTGTAACTCAGCACCTAGGAGAGGACAGACAGGAGTGAACGTGGACGGGAAACTAGAGAGCACTAGAATAAATGACAAACCAGTCCAGAGGGACGGGGATCATGCTGTGGTGTGGACTGCCGACAACAAGGCATTGTAGCTCTCACTTGAAGTGTAACTTCTAAACCCTGCAGCAGGATGACAACACCAAGCAGTTTATCATTCCTAGTATAATGTAGTTCTGGGTGAAGAATGGATTATGGAAGACACGGGGATTAAAAAGGCGAGACAGTTTATCATTAACCCATAGAAGCACAGACCTCTCCAAGAGCTGCTTTTACATACAAGCACAGAAGTATAACAGAGATCAGCAGGACGGTCGAAGTTGAATGCGGTTTCATGAAGCGTTTTTTGGGGGGTTTGAAGGCTGAATTCAGAAGTTGAACAAGTTTTGGAGTGAAGAGTCTGGACATTGATCCTGAACCCTGCTGAAGTCCACCACAGGTGGAAAGAAACATTTCAAACAGGTGAGTCTATGGCATTGCAAAGCCAGAGGTGGAAAATAACGATGTACTGTTCTTAAATACAAGTACAGCGTTACCATGTTATGCTACTTTATATGTCTATTCTGCTACTTTTATCCGACAGCTGAACTAGTTTCTTCTCAGATCAGGATGTCACGCAAAATTACCACTGAATAAATGTACGTGTCAAGTGGTCATGTTTCCAAATATCTCATACAGAACTGTGCATCCCCTTTAAAATAATATCAAAGTCTAACGAGCATGTTCCCATGACATTTATGAGGCAAATTTCCACCGGAAGAACCTTTTCCATTTGGAAATTCCCACTGTCGATCACTGTAACATTTCAAACGGCGTAATAAGTAAATTCCAATGAAATCCTCACAATTTGGATTCGAGATTTACTCGAAACGTTAGAAACAGGATATCTTCCTTTGACTGACAAATGTGATAATCCTAACAAGCAAGCTGGTTTCATTTAAATAATAAAATAAAGAGGTGAAGATGGCAAATATTACATAACAAGCAAAGAGTAGATCAAAATTCATATTAGTATTAGCAATCTAAAAGTTTCAAACATAATAAATTAGTCACAGGTGCTATTTATCTGCAGAGCAAACTTTGCTGCTCATACCGCTGTACTTTTACTAAAGTTGGATTTACTTGTAAATGTGTATTTTGACATTGTTGTATTTATACTTTTACTGAAATAAAGGATTGGAGCACCTCTCCCACCACTGTGTAGATCAACCAGAACCACATATGAGTCGACAGTTTCGTAGTTGGGACAACTTCAAAAACTTTATTAAGCAAGTCATATTTCAGCATGCCTCCCAGGAAGAGGAAAACAAACTGTGGCTTTCAATTTCACAAATCTAACATGCAATTTAAAAAAGAAAAAAAGAAAATTCAATGTATGAATTGGGACAAGAGGGGTTGCCTTACAGTTACATAATCATCTGTTGTGCTCAAGTTTATAGTACAATCCCTGATGTGAGTTGATATTGGTGATTTGGGACTTTCAAGAGGTTGCCAGACAACTCCAACGATCAGATTTGACTCTGCTGTGGTCCTACTCTCCAGCAGGTAGATTGCTTTGTGATGCAGTGGTCCATGATGGTCGGTTCACTAGTGGCAATAATGTAGTATGTTGGTTCTTCAGCGTGGGTTGAGGATCTATATTGCAGTATTTACCAAAACTCTATGGGGACACACAAAATGACCAAGTATCGTGATCCAGTTCACAATGGGCCTTATCTGAAAAAGCACTTGGTCGACCGAACTCAAGCCGGTCAATCATCAATAATAATAATCAATGATGGACCAAACACGTATCAAGGTTAAAAAACCATGCAACTCTATTTGATCTTGATTTTTTGTAAAATATGAATAATATAATGACACATGCGAGTATCTGACCAGATGCAAAGACGACGCAGTGTTAAGTTATTTTATAAACCCCTTTTTTTTTTACAGAAAAGTAACAGGTTTTGGATTTACAAGGTTTCCACCAGAAACAAAATACTTCTTTTGGAAACACGACATGTTCATTCCTCCATTCACACCCATTCATACAGTGATGACAGCGACTACCATGCAAGATCAGGAATATCTAACATTCCATCCCATTTATACACCGCAGGCACAGCTACGGGAGCAATTTGGGTTTAAGTGTCTTGCCCAAGGACACATGGACATGGACTATCATCCAGGGAGCATGAACAGGACTTTAGAGGTTCTGTCTTGACACCTATCATTTCTCTAAAGGGAAATCCTTTAATTTGATCAGTATTATAAATGCAGTGGTAAATAATGTTAAGGTGGGATACATCAGGCTTTGGTAGGATAAGAAGTTGCTAACTGTGAACTCTGACCTTTGCATTAGGGACAGGAGAACCTGGTCAATGTTTCATCACTGAACACAAACGAGCACACGTTCACCTCTAAGCCACTGAATAATTCTAACTGCTGCTGATGATTGTGGTACTTTTGTTCTTCTTTCGGGGTTTGCTGTTTAGTGGGAATACAGTAACGGCTTTGACCCTCACTCCGCATGTTTGCAGTGTAAATGCTGTTGTACAACACACTGAATGTTTAACATGTGAATGGGCACATTTGGCTCTTTTACATTTTAATTCAGTGGATGGATGAAGAGTTTTAAATAACACGTTTGGTCCAGTAGTCATTTACCTGCCTGGCATGGCAACCTTTGAACATTCCCTCCCATGTTTGATCTCTCTCTCTCTCTCTCTCTTGCTCTCTCTCTCACACACACACACGCACACACGCACACAAACACACACGGGTGTTGTCTCTGTGTTACCAACCACAACATAGTGGCTGACAATGGTACCCGCAGTGACCACAGACTCTTTACAAATTTAAATGTGTGATTGTTTGCTTTGAAAACACTTTTAATCATTTTCTGTAGTTGTAATATTTTCTACTGGATTATCTTAATAATCCGCCATATCATTTTGTTGCATTTAAACAATATTTAATCTTTTGTATTTCATTATCTCTCCATGTGCATTTGTCTGTCTGTCCACAGCTAATACAGCATACTACTGGACCCATCAGCCTGATATGTTCTGTGCTCATTTATGACTGTATGATTGAACTGTTTTTCTTTGACTGATTTGTACAGGTCCAGCAGTACTGTTTTTTCATCAACACCAATGCATAGATTGTGGCTCGATTAGGCAGTGGTAGCGTGTGTGTGTAGCTAATGTGTGGTTGAGCGAGAGAGACTGTGGCTGTGCTCAGGGCAGACAGTTGCTGGCGATGGGAGCAGAGGGAAAGGTTAGCAGTGAAGATGTCAGTAAATGTACAGCGATTTGGCCATCGCCATCTTGGATTGCGGCGGTAGCCATCATGGATTTTTGCAACCATTGAACCAAAGTGACCATATTTGGGCTGCGGAAGAGTGACGTAGAGATGCCGTAAACAGGTAGTGACCTGCCAATCACCGTGTAGCCCCGCCCTAAAGCATCCCCTGCTTTATGGTCTGTTTGACTCTAAATGGACCATCATTTACTAAATGAACATCATGCTGTATTGAAGAAGACTTGGAACTAGAGATTGAGACCATAAACTCATGTTTACAATGTTTACTGAGGTAATAAATCAAGAGAGAAGTAGAGTCATTTTCTCATAGACTTCTATACAACCAGAGGTTGGACACCCCTGGTGGACACTAGAGAGAATGCAGGTTTAAGGCACTTCACCATTGGCTTCACTATACAGAACCGAAGGTTGCCGCCTGGTTTAGGTGCGTATTGTTGAAAAAATAGACTTGAAGCGTAAAATTTGTTAATACATTTTCTGCACTACAAGCAGCAAAATGCAACCTCCCTCCCACTGGCAGGCAGTCAAACATAGAGCGGCTAGGAAGTCGATACTCTCGGTCACTTCAAAGTTGTATAGAATCTACATCAAAAAGGACAAAGGGAGCCAAACAATAATCAGCAAGCTGAGCGTATCACGTCTTCATGAAATAGAAAAAGGGAGAGAAGAAAAGAAACAATAAAACAATGTGGGTTAGTTTCTGTTTGCTCAGCTGCTAGAAAAGGGGCCAGGAGGCAATCAGGAGCTGACCTGCAGCCAGTTTGCATGCCAGCTGGGACAGTTAGCTGAAGTTGATCTTTTTTAAAGTCTGAATAATGGAACAGTTAACCAGGTTGATTTCTAAAAGAGGTCACATCTTAGAGTTGGTAGATCGTTTTTATTGCTTTCCTCCATTATACTTGTTGTTGGTTACTTATGTTCACTGTTTGGTTAAAAAAAAACATCCATGTAAGGGACTTATACACTGTATAGTATGTGTACACCGCTATGGACATACTGAGAGGTATGTTTTGGTCTGTTGTTACTTTTCTTATCTTGGTCTCAACCCATTTATTCCAAGTTACGTTGACACTTAAATGCACTTGTTTGCTTTCTTGGCAAGACTTAAAGGTCCAGTGTGTAGTGTTTGGGGGGATCTATTGGCATAAATTGAACATAATATTATTTAGTATGTTTCCTTCAGTGTATAATCACCTGAAAATAAGAATTGTGTTTTTAGAATGAACTATTTTTATCTACATAAGGAGTGGATTTCAATTTTTTGCACAAAATCCTACACACTGCATCTCTAAGTCCTGAAGACCTGAGGAGATTATTTTAGTTTAGCATGAAGCATCAAGGAGGATATAGTGTGATTCTGTCCAAAGTTAGTGGCTCTGTATGCTGCATTTAGACCCAGTGGCGCTTTGAGATTAATGCTAACGTCATGCTAATATGCTCACAGTTACAAAGTAAACATCTTAGTTTAGCATGTTAGCATGCTAACAATTGATAATCAGCACAAAACATACATATATCTGACATATATATCATAAATAATTATATATTTGTCATTATTTTGCATAATGTAATAAATTCAGCTCATGGTGACTTCTGAAGGAACCCCAGTTTGACATGACACAGGAGGAGTCCTTCATTTAAAGCAACTAGACTTTGTCTGTTTGCTTTAAAGGACATGTTTTTCAATCAGTTCCAAATTGATGCCTCTTAAATGTCTGTACATAATTATCCATGTTACTTTAATATGTCACTTAATTATTCAACACAGGGACAAACAAGTAGACTACTCTAAAAGCAGAATGCTGCCATTGCACGTCACATGCACTTGTGGGTGACCGCTCCCCTTGGTGCCCACATGTTCGAATAAACCGCGGCAAAACTACCCTGTTACATGCTACATGCCCTGTTACATGCCCCTGTGGTAGCTGAAGAATGATGCATTTCCCTGTAGGATACCCTTCCAGTGAAGAACACAGTCCGCCACTGATCACATGTGTCCTTTGCAGCATATCTGGAGGAAAGCCCGAAACCAGAAGAGGTGTAAGCTGTTATAGCAGCACAGTGATGACCACGGTGTCTCAATCATACAGTACGCCAGGGGTATTAAATTAAAATTCAGCGAGGTCCAGTTAGAGAGAATGTCCTCATGCAAAGGTCCGGAACACCACAGTTATGTTTTACATGCGCTTTGATTTAGTCCCATATACAGTATATTGAAGTAGCCAACAGTTGTATTAACGTCTGTATGTAGTCAACTACTGACTGTCTAATGAAATAAAGGAAGTTCAATTGAATAATATCTCAACAATATTTACTGTCAGTTTTCAAATTTTACTGGATGAATTATGAATAATGAATACTCTAATAATAAATAAATGTTCTTCACTCATTTCAAATAAATTAAGGGCTGGATTAAAAAATATATAATACATAACAGAAAGCTTTTGAAAAATGTGCATCTTAAAATAAAGTATTTTATTCAGGTGTGAAGTGATGTTAAAGCAGGGATTTATGTGTGGTTATGTTTCAGCTCTATTCTCTCTGTTTACATCATTGTTGGGAAGTGAATTAATGTGTTAGGATTCTGATGATATTGGGATCTTAGATTGTTTATATACAGTATATACACAAATCCTTTGAGCAAAACCTACACGAGTCGGTACGTTTGCTCAAAGGATTAGTGCTTTGTCTCTTAGTGGTGCTTCACATGAGATATACTGGTTTCAACTGTGCGTGGGAAGATTGAACAAACAAGAGTCTGTCCATTCATGGTTAAAGACTCTGGTTAAGCTGTCCACTTGTCTCACGCCATGTGAAATAACTTCTCTGACTCACACCATTCTCCTACTGTTGGGTCTCGGACCGCCGTCCGCCTATTAATGACCCCTGGAAACAGCAGGAGAGATCAGCTCTGTGAAATGTGATCTGAAACAAACACACACACACACACACACTCACACACACCTACGTACATACATAATCTACATATCCATTAGCCTGGCCTCATATGTGTTTCTCTTTCTCTATAACACACAAACACTCTGATGTGACACACACACCAACACACACCCTGTAACCTGAGCATGTGTGCATCCACAGCATATGGAGACTATTGAATTACACTGAAAAATTAACAGTGTCATGGGTGGACAGGAAGGTTCTCTGACACACACACACACACACACACACACACACACACACACACACACACACACATTATAACAAACACATAAATAACACAAACTCACATAAAGACAAGAAGGAGAAGTATATATTTGTCTCTACCCAGCCTATGTCTTATGTATTTAAACCTGTTTTAACCCTCTCCTCAGCCCTCCATCCATCCCACTATTCATCCATCATGGCAGAGCCGTCTCCAAGTTGGTGGAAGCTGACTTTCCTGAGGAGGAAAAAATCCCAGCCCAAGGTCCTGTATGAAATCCCCGCAGAGTTTGTTTCCAATGCCGCCACGGGCCAGCATGGGTCCGTCACAGCCGTGGGAGCTGCCGCCCACCCGGAGCACGTGGCGCACGACCCCCAGCTGGACACCCGACTGGAGAGGATCATGGATAAAACGACGGCCAGCAAGGGGCGCCACGTCAAGGTGTCTCACTCCGGGAGGTTTAAGGAGAAGAAGAAAGTGCGAGCCACGCTGGCAGGGAACCCAGAGATGTTTCCTGGGGGTGACCCTTCGAGAGATGAGAACCAGCGGGCTGGGAAGTGACAGGACACGCGAGTATTCTAAAAATGAATTAAGATGCATTCATAGGGAGAGTTTCAAATGGGCCGTTAATGTTTACAGCTCTCTTCCCTTGTTGTCAGTTGATGGAGCTAAATTTGGGGAAACTTTTAACCTTAATATCTTCTTGGAAGGCCACCAATTTCAAAATGACCAACAAGACACTCATCAGAATAAGTGAAATCTAGACTTTAACGTCTGACTTGAAAAACATATGCCTAGTTTATATTTCTATAGAGAAGTTTCCCATTCACTCCAATACAAGAAACATCCAAAGGCCACCCGAGGAGTTGCATGGTGAGACACTGGTGGTGGTTTCTACTTCATCCACTTGATAATAAAACAATGGTGATTGTAGGGATTGATACTACAACCTTTCCAGCACAAGCTCTCCAGCTCTCACGTAGTCCCCTGTCTAAGTTTAGATGCAACGGTATCAAACCTGTAACCTTTTCCCTTGGACTGGATGGTTCATCTAACTAGAGCAACCCAGCTGTGTAAGGATGGCCCCTATAACTGGACTTTTGGACGTTGTGTGAGACTGGGGCTGTACAGTGATATACCTGTATATCTCATAAACTCAGAGTCAGGATCCAAAAATATGTTTTGGAAGGCAAAGTATATTTTACAACAAAAGTTTTAAAAAGGACACAAACATTAACCTGAAGATGTCAAAATGACAGGTCTCTCTTGATTGGATTGGAGATAAATAATACGATTCAGAGATATATAGTTCGTTAGTACATATACCTTTACCGATTAGATTGGTTAATTGATGATATTTTTGGTAAAACATGTTTTTTTTACAATCAATGTAAATTAGTCTCCTTGTGATTAAATTGATGTGTAGAAAAGTCACTATTGGACAAGCACTTTACCAGCCTCTACTATAATAATGTAAGCACTAGTCTAGCACTACTCATGTATTTATAGGTCTTATAAGTATTATACTTTTAAAACCAACTGAAACATTTTGTCTCTGTTGACTGAACTAAGTCAAAATCGATGTCTTGTGATTTAATCTACATACTTGAATCAGAAACATTCGTTTGGCGTGTAGAAACGTTACGAGTTGTTGCTTTATTCGTGCAACAGGGGAGCTGTGAATCTTTATCGCAATGAGTGTTTACTGAACTTGGAGCCTGGTTTGGCTGAATTCAGCATATCAGCAGTAGTATCTATAGCTACACACCCTCGTGCCTTCACTGGAATACAAACACACTGCATGCCTGTAAAACCACATCACACAGCCAACCTGCACATGTTGTTGTTGCCATCAAACCCAGCAGAGGGCAGCATTGCTCTAATCAGAAACCTAGTCGTCAGTGGATTTAGATTGTTCATTCTAACACTCCTCTCTGGTTATTAGGTGTTTTTTTGTTGTTTTTGAATATAATCTCTTTTACAGCATCTGCAATATCATTAACATCCAATCATACAACACTTACCAACACCATGAAATGAAGGCAAACATGTTGATTATCTATTCTGCACAGTTGCTCTAATCATTTCAGCTGCAATGCTCCACAGCTTAGAATATGTATATATATATATATTTTTAACAACGAATTGTTGTATAAATAAAATGTCTGATTTTAAAGGTAAATGCTTTGTTCATAATTGTATTTTATTCTTAGTCTTCCATTCACTCCAGGTGTAACATTTATCAGTAATGAAATAGATTTGCATGTTAATTAAATAACGGTTTCAAATGCATACAGTGTCTTCACGGTGTCGCTGTGGTCGCTTCAAACCACAAGGGGGCGTCCTCACTTCATCTAAACACCTCATGAAGATTCCTTCCCCAGAGTGCTGCAGGGATGACATATGTTTGTTGGCCAACCCGCAACTTGTTCTGTTGCCAGAAGTAAATGTCTTTTACGGACGCCCTGGTGCTCCAGTGTTACCCAGACTCAATACAGGCCTACAAGAGTTCATGGATGCAATCCAAAGCAATCAACTGTAGGCTACACGCTATGCATACACATGATCAAAGCTAATATCATAAACAATAAGGTCACACAGCAAGCTTGTATCATTTGTAAATTTGAAATGTCCAATCATTGTAATGCCCGCCAGATGCAATCTGTTGAGTGTGTGTTATGTCTGTGAGTGAGTGTGCACCTGTGTCTGTCCACAGCTGATCTCACACTCTGCTGCACAGCTTGGTGGGATTAATTCAGTTTTTGGCTGCATTGTATGAATCTCACAAAGCAATTTGACGTTGATAATATCTTCAACAGATGTATATTATACATCTGTTCGTCTGCAGAGCTTTTGTTTTAAATTAAAGTTTTTCAAAGTTGAAGAATGAAGGTTTAGTAGACGGCTTCATCTTAGACTACATCGACGTTCATCAGACGATCAACAAACAATGATTTAAGCTATGAAATAAATGACACAATATATGCAAATTAAAAATATAACACGGAAATATTATATCAATTAAATTACAAAAAAAACTTTGGCTAACAGATATATAAAACTATATTCTATAATATATTCTATATATTTTGATACAACACATTGGATATTATGTAATAATATGTCGAACATCACGATCATATCTGTCATCCCTGAACGTTTCAATCCTTTGGCTGTTGCCATAAAGTCACATTAAGTCAGGTTACCTGCCAAAAAATAATAAATCCAACGTTGAATGACCGTGAACAAGTCCATTCACAAATATAACAGGACTGAGCAAACACCCTTTTCCTGGGTGTCAACCAAATACAACTAAGTTACAGTTCGGTGTGTTACAGTCTTAATAAGCTCTTTCCTGCTTTAAAGGTTGTTGGTGGACAGCGTAGTCATATTTATATACTACATCTGTGGTGGATGGAAGCATTGCAAAAAGGCCCCCTGAGGAACGCTGGATGCCAGTGATAATATCATTGAGTATGATAGCAGAGAGTAATAAAGATAACAGATAGACAATTGACATTGTATGTATGAGGGGACACCGGTTCTGGCTGGGGCCTAGATGCTTGAAAGCGCCAGACATGTCGATTTCTACATTCTCTCGGATGCCCTCTTAAATGTTGTCGCATCTGTAAAACAAAAGTTTACCTGTAAAAAGATCCCTGCAAAAGTCAAAGCTTCACTTCACACTTTTGCCCGATTTATACTTCTGCAGCTGTGCGTATATGATTTCCGGTGCGTGCACGGCAGGCATATAGTACTGTGGCAGATTGCGCGTATCATTAAATGTATTTTTGATTTTTCCATCAGGCAGTTTTTCATTTGTTTGAAAAGTGTGATTTCTCCAGCCATGGAGAAGATGGAACCAGGCATTAGCGCAATGAGCAAAATGTCAACATTTACGATTTAGTTGACGTGTTTTGTAGCCTACTTGGAAATGAACATGTAGATTTCATGATGTATTCATGCTCCAATGAGGAAATCTCTTGCATCCCTTGGTTTGAAAAAATAAAATAAATGAAAATAATTGAATAAAAACAGTTTTCAGTATGTCTTATCAACACGATGGGAGGAAGCCAATGATCATCTCATGTTCATTATAATTAAGTTTTACATTTTTTGCTTTTAATTCCAAAACGTACTCAGTGTCATGTTGAAACTGTCATGTTTAAAACAAACCAAATTTCATAAAAATCTCATCTACAAAATCTCCTAATCTCATTGTATCACATTGTATTGTGTGCGTTTGATGACGCTTTACATCCAATTAGTTGCATATATCACTCGTTGTTATCTTAGCTTACATGTATTGTTTTGGACAATGTGTTTGGCTAACAGCTAACGGGACCACCAGTACACACACTTCCGTACTGGCTGAGTACTGGGACCACTGGCAGTAACGTGCTGCTGACTGGGACGGGAGAGCAACACACAGCTACACATGTGAAGCTGTGATGCTACAGAGTTGAGTCCTTCAGCCCCACCTGTACGAAAAGAAAGCAAAAGAACACCATCACACACACTACACCTGTGTCTCTGTCTGTTAAACATGCAATGTCAAGTCATTAATAAACTGCACATATGTATATCTTTGTCTTTCAGTTTAACCAAACTTTATGGAGAAACACAATACGTGTAACGTTACAGACATGAAGCAAAACTTGATATGTACATCTTCAAGTGTGTCTCCCGTGTGCTGGCGGGTGGATGTACGTCAATTGTGACATTTGTCAGTGGTACATTTTTCAGGCATCGGTAAAACATGGCATTGTCATGAACAAACCCGGAAACCGGTATGGCCAACGCGTAAAAACCGGACTACAGTTATGACATGATGTTGCACTTTTATTAATTTCTACAAATAGATATCATGCATATAATTCATGTTTAACAG
>NW_022280086.1:2616387-2629984 GCF_004355925.1 Anarrhichthys ocellatus | reverse complement strand
ATATATATTTATGTTCCACCTCATTAGTCTATGTTTCCATTCAAAAATGTTTGAATATGTTTCTTGTGTATTTAAATAAAAAGCCATTTGAATACTACAGTGACCAAGATGTAATACGCGCGTCACAACAAACAAACACTGAGTCATAAGAGACGCTTCATCAGTTTACAGTATGCGTCCTCTAACAGCCTCCATGTGAACAGGCCTGGCGTTGAGCAGCAGTGCTGTACAGCTGATACTGTTTGTGTCAACGCGATGAAAGCAAAACTCGGTTCTACTTTTTCCATCCGCGCTGTTTATCGGACGGAAGAAACGTTACGTAGAGCGCGACGTGACCCGGTCACCCGCACGCGCGCGCCCGCTTGCCCCCTTGTTTACTACCGTTAGAGCACAAGTAGGTGGGATTCCTCGTCGGATCCAATTCGCTTGCCGCCGCACCCCCGCGCGCTTTCCCATTGGCTGAGTCCATGTATTAAGTACTGCGGGTTCCACGCGTTTGGACTGCAGACTGTAAACGCCAGCATCTCCCGGACTCCACTTCGCCCTTCAGCTGTCACTCAAGGATTTTATACCTCGTTTTATTATCCTTTATGTTTTTTTGGTCGTTTTGAGGATGACGGGTAAAATACGGTTCGTCCGTTCTCTGATGAAGACGGCGGCGCAGGCCAACGTGCCCAAACACATCGACCATTTCTCCAAGTTCTCCCCGTCTCCTCTGTCCATGAAGCAGTTCTTGGATTTCGGTGAGTGCGCCTCATCTGTGGCTGCCCAGCTGTGTTTACCTGCAGAGATGTTCTTGGTTGTGTTTGTGAAAGAGACAGATGGGCTTTGTGTCTCACATCTGTGCCAATTGACTGAGCACGTTCGCTTGTTTATTTTTTATTCATATTTTCTGTGCACCGCATATCTAATGAGACCTTGATGATTTGTTAATTGTGAGGATGGTGGAACATTGCTGCTGCTGCTGCTCAGGTTCAAGCAGTTCAGAGTGGTGATGATGACAATGATTTTTGTTAGGTACTGTACGAAAATACAAAATAAGAATTGCTTTTTCTTTAGACTGAATGTAGAGCAGTCTGCCTTTGTGGTAGATCAGGGCTTTCATTTGTTGTTATATTCTATAACTACAATTTTATTTCAGCCGTCCCCTGCTGCATAGTTAGTAGTTTACTAAACAGCTAAATCCATAAAACACCTTCCACTTGGAAGGAGTGGTTCATGGACAACAGTTCTGTATCTGGGTTTTATTAATGATTACATCAGTGGCTCTCTGGAGATATTTAATGTGAGGCTGGGTACACTGAGTTAGGTTCAGAGGATAGCATCAATCATTCTGCGGAGGGCTGTGCTTTTTTAAAACAAAGTGAAACCACACTAACAGTTTTGATGTAGTTTTGTTCTAATTACCAATGTTTTTCTCATGATTCAATTCATAATGAATCAGCTAAATCTTGACCCTGGTCCACTTCCAAGTTTCATAAAGCTTTCAACCACATCTCAAGGACTTCATCAGCAAGTTGAGTTCAAACTGGGGTAGTTACAATCCCCCCCCCCCCCCCATGGCCGAGCCCCATCCCATTCATTAGGTCACTTCATGAAAACTAAGCCATCTCAGTTTGCTCACCAAGACCATGAGATGCGGTTGAAAGTACCGTGAAAAGCCAGTAAGTGGACCTTAAGTTAAGAATATGTCGTCAGACTAGTAATAACTTGTTTCAAGTTCTTTTCCATTGATTTGTAATCCTCTTCTGTTCCGTGCTCCAGGTTCGACCAATGCCTGTGAACGCACATCGTTCGTCTTCCTGCGACAGGAGCTTCCTGTCCGTTTGTCCAACATCATGAAGGAGATCAGCGTGCTGCCGGACCGGCTGCTGGCCACGCCCTCGGTCCAGCTGCTCCACAGCTGGTGAGGCATAGACATGGACTATCACTGAAAGCTGCATGTATTGATTCAGAGAAAATATGACTCACTAACTTGTTTAAGGATGACAAAGCTGGACAAAATGAAGGTAAAGGATGGACAGGACTGAGCACAAGTAGTTAAGAAAAAATAGGTGTTTACATGATATTATATGAAGATATATGACCTACAATATAATAAAATAATAAACAATATAAAAAACAAAATGTCTATATACTATTTAAATATATATATATATACATTTTTATTTTAATGTTGGTCATGATGTAATACGCGCGTCAAAATATCGTCAAATGTAAGTTGTAAACAAAACCATAGTGCAAATAAATACATCAATATTTAATGGGTACACAAAAGTCATAGATCATCTTACTCAAGTAAAAATAATATTACCTGTCGTTTCTTTCTTATTATAATTAATGTATAAGTAACAAAAGTATGTGTGATATTCCACCTTTGAATCATTTTCCTGTTTTCACTTCAGGCACCGGCCGTCCTCTGACCCTTCAGACTTGTGAAACACTTTCATAACCGTGTTTTCTGCAGAGTAGGTCCTCACTTAAGAGCTGTGACGTAGTTAATCGTAATCCGATGAACAGCAGGCCAACACTGCACAGCATATACATTACAGTATATTTCAGAGAAGTGAGAGGAGGAGGGGGGTGAACTTTGTCCCAGTTCCCCCTCTAACCCCCGTCTTTCTCCTTCTTCCTCTTCTTCTGTTGCTCGCCCTGCCTGCTTGTTATTGCAGCTGAGAGGAACAGCACGTTCCGCTCAGCTGCCTCACTTTCGAGTTATAAACAGAGTCGTACTTTTAGCGTCATCCATAAGAAAATAGTAACTAGGAAAGGTGTCGAAAGATTGTGTTCTCGTCACATGAAGATGCGTACTGAAAACACTCTGGTTACATTCGTTCTCGAACTTTTGAGGCGAATTCAAGACTTGATCCATATTTTGTCATGGACGTGTGACTTCTGACCTTTGACCTCATTGTAGTTGGCTTGTAAAGTTCTCATTCTTGGGAGGTTTGGCACACACAACAATGCGGAAAAAAGGTATTTTTTGGTCTTTCAAACTGACACGATCTTGCAATGTTAAGCTGTATGATTTTATGTTTATGTTTTTATATATAGCAGATTAAATAACACAGTTGTTTTTGCCAGCTCTCTAATGTTTTCCACAATCTTGACAGCATGCTGTGGTGTCTCTGGGAACTTTCTAGGAATCGCTCACAAGAAATGAGTTCTCACCAGACTCTGATTTTCTTTGTACTCTTATTTTGAAGGGAAAACATTTTGGGACTAGTTTTAGACTAGAAACCTCAAAGACTTCTAACCAGCTGCTCATGGTCTGCTGTATGTGGGGGTGTGGGAGGGGGGTTGTTTCAGGGAACCCTAGTCACGTGCAAGTTATTTTCTTTGACAGGCACACACTTGTGCGTCAGGATCAGAGAAGGATGATAGCGTTTACATCCTCTCTGTCTCCTCCCCCTCCTCTCTCTCTTTCTCTCTCTCTGTTTTTCTGTCCTGCTCGCCCAGAGGAATGTACAGCTAATACCGTGGTGTGTGTAATGCAGTGGTGTTAATGTGATCACATGTGTGTCTAGCTACCGCTGTCTCCTGTGGATAGCCAGTGACTCTCTCCTGGTGTTTGTGTTCTCTCAGGTACATCCAGAGCCTGATGGAGATCCTGGAGTTTCTGGACAAGAGCCCCGATGACCACAGAGTCCTTGAAATGTGAGCGTAGCACACTTATGTGAAAAACAAGAGCAGACCGGGGACAAATCTGGACAGGGTAACGTTTCACTCTCAACTTTTTCCTCGAGCCTAAAGTCTGCCTTCTTCCTCTCCCTCTATCCTGTCCTCTTCCTCTGTCCTCCCCTTTTCTTTCCGTCGCCCACCGATCCCAGGTTTGTGGAGGTCTTGGAGTCCATCAGGAACCGGCACAACGAGGTGGTCCCCACCATGGCTCAGGGGATCATCGAGTTCAAAGACGCTTTCGGCCAGCAGGATGCTGTTACCGACCACAACATCCAGTACTTCCTGGACCGCTTCTACACCAGCCGCATCTCCATCCGCATGCTCATCAACCAGCACAGTGAGCAGCCACACACATACACACACACACACACACTCACAAAACTAAACGCACACTTCCAGCTGGTTTGGACACTGGAGTTGCTGCCAGGTTCTGTTCAGTTCAGATTGTGTCAAACTGTTTTAACCACACTTATAACTAACTACTACTAGTTATGGGAGTCATACTCAAATTAGAACTATTTCTTCTTTGTCGACTCTCTTGCAGCTCTTGTCTTCAATGGCAACACAAACCCCGCCCACCCCAACACCATTGGCTGTATCGACTCCATATGTAACGTGCCAGAAGTTGCGCGAGGTAAGAGAGAGAGAGAGAGAGAGAGTCACAGGTGGTTTTTGGTAATTAGGTGTATATCAGCTGACACTTGTCCTTAATTCCATCATGTTCTCATTACAAGTCAAGTCAGTTTTATTTCTGTAGCATCATATCATAACAGATGTTATCTCACTTCAGACACCTACAGTATATAGAACAGATCTAGACCGTGCTCTATAATTTACAGAGATCTAACGTTCCCCCATGAGCAGCAGTGGCAAGAAAAAACTCCCCTTTAACGGGTAGAAACCTTGAGCAGAACCGGGCTCTAGGTGGACGGCTTTCTGCCTCGACTGGTTGGGTTGAAGGAGAGAGAGGGGGAGAGGGAGAGGGAGAGAGAGAGACAAAGATGCAACAGTAATAATAATATAAATAGGACTGATAATAGTAGTAGTGAGTGTCAAGTAGGGGCCGGCAACAGGCACAGTCATTGTCGAGGTGTAACCCTGATCCATGGAATCCTGTGAGACGAGAAAGCACATAGACTCCAGGGTAGAAACAAAGTTAGTAATGGGACATTAATGGGACATTAATTCATACAGAAGGAGAGAGAGAAGAGGAGAGAGGAGCTCAGTGTATCCTAGGAAATCCTCCGGCAGTCTAGGAATATAGCAGCTTATCTAGGGGCTAGTCCAAGACAAACCTGAGCCAGTCTTAACTATAAACCTGAGCCGGCCCTAAGTATAAACCTGAGCCGGCCCTAAGTATAAACCTGAGCCGGCCCTAAGTATAAACCTGAGCCGGCCCTAAGTATAAACCTGAGTCGGCCCTAAGTATAAACCTGAGCCAGTTCTAAGTATAAACCTGAGCTAGTTCTAACTTTCAGTATTATCGAAGAGGAAAGTCTTAAGCCTACTCTAAGGGGCCCAACAACAGTGTCAAAATAGTAACACCTTGAAGGTGAAAAGTGCATTTAAAAACTATTTTTGTGTTCTATTAATTTTACAACTGCCATTTCAGAAGCAAAATAAAAACCACATCAATTAATAAAGCCAGTTGATAATTGGGTCAGAGCTGGTCAGCTGCTCATCCAGTTCGGGCCAGTCTCAATGTTAAAGCTGAAGGAGTCAGAGCAGCTGGTTGTCATCCATCACACTTATCAGCCAGGATGTGTATCCCGATGATAACCTTGTTATTTATTACATCTGTTTATCATTCTGTCGGTTTTATCGTGTCTATGCGGGTGCAAAGAATGGAGTTTTTTTTCTTCTTCCTGTCACTCTCCAGATGCCTATGAGAGCGCTAAGTTGCTGTGTGAGCAGTATTACCTGGGAGCACCAGAGCTGGAGCTGAGGCAGATGAATGGTAGGACACACTCAGAGTTTTTATCCGTTGCTAATATGTGTGTTTGTGTGCTTTTAGGCGTTGACTGTTGTTTTCCTCCCCTAGCCAACAACAGCAGAGAGCCCATCCACATCTCATACGTCCCATCTCACCTGTACCACATGCTCTTTGAACTCTTCAAGGTAACACATCATACTGCATCTGCATATATGTTATACTCTATGCAGTAGTAAGGAGTATAACTAGTATTGCTGTTCCATAAAGTTGGACGACTTGGGAGCGACAGATTTTTTATTTTTTATGTTCAAAGCTGTAGCAGCAGAAGGATTTATACGGTGACTTTTAGTCTATAGCATGGGTCAAACTCCATATCCACTGGATCCTACATTTCCCACAATGCAGCTTTGCACCCACATGTTGCAACACAGGCTTTCAGTTGATAATGTGTGTTCTCTAAGGCCCTGATCAGACAGAGCGTGTTTTGCAGGTTGAGCATTGATGTGTATTTTTGTAGAAGATAAGCGATCGCAGTGTTTGTTTGCTGTTTGATTCGTCACGTTTCTTGTGGTTGCTAGGCACCAACCAAATGACTGCTCACGTTAACTTAACACAAACCACGAACTGTACGCTACCTAAAAGTAAATAGTCCAGTTTAAATAAATGAAAACAACCGACCTGAAACCTCAAGTAAGAGCCTCAGCAGCTGTTGGTATGAAGAAGCAACCAATCATTTTCTGTTATAAGCATGTTCAGAGGATAGGTTTGTGTTTGTGTTCTAAATACTGCACCATAGTTGCTAAATTGATCCAAAATAAATATATTTTCCAACAGTGAATTCACCGACTTAAGCAATTGGTTCAGTACGGGTTTTAGAACACTGAACTTCCTTTGATATGTTATATTTGCCTTTGAAATGAAATGTTAAAACCGACCTGAATGCGTGACGTTTTGGTCCCAACAGCTGATAAGCCTCCGTGTTTCCTCTCTGTAGAATGCCATGAGAGCAACCATTGAGAACCACGTGGCCAGCAGTACCCTCCCACCCATCAAAATCATGGTCGCTCTGGGGGGAGAGGACCTATCAATCAAGGTGAGTGACTATTAAATACAGATATAACTCTTAAATCATCTTTACTTGACATCCGCAGTATGTTGGTGAT
The DNA here is from genome assembly GCF_004355925.1 of Anarrhichthys ocellatus. Taxonomy (NCBI): domain Eukaryota; kingdom Metazoa; phylum Chordata; class Actinopteri; order Perciformes; family Anarhichadidae; genus Anarrhichthys; species Anarrhichthys ocellatus. The sequence continues at coordinate 2,623,207 of NW_022280086.1, read as the reverse complement.
GTATCTTCATGTCCTCGTATCCCAGTTTTGGACTGTCCTTCTGTTGCACTGCATGGACTTCACCCTACTGAGAGCAAGGCAAACAGATACCATTCATAAAACCCCAGAATGCATCAGCATACATCAATACAACATTTACCAAGCTTTCTGGAACATCACAGGTTGAATGAACAAGAAAGGTGTTACTTGAATGCCCCAAATTGTTAAACCAAGAATAGAAACAAAGTTGGTTCGACTAATACTTCTTAACCCCAAAAAACACAGTAATCCTCCCTGTACTACAGCCACACTAATAATAAGTATGCCTAAGGTGATTATGTAATGATTGCTGAAATAGCTTTGGAAAGAAAGTTATTTTTCTTGTCCCCATTCTGAAAGCGTTTTCAACCTTTGCCCCAATGTTCTTGTTACCCTGACTGATCTCTGTTCAGCTGCTTAATTAGATGCATAAACCCTCATTATCATCAAAGAGTCATCATCCGTCCACATACCAAACCTATTTATTGACATCGTTGCCTCCTGGCACATCATCCATCCATATTTAGACAGGAATAACTCGCACTAGCGCATTATTGTTTGATACCTACTTGCCCTAATTGCCTGCCGTTGACAAAACTGAATGTGGTTGTTAAGGGTGGAGTTACACACACACACACACGCACACACACACACACACGCACACGCACACACACACACACACGTATCAGGTATCCTGCTCTGTTTTATGCTAACAAGATAAATAGAGTTTTGTGTCCAAACTGAGATCTCAACCCTTTCTTAACATTGTAATCGTAATCGTCTTAGACACGGGGGCATGTCATTGTACTGCTGAGGACGGGGACAGCAGAAAATCCATATCAGTTAAAGTGTATGCTATATTTAGAATATTGTCTGACCGGGAACTAAGCTGAAGGTGAGACTGACTGAAAGATAAAGCGGTGAAAATATTCCAAATATAGCGTAGACCTAACGTGAGGTGGCTAAAATAGGTTTTGCCGCTGCCCCCGGTGGGACATTGCGGCGTCCACTGTAGATAATACACTGACTATGGATAAGTACCTTATACAAACCAAACTTAAATATACCCAAACCATCCCTATAATGTGTCTGTGATCTCTGTCCTCCAGATGAGTGACAGAGGAGGCGGTGTTCCCTTCAGGAAGACGGAGTGTCTGTTCAGCTACATGTACTCCACAGCTCCCAGACCCTCCATAGGAGACAAGCACAGAGCCCCACTGGTGAGCAGCTCGCACACAAACACACGCGATCAACCGCAATGTTAATACGTGAGGAGAGCTAACGTGTGCATATGTATATGTGTGTGTGTGTGTGTGTGTGTGCAGGCGGGGTTTGGCTATGGTCTGCCCATCTCTCGCCTCTACACTCGCTACTTCCAGGGAGACTTGAAGCTCTACTCCATGGAGGGTCACGGCACTGACGCGGTCATACACCTGAAGGTAACATATTGTTTACACACACATTCATGCACCAACATATTGCTCGATCAGGGCCCCATTCTCTAAATATTATTGTCATTATATTTCATCATGTACATGTACATGAAGTCTTTACTGTAAACACGACTGCACTGGCTGGGTTTAGTTTCAGGACTTGTTCCTCTGACGACATTTCATGATACATTTTAAACTGAAAATCAAAGTCTGTGTCAAATAGTTAACTATCGAATGAAGCTAACAAGGTTATTGCTGTAGCATCCCTGCATCGATCGTCTACCCTCTGTGTCCGTCTCTAGGCGTTGTCTACGGACTCGGTGGAGAGGCTGCCAGTTTTCAACAAGACCGCTTTGCGTCACTACAAGCTGAGTTTGGAGGCGGACGATTGGTGCGTTCCCTCCAAGGAGCCACTGGACCTTGCCGTGTACCGTGCTTCCAAGTGATTCGTTCATGACCTGTGACATGACTTCTGCCACAAACCCTCACAAGCTGACCATAAATAAATGTCCATCAAGAGACGGGGCGTTGTGGAACCAGAACTATTACCCCGGCGGTGGACGGGAGCTGAGGTGACCAAAAGTGGCCGAGGAGATACAAAAACAAGACGGAGCGTCTGCGTCCTGATCGTCTGGGAACTTCCTGGATTGGACCTCTCTCTGTTTTTCTTCACGTGTGGTTTGGATAGAGTAAGAGAACAACGGGGTTGACGTTTAAGATAGCGGACAGTCAAAGATGCAGTGGGCTGAACAATTTAAACATTTCATCCAAACATTAGCGACCTGTTTTGATGATTCCTTTTCATGGAGTTATTTCTAGGGTGCTTCTCAGCCAATCGGGTCTTTAGGTGTGAAAGTGCCAGCGGAATGTTTTCCTCAGAGACAGTAAGTGCACATTGACAGACAAGTGCATTTTTTTCTTTTTCCCTCAAGAAACGGAACATTTTGTCTTTCTTTAAGGTCCCTGATGTTTGAAGGTTCCTGATCGTTCTCACTCCCAACTCGTCAAATATCAAAGCTTGGCCGGTGACCCTCAGCGTCTGATACCGACGCACTCTTTAGCGACTGTATGAGACCCAACTAATCATTATTAGACTGTCAGAGCAACTGACAGGATAAAGAGCAGGAAGTCTGCATAGGGCAGAACTTTCACCCAGGAGACTGCTGTTGGTGTCCCGCGTGAAACTGTTGACTTATTTTACTCTACTTTTTTACGTCACTCTGTTCTTAACGCCTGTTACGTAACAAAAGTAAAGTAGTCAACATACTTATTTTAACCCAAACCACAATCGTTCCCGAAGCCAAACCAAGTACTTGTGTAGCGCAAGTAAACCTAAAAACTAAGTAAACCTGCCTTGGAAGTTCATTTTGAAAAGACACTACGCATGTAACAAACAGGAACTCACAAGCTTTTCATGACAGGTAATAACAAAGGGACGCTTGAGGGGTACCATAGTTTGAGGAGCCGGGCCACATACCAAGCGTTGGTATTTGACAGGTTTGCAGACAGACACTGATTAAGGATCATCTGGTTAATGTTCAGCAGGTACTGTAACAATGTCAAAGAGTTATGTAAACGTGTCTCCTGCAGACAGTAATGGTTATCCATTAATCGGCTTTGATAAAAGTGTGGAACGCCTCTCAATCAGTTAATTGTTGAAGACCTGTAACGGGTCCAGACTGCAATGAGTGTATTTGACTCTGTATGAAAATAGCTGTATGTTGATAATCACTTATATCACTGATATCGTGATTCACTGTGTGTGTTTGCAGATACGTGTGACCTTGACATGTGAAGTGTATATATTCCATTGTATATTTCAACTGTTCATAATACTTCTATTCTTTATGAAGAAATGTTTGGAAAATAAATCGTCCTTAATTTACCTTCTGTCATCAATATTATTTGGTGAATTCATTTCTGCTGATTTAGGGTTTCTGGCCGCAGTTTGTTGTACGGTAGTCTTAATGAAAGTGTGTGTGTGTGTGTGTGTGTGTGTGTGTGTCTCACACAGGCCATGAACTGTGCGGCTGTCCAATCAGGCACTGAGTTTTATTTGCCCGGTATCAGACAGAATTGTCAACTCGTTAAACTGGAACTCAGTGGAGTGGACAGATTCCAAGGTCTGGACACAGTCAAGAGTTATATAACAAGATGTGCAATAATGTGTGTGTGTGTGTGTGTGTGTGTGTGTGTGTGTGTGTGTGTGTATTTCTTCGTGTAGATGACCTGGCATAGCTTACAATAGCACAAGGGTTAATGCAGGGACTTTGGCCACCATGCCAGGTGTGCTTGTCGGGACTTCAGGTATCACGCAGTGTGTGTGTGTCTGAACATGAGTTTAGGTGTAGTCCTCTAAGAGCTGTCGCTGTTGGATACATTCTAAGCAGCAACTTCCGAGGCCGAAAGAATTGAGCCAAAGCAAAGTGCTAAAAGCAGAAATTCATCAAATGGGCGCTTGAGGATGGCTCCAGAAGCGAGTCAATCCCCATACACACCAATGCTAACATGCCCAACTTTACAGCAGAAATAAACATGTTTACAGCCTAGAACAAACAACGTTTTTGGTCTCTGTTTATATTACTCACTCTTTTGAATTTCGTAGAGGCTTTACATGAGTAAGGGCGTGGCCGCTTAGAGTTACAGGTGGGTGCTGCACAGACGCTACCTGTCTGCTAGGTGTCACCTGAGCTAATTCGAGTCACTTGATGTGTGTTTAATTGTACGCTGGTCATCCTGCTGGTCAACATGCAGGCGATGTTCAATTAGATTTCAATTCAATTTATTTTGTACAGCCCAAAATCACAAATCTGCCTTAGAGAGCTTTACAATCTGTACGCATAGAAGTCTGGATGATCCGTTTTTAACAGGATATCAGGAACTATAACATCCGTGAAACTTGGTTAAATTCTAACATCACTATTATTTTATTCATCTTTTAGCACTGGGACCAACCGGCAACTGAGAGCAACAAGACCACAGGGTTAACGTTAGCCGGCTAGCAACACAAAACTGAGATAAACTCGGAGGTATCATCCATATTCTGCTATCAGGGAATTTAAATGAGACAGTGCAGACTAAAACCTACTACTAGTTCAATCAGGAGAGACAAGTCAGATGAAGAAAAGATAATTGTTTATCAATAACCGATGATATGTGATGATAAAGTCTTCAGAGTCTTTGGTGCTTGGACTCTGCAGGGAGATTTGTAATTGAGGGGTGTCTGCCTGAGCAGCAGCAAGATAACCCCCCGTGGAGTCCAGACACTAGTGGGGCTGATGAGGCTGATAGAATGATGAAGCTGATGAAGCTGATGAAGAATGGGCAGAGATGGGGAGGTGGAGGGGTGCGTAACAGCAGCATGAACGTACTGAAGGTAGACAGACAATCATATTTAAATGAGACAGCAGCAACATGATAGGCTAACGATGTCATTGTTTCATTGTGCTATTGGATAGAAGAGACCAGCTGATCTAGACAGCTGATATCATGACTGACAGCCTGAAACAATAACAGCAATGAAATAATGAGTGAGCATGAGTGAGAAGTGAATGACAGATGTATGAGAAATAAACTGCAAGACTACACATACAGTACAAGAGTATAGTCTTCCTGACTGAACTTACACTAGAGCTTCATTTGCAAGTACTATTGCAGTATTATTGAGCGTACATAATACAGAGGGCAAAATTATCGTTACTTTTATTTATCATGTGTTGAAGATGTATTTATTAAAGATCTACAGTACGTAAGTGGAGGAGACAGGGATTTTCTGGAAATCTGATGATTTTGTATTGTGTGTCTGTGGTTTTACAACAATATTTGTCATTCTGCTAAAATCAAACTACAGTTTACAGTTTCAAGATGAAACAAAAGCCTTCGGTACAATCACAGCTCAAATGTCTCCGTAAGTCCATCACACTTAAAACTTGCCTTGAATGAAAGACAAACACCGGTCACTGGGGTGCTCCAGTCAAATCTATATAAGTTTACGAACTTCTGAAAGTCCACTCAACCTGTGATGTGCTGAGTGTGCGGCTAAGTCTGATACAACAGTTGACTGCACACACACACACACACACACACACTCACACACACACACACACACACACACTAATGCACTGCAGGGTAGTCTGAACCAGTTATGTAATGCGTGAACAAGCCAAATGTTGTCCCTGTTACAGCAGAACATGGTCCAGGTTACCCTGCACTGTATTTGTACTATTTGTACGTGACATCTGACACATCAATAATATCTTACACCAACAAAAGCACAAAAAAGTCTGTTTTCATCGAATGCTGTTAAGGTTTTCTCATCAACCCTAACGTCCTGGGGTCCTGGAGCCCCTCTGACACGCGCGGCGTCACCGGCGCTCCTTTCAAAGGTTGTAGCTTCCTCAGTTTTGAAGCTAAAGTGAAGATACTGTTATCAATGAAACTGATACCAATTCAAAGACACTACTAGACGATTACTGCCTCATGAAACTTTACAACGACAAGCTAAAGACCTTGGTCTTGGGGTTTTTGAGCATTCTCCAGAAAAGAAGTGCTCGCCATCCAATCCAAATAAAATGTTCCTCTTACAGAAATCTGAATGTCAAAAGCTTTTGATACCAAATCACAGCAGGACTTCTTTCTATCAAGGTTTGTTGTCTTAATGTGACATTTTATGGGAATTTTCTATCACTTTCATCAATTCTCCAGCGGTCAAAAATAGTTAAATTTAGCACCAAATCTGTGCAACAAATGGTATTTGCCCAGAAATTGCTGCAACAACTTATGAGACATAAAAGAACAAGGGGATGCCCCTCATCTATTTGTATCATAAAGTTCTAAGCCCCTTTATACTTTCACAATTTATTTCAATAATTAATGAATACATTTTTATTGCAGATGTATCACTAGAACAACACGATACTCCACCATGGTACCACTAAACTTGGTCGATGTGGGTCTCAGTTAAAGCCTCAAATGCTCGACATCATCACCTTGATATGTCTTGACTTTTCCTAACTTTGAACCTGCTGATTATCAACATGTTTTTGAAGCGATGGCATGTTTTAGCAGTCGGCCACAGAAAAACAGAAGAAAGCACTTTTCCCTCGAATGGTAATTGAAAATGCAGTTTCTGAAAATAATAATTTTGCAGTTACCAGTGTTATGATTTACACATACAGCAGCGGGAAGTCAGCCAATAAAAGACACGGTATAACTGGGACTCTTGTCACCTTGACTTCTTTCACTCTGTTAGCAGAAAGTTCGGCAGCTGAAAGAGAAACAAAGCAGTGAACTGTGGGGATGTGATCCACAAAGCAGTGAACTGTGGGGATGTGATCCACGAAGCAGTGAACTGTGGGGATGTGATCCAC
>NW_022280086.1:2559826-2596387 GCF_004355925.1 Anarrhichthys ocellatus | reverse complement strand
ACTGGTATTTTTGTGTATGTACTGGTATTTTTGTGTATGTACTGGTAGTTCCGTGTATGCACTGGTAGTTTTGTGTATGTACTGGTATGTTTGTGTATGTACTGGTATTTTTGTGTATGTACTGGTAGTTTCGTGTATGTAGTGGTAGTTTCATGTATGTACTGGTAGTTTCATGTATGTACTGGTAGTTTCGTGTATGCACTGGTATTTTTGTGTGTGTACTGGTATTTTTGTGTATGTACTGGTAGTTTCATCTATGTACTGGTAGTTTCGTGTATGTACTGGTAGTTTTGTGTATGTACTGGTAGTTTTGTGTATGTAGTGGTAGTTTCATGTATGTACTGGTATTTTTGTGTATGTACTGGTAGTTTCATGTATGTATTTGTATTTTTGTACTGGTAGTTTCGTTAGCGGCTATCCAAGTGCTGCTCTGCCCATAAGCTTCAGCATCCACTGAAGAAGCGATATTAAGCATCTACACAGCAAGAAACAATATTGAGAAAGATCTCTTATAATTAGCTCATAGGGATCTGCTGTAAGCCCCTGCCTTGATCACCGTGCACTTGCCATCCATTGCAATGCAGATGCAATAACTTTCCAGCTCTCCCTGTAGGGTGGTGGCCTGTATTCTTCTCCCAGGTTGTCCCATATGGCTTCACACGCATTTAAAAAAAATGTCTGCAATTGTGGAGTGACCCACACAAGAGCCTGACTGAAGGTGATGGACTCCTCGGTTGCAAGATACCTGTCGCAAATGTGTTATACATTGAGTGAGTATATTGTTTGTTAAGAAATAATATAACATGAGAGGATGTAAGGGCATTCTTAGATTTGACATGCGAGTAACTTGCTGAGGCTGGGTTTTTACCAAGTATTAAATATTAATATTCGCCAGGAGGATCAGGCGATCTTTCGCTTGTGTGCGTCCAATGGTGAGTGACTGTGCTACAGCAAACTGCTTTATAACGTGGGTGCCCAGTTATGGCTGCATGCTAAAGGACCACCTGGTTGCGGTGACTCACACTTTCTCAAGCACCTTCTCTTGCGTGTTTACTGCCTCCGACGGCCTGCTGACTCCTCACTCACTACCTTTGACCTTAGTTTGAATGAATTGTTGTTCTACGATGCTTTACAGCCCATTATAGTGCGCATCAGCAGTTGTTAGATTACTCACTTTCATTGCATTGTTTGGTGTGTTCGGCTAACTGCTACCAGCTAATGGAACTACCAGTACACACTCTAAAGCTGCAACTCAGCACGCGGCTAATCAGCCAGACAGCCTGGTGCATTTCATCTGGTTTTTGGGTGCAAAAATGGCAGTTTAGTCTAGCATGCGTGAAGTGTGAGTCTAGACCGGGGGTTAGCATTCAATCACACAAAACAGAAGTGCTCAATGCAGACACATCTGGCAAACACAACACACCTAATTATATTCATTTTCAATGCTGTTGGGTGGTTTCATTTACTATAAACTAAAACATGCAATGTTAAAATCTTCATCTGCAAAGTAATAAGTTATCAAATGAATGTGGTGCAGTAACACGTACAATATCTCCATCTGAAATGTAGTGGAGTTGAGTTATAAAGCAGCATTAAATAAAAACAGTCAAGTATAGAAGTACCATTACTCATAATGTATAAAGTATAAACATTGTGTGGTGATTACTCGTAATGAATTCTGCATCACTGTGAAATTGATCACAGCTGTAAAGCAAACAAGTTACAAAAAAGACACAGGACGCAAATGGAAAGTTTTGGCATAAGCTTTTAATGTTTTTATTAAGTTTTCTATGTTTTCTCTTTAAACTGAATTTGTTTGCTTTTTTCCAGTAGTTTTGTGATTTTTTTAAATTATTCATCTGGTTTTTATTTATCCTATCGGTAAAGGAGAAGAGTTGCTCAGGTAAATCAGCATTCACAGTCAAACCTTCATACATTTTAACAACAGAACTCTTTTTATAAGTCTTTTTTTCACAAATGCTGTTGAATTATTACAGTTTCACCTTTTTTGTTTTTTACATGTTTCAAAAATAGAAAAGGTAAATAATAAACATTCCATTGAAATATATTTTATACAGTTCTTTATTCTTTTTGTTTTATTTTTCTCTCTTCAGTTTAGTGACAATAAAATGATATCCAGCATCGGTATTTATAGCATAAACCCCATTCATGAGTGGAGGGAAGCCTCTTGTCTCTCTTGTCTCTGTCATCCTTTGTTTCTCTGCCTCTTTCCAGTCGACACACACCAAATATATACCCCTGTATCAACGGACTAATCAACCAATTGGTCAACAGTGAAATGGACCCCAGCATGTCCATTTAAGGACTGTCCAAATAGCTGAATCTGGACTTAAATAAAGCATGATGTGGTTTACAAAAAACGAAAATGGGTAAGAGAAGGCACAGCAAAATGAACATAAGATACAAACAAAAAAGCTGAAATGAGTGGAGATAACGGATTTATTTGACCTGAACAGACTGGTGGAGAGAGTTACGTTTTCCATGACCTCAGCACCCGCGATTCAGTGAAAAGTTGTAAAAAATAAAGAGAAAGATGACCCAAAAATATGCATAGGATATGTTCTGAAATGGTGAGCAAGTGATTTCACAAAAAAAAACACCAAAGCCTGGACACCATGCTGGGAAGCCTCTGGAAAACCATGACTGGACTCATGAAACTGAGCCCGTTTGCCTCCAGAACGTGATCACATCACAGTCTGCTGCCCTGTGAACAGTGGCTCTATGAAGAGTTCCCCTGCCTGCGTGAAAAGAAGCACGAGAATAAAAAAAAGTGAATGAGTGTGTGTCACTGCGTCTTCTAACCTGACAGAGAAAGGAAGAGGGAAAGACGAGAGCCTTTGCTTTTTCCCCCCCACAGAGAGGCTTCCCTTCACATTACCATTCACAATTAGGTTAAGTCAGCATTTTAAAGTTTCCCATGCATGCATTTAGAATTCATCTCCCCAAAAAAATGAATATAAAAACACAAGAACAAGGGATGCAAAAAGAAGCTTCTTCCTCAAAATAACTGAAGGAGGGGGAGGGGAGGAGGAAGAGGAAGAAAGGACAGAGAGAGATAGAGAGCGAGAGGAGAGGTGAGGAGCATGGAAAGGAGAGGAGAGGTTGCGGCAAGAAATGCAGACTGGAGTTTTAGAGCCCAACTTGCTAGATTCAAACTGAAACAGAGAACTATCAAGGTTGATCATGAAAGTTCATTCTTCACCTTGGAGAAATATAGTGTGTCAAAATATGCTTAATTTCACTTACAGGCTTGAATGTATTTAGTCTAAAATGTATGATGTAAGTATCCACACAGCATAGGCTAGCAGAGCTAGGCTAAAAGCTAGCCTTAAGTGAATAGTCATTTGTCAACGGTCTAGGTTAGCTGGACCGTTGACACCGCTCCACTTGCCCACATTGTCTGGATAAACTATGGAGCTAGCCGGAAGGAGGGGGGAGTGAACCGCTGCCCTTCATGCCTTGAAATTTGTTGATGTCACACCAGGTGTTTTATTTTCTGCTCTCAAAGGGAAAACACCGACTCTGACATCACTGATTAGGGGTGTGGCCAGACGTCCGACATTCGTGGAAGTTTTAACCCACAGAGAGCTTTGCAGAAACTATTTCTGACTCGTTAGATGCACCCCCCCACCAATCAGACTGCTCCAGGCTTATTGAAACATTTGTACGATGGCCTCTAAAAGTCCAATCAGCATTGAATGAAGGTGGTGGTGGTGGGGGGGGGGGGATAGGGTGACAGTGGGCAGAGACGCTCCTATGCATCTTGTCCTGATATGTTTGGTCGTCATTTGGGTTTCAAGTAAAGTTGCACTATTAGTTAGCTCAGATGTCAGTCTTCTCACAGGGGTGTGGCTTAGCTCAGTTTGCACAGCATGCTTCCTTTCTTGCACACGAGTAATATATAGACAAACACACACATTCTTGGACACACGTACGCACACGTACGGAACCAAAACCTTAAAAAAAGACCCTATACCATTATTGCTGTGTCCCCACTACACTCCAGTGGAATAATCAAGGTTTCTATTTGACTGTCTAGAACTGCTCAGCCATCACTTCTTCTTCTCCTACTCCTGCCGTGCAGGTCTCTTTTAATGAATAATTTAGGTTAGTTTCTGGAGCAACATGCCTTAGGAAATGTATGGAGGGAGAGGGGTGGATCCAATGTGCCCATATCCCATGAAGCATTGAAGCATCTTAAACAAGACATTGGAGACATTGACAGCTTTACTCTGGCAGCTAAGTGTTCTCAAACCGGGGCACCAGAGGATTGGGGATTTTTCAACCTTTCAATGTCAATAAATCATGATGCAATTGTTGTGCTTCTAAGACCCAGGAGAGTTTTTAACTGAGCCTACGTTGCAAAATGCAGAGTTTACCTGGCAGCAAGGGTCAAATAGCAAACACTATTCTGTGGCATTATGGGAATGGTATGAGCTGGCCTTTTTAGCGCTTGACCCATGCTAAGGAATAAAAGTCAAACTACCTTGGCCTTAGCTGCTTACATTTTCACCCTTGCTTTTTTAATCTGCCTCTGACAAGACTTCCAGCTTTATGGATGGTCAATACATTTGTGTCATATACCTTTAATGCTGCATCACTTTCACAGCCTGTAGGTAGCAACACAAATATGTATGGAAAATTTGGATTGGCAATATTGTGTAATAACATGGCTGGCTCAATTACGTACTGTTTTATTGCTCTAAAACCTTTACGTTTTACATCTACAGTGAGGGGTAAGGCCATAATAGAAGTCACCTTGTAGGCATTCATTCTGCAGAGACAGGTGTATGACCAGGTTAATAGTCTTCTGTCTCGGTTATCTATAATAGCCACATTAGCCCCCCTGACTAAACCCCCCAAACCCCATCTGAGACACATAAACAGTTTTTCTCCAACAGCCTAATACCATGAAGCCTTCAACCCAACTGGCGCATGCATAGGCTATCTTTATGCTCACTGCATGCTTGAAAACAAAAGCATTTATCGATCCATTGTCATAATCTTCATGATCATAATTCATCATAATTGCATGTTTTATGAAATATATATGACATGTAAACAAATGCAGAAGGAAATATAAAACCAAAACGATTCATGAAGGAAGTTGCGTTCACCTTGGTATAGCTACAGTACGGTACATGGTAGGCTATTATTATCATTGACATATCTGAAGCTGTACTTTAAACCTTTAAGAAGACAAGTGATATGAAACATCGGATCTGATTCCTGTCACATACAGTACCACATAGAAAAAGCAGAACACCCTGGAAGCAATGAGACCTAGTGCAGTGTGGAAGGACAGTTGGACACAGTATAGACCAAAATACAGAAAGATTTACTTCCGCGCTTCAAGTAGCGGGATCCACTGAAAGGATCATAATGTTCATTCGAAACTATTATTTGAAAATTTAAACTTTCCTGAAAATACATACTGCAGCATCACGACATTCCACCTCTCGGATTGCTGATACTGTGTATTCCTGAGATAGGCCCCGTCTTCTATTCCAGTTTTGGCCCCATGCAATTTGTCAAGACTCTAGACCCTAGAATGATACAGAGGATAGTGTGTATGTCTGAAAAACTCTCAATGATTTCTTTATGTTGTGGACTGTGACAATATACAGTCATTTTCAACAGAGAATGAATACCAAACAGTACATAATGCACAATGTAGTGCAAACCAAAAGTGGAACCAGACAGGTGATGAAGTATTTTTCAGTCGTGGCCATTCAAGTTATTGGATTCAGTAGCTGCATGCGCTCTTTATAATGTTTATTAATCCTCAAAATACTTAAGCAAAGTGAGTGCACAGCACTGTCCAATTCCGCAATTCATCAAGTGCGCAAAGGACCTTTTCTGCTGTCCTTGGTAATATTGTGTTCTATTGCGCATATGAACCTAAATCAATTTAATGTCGCAGACCCAGCACATCTTGCATGAATTGCCAATTCCAAGAATTCAGTTCAATACAAAGAATGTAGCTTGCAGAAAATGTTGTCCCCTAGCAGCCCAGCAATGTGACAATGGGTACAAAGAAACATTGTGTGAGGGTGCAGTCCACACATCCCAATGGTAGACTATTTTAGCTCAATAGCCCTTATTGAAAAGCGTGAAGTACAGCTGATACACCTTTCTGGCTGATGAGTTTGGCAAAAGCAGTGACAACAGGAGAGTACGGATATGTCTGCCCGTCAAATGTTTGTTTTCTGTCATTCAAGAGCATCAAAGATTAATCAGGGGAACAAGTCATGAACGAACATGTTTTGGTTGGGTGTTTGTTATAGCCCTACTCTATGTCAGCCACAAAATGAATGAACACACATGGATGGATTACGAGACAACGGGCCCTGGGCACAAGCATGTAAAAAGCCCCAAGACTGAAAGATTCTCTGTGTTTAAGTGTCTTTACAGTTGCTTTGCGGTAGCTTTTGAGTCTCCTTGTAGTTATTTTGCGCCTCTTTGTTATCATTGTGCATGTCTTTGTAGGGCATTTGTGTTTCTTTTAAGTAGTTTTGAGTGATTTTTGGTCGGTTGTGTCTGTTTGTTGTCGTTTTGCTTCACTTTGTAGTCATTTTGAGTCACTTTGTGTCCGTTTGTCATAATTTGATTGACTTTCCAAGAAGAAATGGTTTCAGTTACATGAAAACAGAGGTTCTTGCCCAGGGAACCCTTTACCCTTGGGATATTCGGCCTGTGCCTGCAAGGCCAGTTCAGTAATCCATCCATACCTACAAAGTTTCAAAACTATTTTGTGGTTGGCCCATATGGTTTCATAAACCAAATACCTATCAACACAGAGCAAATGGCCGTAATAATAACCGTCAAAAATAACCATTAATTCACATGAGATTCGAAATATAGACATGAGAAGACAAAGAAATGACAATTACAATCTACAGTTTTTTTGTGATAACAGATCTGTCCAGCGCCTACCTATCAGACCACACACAGTGCTTCTGCTACCTTTCAAGGCATTTCAATTATCTGCGTGTTTCCTTCTGTTTATCTACTTTTTTTGAAACTGTCCACAGTTTTTGAGAAAATACTTTTTTTCCCCACAGCCCAGCAGAGCATGCTTGCTTCTGATGACATGGGTACTTGGCCAACCCTGTTTGAACACATGGAGCCAAGATGGCTGCCTCTCACCCATGGGCAACCACCGTGAACAGGAGCTGTTGTTCAAACATTAATGCTGGTCTGACCTGAACGCTAAACATCTGCGTGTCTTCTTTTGGTGTTATTGCGTACATTCTCACCAACCAGCAAGTTAAGTTTTGCAAATCGGGCCATGTTCACGGATAATACAGAGGAAAGCCTTCACTCTATAGGTTGAACCTCGGGCTGTCTTTACTCCCTTCATTTACCAGCAGCCTGCGTATGATGTCTGTTTTCCAATTTCAGTTCTGACCCTGATAAGATACGCTGTGATTGTAGGCTCACATTGTTTCAATTGAGATCATCAATAAAGTCGGTATTATCATTAAAAAAGATTTTAATACTGATACTGAACCTCATTCAGTAAAATAAATACACTTTAAATGAAGCTACACTTTCATACAATTCCAAAAGAAAGTGAATATTTTCCTGCACTATTTTAAAAACAAGAGCATGAAAATGTGAACAATATGGGAGCTTTACTTGAGCAATATTGTGGCTCCGTAAACTCAAGGGTTAGTAAATGATCAATCCCCTTCAATAAACAAGTTAAAGGGTCAAAGCTACACCGTGAAAAAGCTACTGGAGCAAACATTGCCGATGACATCACTTTGAATCTCATGAACTATATATTGTCTCTCCTTGTGTTCGGTCAGGTCCGAGGTCATTTCGTATGTATGTGACATGAAATTAGGAAATTGGATTTTTGGACTTCATTTGATTGTTTTTAGGTCGTAACAGCTTCTTGCACTTTCTTGTTTGTTTCAATTTTGCACGGGGCTCTTTGGTTTTCTTTTCAATTGTTTTTAGGCAAAACTATTTTTTATACCTGACAACAATAATGTAAGGGAGATCAAATTTGATTTATAATAATTGAAAAATGATATGATTACATAAAATGTGGATATAGTTGAGCTGAGGGGATTTGGACTTCGGCACTTCTGAATTCCTGGCTACGGCCCTGTTTGTTCCTACTTCAGTGCCACATACCAAATACTTTGATAATTTGTATCCATATACAACATAAATTACTTCTAATACCAACCCTGACAATACATTCTCATTAGACAGAGTGGAATAACAGCCCTGGATGATGAGGCAGCCATCTTGTACCTTTTCAGACCTGCCTGGATCATGTAACAAACTTCAACTGTAACTTTTCAGACATGTCCTTGACCCAAGGCTTCTGATGACCCTTCTTATCTTGAGAGGGTGGCGTTGCCGTGGACATCAAGGTCAAGAAAAAGTCCCAAAAGAATGGGACAACAGACATTTTCAATTTAAATGCGCGTGATCAACGGCATCTCTGAGTGGACGCACAGTTCAGTACAAGCTCAGTTTGATAGTCCTGGGTCCACATTGTCACATGGACACACACAGCTGCCATTGGAGAGAGTTTCTGATAAGGGTTCTAGTAAAAGGCTACAAGAGGAAGAAGAAAGAGAAGAAGAGGAGGAAGAAGCAGAGTAGCAGTCGGGTGAGAAGTTGAAGTAGTAGACAAACTTGTTGTAGCAGAATAAATACTTGCAGTAGTTGGGAGGAGTCTTCTTGGATTTTAGAGGGGTTAGGGTGGGGTGGGGCTCCTACCATTTTCTTGTGAAGAAAATAAAACAGGATAGATGTTGCAACCCCTATCTTCTTAATCATTTGTGTTTTATCATAAAAACATTTTTTTTAAACATAATCCTACATTTGTTTTAATTTGTTGCATATAACATCATTTTTGTTAAGTTTTCACATTTAAATTCTCAATTTCTAGCCCTGTTATTCATGGGGGAGATCAGAATGGCTTGCAGAAGTCATGCAGAATATTCATGCTGGTAAACAATGTCATAAAAATGCATTTCTAATTTGCAATCATTGCCATTTTTTTTGTCCCTAGAATAGTTTCTCAAAGATGTTCTCCCGCTCCTGCTGAATACCTGCTTTCTTTAAAAAGCCTCTATATGTTCTCGCCCCGCATCCCCAGAGGTATAGAGTGTATGGTCTGCAGAAATCTCCTCCCCCCCCTTCCCTCTTTCCCTCAGAGTGGGAGGCGGCTCCTCCTCATCCATCGTGGCTTCAGAGAAAGCAGTTCGCTGCAGGAGATGCTGTTTTGCAAATATTAGCAGCCAGTTTGAGGGGGGAGGGGTGCTTAAAAAGTGGGTGATGATGAATTTGCATTGACATTGCTGCGTGAAAAAAAAAAAAAAAAGATGCTCTCTCTAATGGTCTCTCCGGCCGTTCTTCCCCCCACCCCCCTTTTTTTAATCCATCCATTGTGTTCTTGTCTTTCTTCTGGTTTTAATTGGTTTCGTTCATGCCATGCAGTTTCGTTAAAGAGGAGGAGCAGCAGCGATGCTGAGATGCAGGGGGGGGGATGGTCAAACACTCTAGAGGGAAAGAGAGAGTGAGAAAGAGGGTTAGTCACATCTTTGTTTTTTAGCCGGCAGATGTCACGGCCAGTTGTCTCGTCCGGTCCTTCCATCCATGTGTGTCTTTGGGTTAATTCCATCACCAGGTGGATGAAAACTGGCTCTTTGACGTTAGCTGAGATCTCGGTATTCAAACCGGTCAGTTGAACATGAAGACCCAAGATGTCAGCTGTCAGCTGTCTCCAGGAAGATTCTGATGATATCAAATACAGGATCATGTCAAATGTACATGTGATATGGCCGATGTTTTCTGATATGTATGAGTAGATTTCAGCCCGCTTGTTAGAGGTCCTGTAGCTCAGCAGAGATTAGCGCCGACACCGGATCGGACTCCGCCGGGAGCTGTTAGACATCACGATGAACCACCCGTCACCTTGCATAGTGCTTTGAGTGCCAAAATAATCAGGCATCCAACTGGAAATCAACAGCTGCGGATGAAGTTTGATAAAATAAAAAGAATAAAGCAACAACATAAGTTAAATAGAGGGCATCCTCGTCGCATGGTCTCCAAATCCACGTCTGTCATAGGGGAGCATCCATGCAGTGGTTTGCTCTGAAAATCAGTTCAAATGAGGCGGGATTCTTTTTTTTTTTTTTTCTTACTCCCATCTTTAAAAATAGCTTATATGTGATTGTGCCCTTGCTCTTCGTTGAGATCGACGGCAAGGTTGCATATGAATGTGTCACACGGATGATGAAAATGTTCAGGTCAGAGTGCGTCAGTGGTGATTTCCACCACTCGTCTTCTTTCTTTCTCTTTCTCTCTATCTCCCTCCCCGGTTTCTACAGTGAATCCCGTCGGGGGAGATGGAGGAGCAGCACTTTCAACGTATTACTGTTTTTCTCCTCTTCTCGTAGAGGATGGGGAGGGGGGGGGGGGGGGGGGGGGGTTTAGAAACTCAGCACTAAAAGGGAAGAAAGAAAAGAGAATTTACTGAGGGTTTGCAGTGAATAATTCATGACGTTGAACCTCATACACCAGACCATGGCACAGCGTTTGATAAAAGCCAATTCAATAATTAAAGACGTTTTTTGTGCGAGTGTACAACTCGAAATAGGTTCATCAAAACATTATAATTCATTAGAAAACACCATGTTGTAGATAAGAAATAGATATTTCAGATGGAGCATTTTGTAATGATTTCCAAACAGTTGTTTTGTTTCAGATTTTAACTGTAGGTTTATTTAGTAACATCCAGGTCTGGTGCAGTTAAAGGTCAAAGCCCATTTAACACATACTGTAAGGACGTGGAAGGATCCAGGTGGGTAAAGTATTGTTTTCTTTGTTTTCGTAATCATTCATAATGGCATCTGCTGAGCCAGTTGTACCAGCTGTTCGTAAAATTCCAGCTTAGCATAGTTCTAACGTATTTTATTAAGTGGAATTTTATGCATCACTAAATTAAAACTCATTAACTAGTTCTAACATATTAACATTTACACCGACAAAGCTAACGTTATGCTAAGATAAGTTAATATAGGATCCGTTCAGAGTGAGGAGTAAAAGAGTTAACACGGAGTACTCGTTGACATACCTTGATAATAATGACCTAAACCTTGAAGATTTTGAATTACAGTTCACAAAAATAGCACGACATATCTCAAATTACGAAACGTTATGCCAATAATGTTTGACTAAATGAGCTAAAAGTGTTGGTTTAGTTAACGTAAACTCGCAACTTGATGTAGTAAATCTGTTTGAAACTAGGTATCTACGAACTTAGGAAAGACCTTCAAACTTAGTGATGAATTTCTGAACATCTGGTGCAACTCAACACAGATCTATCAGAGTTGGCCAGGAGATTCAAGTACACGAAATGAGCAAAACTGACAATTATTTTACCCACCATCCAATACATTTACAGCTTGTTTTGATTTCCATTTCGTAAAAAATGATTTGATATCTTTCTGAGGTCCAGTGTGGACCACATTAGTTATAGACCTGTTTCCCAAAAGCATCAAGACGGGGAATGATCACTGTGTTGGAATACATCTCACATTTTGGCCTTTATGCAGTACTATCTTTTTCTGGAGCGTTCAACCACATGGCGGGATTAAACGAGTGATTCACAATCTGTTGGTTTCGGTCTGTGGCCCATTACAGGACGATCTGTATCTAGCTGGAGTCTACTCGTCACATATTTCAGATGTCTATGAGTTGTTAGAAGTTCCACCAAAAAGAGATTTCCCCTTTAAACTGTTCAGATGGTTTATTTGAATAACAAGCAAATATCAGAGAGAAGTCCTAAAAATATAATATAGTTGTGTGTAGGGGAATTACTCATCACCTTTAATCATCTCACAACCCCTTCGATTGGCCTGACCCCCAGATTCAACTACCTCTCTAGCTCCACCTTGACCAGCTACAACGGTAGAATGCTACTTTAAACTTACTTTGATGCATTACTAATAATGAACTGCTAATATATAATAATGTATTTATTAATATGGCTGTCAAGGACAATTTCTCGACAGAACTTGTACATTTACTTTTGATACTTTATGTACACTTTTCTGTTGCAGGACCTTTACTTGTAACAAAGTGTTGTTGTAATGGTACGTTCAGCAAAGAAAGTGCTCCTTTCATCACTGAAAGGTGATGATGACATCTGTAGATGGAGACAGTGAGATGTGGTCAAAAGCTACGGAAAAAGTTGATAAGTTGACCTTAAATTGAGATTTGAATTTTTTTTAAATATAAACTTAGCTGCAGCTTTTATTTCTATGTCTAATTCATGACATATGAGACACTGAATACAGAGCCTAGTGCTGGAACTGCAATCACTGGTTATCGCCCTTTCGCGTTGCAGCAAACAATTCTTTCTGTCTTTAACATCAACAAATTGAATCCCAAAGATGCTGTTGGGAAAGAGGCTGTGGGAGTTTCTTTCATCATAAATGAGGTTCATAGTGTTAGCCATTGTAGAAACCCTTCGTTCTTTAATACTGTGTTCCAAACAAAATCCTCTCAGGTCGTAGCAAGAATGTAGAAATTGAAAGACTTCTACGATGGCAGACCGTGTGTTCCTAACCCTAAACTGTAGTTTCCAGTGGTGCTCAGTATGAAATAGTTGTAACATCAGCAGTATAATACACCAAGGCAAGGAAATGATAGGGCCAAACACACTGGTGAAGCAAACAAAAGACACCACCACAAAGCTCGCCTAGCCCGGCCAACATGCAAGAACATCAAGAACACAGAGGTTGAACGTGACACACTCTAACGTTTCTCTCTCCGTCTCTGTAACTCACTCACACACACACACACACACACACACACACACACACACACAGATACAATCTGCAGAAGTCCTTGGGGGTGGGGGGGCTGCTCAGTCCTCTGATATAACAAATCTTTGGACGCTAATTAAGAAGCCTGATGAGACCGAAAGACATCGAGGTCACAGACTTAGCGAAATTAAAAAGATTTCAAAGCTCAAACCAGAGGACTGCAGCCAACCAGGACTGGGCATGAAATCCAGACCAAGAACTGAGAGTGGAGCATCTCAGCTGGTGTGTCCTGCACATGTACAGACCAGACCTTGGCCAAATCGTTTTTTGTTTCTTTTAGCTTTTTAAAAAAGTTTCATCCCACTTTGACCGGCAGACCACGCAGGGTTTTAGCTGCATCAGGTCTGCTCCTTTCTAATTCATTTCACTCCGGTGCAGTTTGCCCCGTTTGACAATTCCTCTGCATCTGTGTGGGATAAAACGAGCTGGTGATTGCGAAGGCTGTTTGACCCAGGTGTGGTACACACAAAAGACAATAAGGTAAGGAAACAAGAGTGCGGCACACAACACAGGGAACACACAGAACACAGAAACGAAAATGTCACAGCAACACTGAATCACGCACAGGTGAGGAAACACGACACAAGGAGCAAAGACAGTGCACAGGAACAACGGTGAGGTACACATTCTTACATGGAGAAGCGATTTCTGCTTCTTTTCTCTTTTTCCTCCTCATCATCATCACCATACTTTTCTGTCTTCCCCAAACTTTTTCCTCCTCCATCTCCTCCCTCTGACGCTGCTCGGCTGACAATCTCAGAACTCAGAACACATAATTTCACAGCACCCCCCCCCCCCCAATCTACATAGTCTTTTTTTTTTTTCATTCATTCAAATGTCCGTTCCTGTCTTCCTCCTCGGTGAAATCCAGTGTCTGGCCAAACCTTTCTCTTTTTTTTTTCAATGCGAAGGTGCTCCAATTTGACTCCCTTTTTGGTTTTCGCTGTGAGAGACTTCAGGGCGGTGGGGGGATGGATGGGGGCATAAAGTCTCTCAAAAAGAGGGACGCGGTTATCGGGAAAGGGCGGAGAGACGGGGCAGAAACCACACAAAGAGAAGACAGGAAGCACAGTTGGACAAGCATTTTTTTTAAAGGAGGGGGAAGAGCCACAAAACAGAGCACATGGAATTCACAGGGACAGAAGAGAGAGGACAACTTGACTTTTTTTGTTTGTTATCTCTCCCTTAATACATACAGTACATCTTAAAGGAAACATGGGTGGACAGGAACCATGGGGGCACAGAGGGGGAGATTGAGAAAGAGATACCTGAGTTGTGAATTGATGGAGAGGAGAGGAACATTGGAAAGGAAACGAGGGGCAGAAGCTTAAGAAATTCAAGAAGAAAAATAGTTTGAAATTTCGAAGGGTGCCTCTGCAGTGTGGTTTCTCACTAGGTAGTAAATGTGACTTCAAAGATCTTTTGGGGTAAAAAAAATAAAATAAATCAATGGTGCTATGCAGCACTAAAGCAGACTCAACAAGAACATTGGTCCTGCAAAACCCTGGGTTCAGAGACAATTCTTTTTATTTTCACAATATAAACTAAAATGGTAAGTCATTAAAAAGGTTTTCAATGATCTCGCGTTTTGACAGTTCTGTCAAATCAATCTGCCTGGTTTACACCTATGGACTTGTTTCAGCAGGAATTACACAGCACAATGGAAGTAATGATATTCCATGGGGTCTTTAAGGTCTTTGACCTGATGTTGCATTTGATACTGAATTGGCCAGAATATACAACGAGGCATTATGTTTGAAAAAGTGGGAGTTTGAGGATTAGACATGTATGCATTCGCAACATCCATTTCCTTTTTTAATGGAAGGTATTGAGTGCTGCAGGGATGAGTCCTAATACCTGGAAATGAGTTTTTCAGCATTTTTTGACTTGCAGTTCCCTCTTCTCAAAGTCAATGGGTTTTTGGGATAGATTCCTGAAATAATGGAGGAATTCCATTGGTTCCTTTGTATAGGGAACCAGTGCAATGCTGACTGATAGACAAGCCGCGTGATTTATATTCTGCTTTAATGGAAGTATTTCAGGTTTACAAGAGACTAGTCTGAAAAGTAAGCCAGAAAGGGTTTTGTGTCTTATAATCAAGGTCATCTTATATACGGTCCGATACTGCATTATGCTTACATGGTGAGTATTGTTAAATACATTTGCATTCAATCAGTTTAAATCAAACTTAAATAGAAACCGGGTTGGAGTGGGTTCACTCGAAAGGGGCCCGCAGCTCAGAGGTGCCCGAAGGAACCCTGGCAGGTTAATCTGGCCCTGTTTGTTTTTAGGATCTTGTGTTGAATCATTGCATTCTCACATTGCAGAGGTATCCTTCTTTTGAACTCACTGCACTTTAAATGCAAGTGTAGACAATAGAAGAGGACGGAAAGAAATGAAACATGAGGTGGGGCAGAATGAAGTCACAGACGGATAAGGAAGGAGCGGTCGAATGAGACAACAGAGAGGGGAGTTTAGGTGAGGAGGTATCTTGGGGAGGAGAACGGTCTCTCTCCTCTCTTGCAGAAGAGGAGTCGAGACAATGATGGAAGAAGCTGGATTTGTTTTTCATGTGTTAGCGTTAGTTCACAGTTACTGCTTCTTTTTGCATATATCTGATAAGCGCGGGGCTTTCAGAACAGTTCTCTGTGAAAAGAGAAGCAAAAAAAAAGAAGAAAAAAAATATATCATAAGCTACGATTGTTAATATGTTTCTCTTATCATAAGTCTCTCAAGTTTTGATAAGAAAGCAGCTATACAAGACCTACCAGAAATGTAACCCCGCCCCGTCCTGCAAAAATAAACTTTCCCACCCCCACCCGGCCCCGTTACAGTACCTAACTTGGTCTCTTCCGACCAATAGCATCATAGCATTTCGGCATGCATAATGTCAGCCCGTCCTCCCTCTTCTTGCATTCAAAGAGGTGAACATTTTTTTGTCCTGCATGCTTTGTTAGTGCATATGTATGCATCTTAACACACACATCCACACACTCTTAGTAGTCTAAACGATATATACACATTCATTAAGCTCCAGACTAAAATCTTATCAAACCTCCTCACATTATTAGTCATATCAGTATCCTTATTGCTTGCAATGGAAACCCATGCAGATTCATATACAACGCAAACTTTACATATGTACAATCACCGGGACAAAAGCAACCAATCAGCAGTGGCCTTTGGGGAAGCGGCAGACGCAACAACAAGTGAACGATGGGAAGGGAGAGGAGGATGAAGAGAAGATGAAATGTTCAGAAACGATAGACAGACTCAGTAGAGAAACTGGAGTGTGTGTTCACATCTATATGTGTGTGTGTGTGTGTGTGTGTGTGTGTGTGTGGTGTGCTAACAGGACTGGGGGTTAAAATGATTCTCCAACTAGCAAAAACTGGATAGTGATGCCCGGCATCAGCATGAGAATAATCAGGAAACAGAAAACCCTGCGTGACCACAAATCAGGGTCACATAATGTTAAAGAGCTGGCTCGACAACCCCCCCCCCCCGCTTATTCATATCCTTTGAGAGTGAGATGAGCCAGAGCTAAGGAGGCAATTACAGTAGCTTAGCATTATGAGGGGGGAAACAGCTAGCCTGGAACTAAAATGCATATCAACTCCTCTATAGCTCACTTTATTAACAAGCTCTCGCTAAAAGTTGTAAATTGTAAAAATTACAAATTGGGGATATGTGTGCTGTTACTATTTTTTTGGTGAGCACCAAAAAAAGCATATTTGTGTTCTATGCATGTTAAACAGAATGATATAATGTGTAGCTAGGCTAGCTATTTTTCCTCTGCTTCAAGTCTTGAATCTAAACTTGGCTCGTCGCTTCCTGGCTACAGCTCATAATTCCCCAAAATGTTGAACTGATTCTTTAAATCAACAGTGACAGAGTCTCCTCATGTGGGGCTCTTACCTTCCAATACTCCCAGCTTCAATGCAAAAAAAAGTAACAGGAAGGAGATACCTCAGTGCACAGAACCCTCCTCTGAAAAAGGAGTCTATGTTCACTCGGCGGTTAGTGATAGTGCTCTTATGGGAATCTAATGCAACTCAAAGGGCATGATTTGCATCCGACTGAAAGCTATCTGTTACTTTCTGGCGGGGGAGCAGGAAAGTGAGAGCACGAGATGAGTACAAGGGACTTAAACACTTAACCAACAGACACATAATTACTGTCTAAAACAAAGAACAAATCTGACATTGTTGTTCTTCAATAAATCAATAACATTTCTTGCAACATCAGAAAATTACAGTTTAAAACAAAAAGGAAACAACACATATTTAGGAAAAAAAAAAAAAGTACACTTAGTGACAGAAAGATGACATCATCATGTGATCACACAAAGCTTGTTAATTGAAAAATATCAAAACTAAACTGAAAGAATGATTTCTTCCTTTCTGTCTTGTGGAAGCAAAAAAAAAGTATTTTTCCAAGTTGTGCATCTTAGTAGAGAGGTAGATGCAGGTCCGGGCACGTACACACATACACACTCATGCCCACACAAACATCCACATGTGCTGCAGACACACCATAACTGAACAGAAACACCAAGGTCCAACCGCCACTGTCTCATTTATCTACATTGCATATTTCTATGTTTGTATGCTGTCTCTGTTGTCATGTTCTCTTGCTTCTGCCCTTGTGGTGTGTGTCGTCCACTCTTCCTCTACCACGGGCTGTCGCTCCAGTAGCCGTTCACAGTGCCTCCTACTGAGCAGCCGTAGCCGAAAAACATAGAAGAGGTGGACGGACAGAAAAGGATGGGGGAGGGGGAGGGGGGGTTGGGGGGTTTAGGAGGGGCAAAAACAGGGAAAGAAAGAGAAGCCAAAAACTAAAAATATTGCCACTGGCTGCTGAGTCACACTGGAGTCAGTGCAAGTAATAACGCTGTTGGTGGCAGTGGTGGTGGTGGTGATGGTTGTGGGATGAACTCAGACTTGAGGAAAATCACGCTTCTCACACTCGGGCTAAGCTGCAATGTCCAAAATCCTTTCCCAGATAAAGAGAAAGTCATTACCCTGCCACCATAAAGGAATAGTTCAACAACAATTTTGGAAATATGCTAATTTGCTTTTCTGTCTGAAAATGTTGTGAGAAGATGAAAGTCAATCTCTTGTCAGCACGTGGTTAGCCTAGCTT
The DNA here is from genome assembly GCF_004355925.1 of Anarrhichthys ocellatus. Lineage (NCBI taxonomy): Eukaryota > Metazoa > Chordata > Actinopteri > Perciformes > Anarhichadidae > Anarrhichthys > Anarrhichthys ocellatus. The sequence goes on along the minus strand of NW_022280086.1, from coordinate 2,578,358 downwards.
AGCATAAAGACTGGAAGCAGGGAGAAACAGCTAGCCTGGCTCTGTTAAAAAATACACCTACAAACTAAAAGTTGCTTTAAAATGATGACGTTGTAACAGGTTTGTTTACTCTTTAGACAAAGAAAAGGACTCTGTGGTGCATTTAGAACCCAAATAAAGACATATTGTAATGCTGGATTTCTGCTCTAAATGCACTAATACAACATCTATAGCAATAATAATGAAGAATCAAAATACTTTACAATGTGTTATTTTTTATGTTGAGTCTAATGGAATCTGAATCCAAATACAAACACCTCATTAAATATATCAATAAATATCTGTTACCTTTTTTCAACAAACAAACAAAGAGTTTATTTAGTTCTCATGAATGTTTAACTCATATCAATGAATAAAGAGATAGTTTAAAAGTATTTCTCTATTCATTTCCCTTCAGGTGTCATTCAGATCACCCAACCATTCCAATGAACACATTCTTTGGGGTAAAAGCCATAAATCTTTCATATGATATATGTAATACCATGTTCACTTTAAATACAGTTTAAACACAAATGATGTACTTTAACATATGATTAACAGATTGAAATGGGCCTTACACTGCCTCCTCGCCTCATGGGTCATGTCTAGATGGTAACCCTTGATTTGAGAAACTCTCGTGAGATGGTTGGGTTAAGGCATTGACATTGAGTAGTTGAGGCATTGACCGTGAGTAGTTGAGGCATTGACCTTGAGTCGTTGAGGCATTGACCTTGAGTAGTTGAGGTTAGACTTTGAGCATGACTTGGTGAGGGTAGGCGTTAGACATTGACTTTACAACGTTACGGTTTTTGCATTGACCTTGAATGGTAAAGGTTAGGATAGGTCGTCATCTTGTAAATGGAGGGTAACCGTCTAGCCACAACATTCTTGACGTTTGGCCATGCTTGCTGAAAAAGGGTGTGTGGCTTTAACTGCAGTCCACTTAAGACGATGTGGAACACTGTGATTGGCTTAAAGAAACCCAATCAAATATGTTTGTGCATTTGGTTGGAGCAACATGACAGTAATTATAGATCTATACTTAGAAAGGTTCTGTCCATTGGTATGGTCGGCTGATCCGAACAGGTGTCAGTTTTCTGTTGAAGCTATGTCTTGATAAACAAGAGTTTATCCATCCAAAGATGCCAAATAATAAGGTTGTTGAGCACATGTGGGCACTGTTTAAGGTATGATGGTAGCAAACCTGGCAACTTCATTGTGACAACAAAGTCACAGAAAGTGTGCACAGTCACTGCACCTGTGTGGTCTTCTTTGTACTTTTAGCATGTCAACATCACCTAAAACCACAAATTATCCTTTTTCTTTGTTAATTACTTTACTTATTTATTTCGGACAGAGCCTTTTTTGATCATTTTAAAACAACTTTTAGTTTGTAGGTGTATTTTTTAACAGAGCCTGACTAGGTGTTTCCTCCTGCTACCAGGCTTTATGCTAAGCAAGGATAACTGCATCCCGACTCCGGCTTAGTACTTTACGTGCAGACTCTGAGACTGCTCTCAATCTTCTCATCTCACTCTCTATAAGAAACCAAATCAACTTTCTTGGTACTGTTCCTTTAAACCTTAGCTAATGACTAAATGAAAGCAAAAGTAAAGATAATTAAATAGAAGAAGACATGAGAATGATCTTCCCTTTGTTCCTACTTTGCAGCTCATCCTTAATCCTTTTTGTACTGAAAGCCCGAGTGAGGACGCAAGGAGAGGAGGTAAAGAGTGACGGTCTGGTCCAGATCAGACCCTATTGCTCCTTCACCGAAAGTCTTTGTGAGGTTAAAAGTCAAAGTCTACACATGTTCACAGATATTTCTATTTCCTATAGCTGCTTTTGTCCATTTATTTTGCAAAATATGTTTCTAGCCCAGGCTTAGTGCTACCAACACTCTGCTCCCCTAACCTCCTATAATCCTCTCTGAAAGTGATTCTCAACATTTTGGGGATTTTTACCAATGTGGGTGCATTTTCACTGCAGATCAACACTATGTGCATAAACAGGTTGATAACATAGGCTGCGTCTACATCTGTATATTGAAATTGTTTTACTTTTAGGTCAGTAAATGTAACAAGTATCCAGTAATTCATGAGGAAAATGCAAAGATGTAAAAACAAATAAAATGTCATGTCATATTTGAGCTAATTTGCTACCTTTTTTTATCAACTCTTAACTGTTGTGTTTTTTTTGCAACCTCTCGGGGGTTCCAGGTTGGGAACTACTGTCCTATGACCTGCGACCAACCCTGACAGAGACACCTGTTCCCCAGCTGTCCACGGTATTAAAAATCATTTTTCATCAAGTCCTCCTGCAGTTCTCTGAGTGTTGTGTTTAGGGTCTAAGCAGAGTCTGAGGCCAGAGGAGGAAGCAGAAATAGAGAAGAGGACGGGATGCTGCAGCTTTCATACGTTGGTTATAGAGTTGATGTACGTAGAATCTAATTGAAGTCCCTCTCTCCCTGTACTAAAGGGATACACTGAGAACAAACTAACTACGTGTGCGTGTATGTGTAACAGAGGTCGTTTTGACTCAATGCACCACAACAGGCTTTTATCAAAAGGTGCGGAGGCGCTACAGTTTGGGGTATTTCATCTTTTTAGAGGTATGAATTTGACTTGAAGTATACAAAAATGTTGTTTTTTTACTACTTGAAGGTATACCATATGTTGTTATTCTAGAGATTCTCATGAGTAAAAACATGCATGCTGCAGTAATATGGTAGTGTCAATGTGTGTGTGTGTGTGTGTGTGTGTGTGTGTGTGTGTGCGCATTCTGAGGCTTAATACTAGTCCTTATTCATAGCTACTCTTAACTGTCAGTCTTAAAGCATTGAAGTGTGAGTGCAGTGTCGAGATACAGGCAAGAAGTAGCATAGGGAAAGCTAGAGGCACACTAACTCAACTACCACATCCATCTAAACTAACCTACTCTATCCCTGTTAGTAAGGCAGGTGTGCTCGTGTTTTTTCAAATACATTTGCTGAAGCGTCTATCTCAGCTTAATCGGCAAGTTTTAGATATGCTGTGGTTTTAAAATAGGACTTTCTGGTGCCTAGAAGAGGACCGCTAATTCCTTGTTGATTCTATCAAGAGGGAAATGTGAGTAATGGGAATGAAGGAGCAGCTAGGATGAATCAAATGTCCATGTTGATGCTTTCCTTGCATGTTCCCCAGAAAAAAAGGAAAAAAAGAAGAAAAACAACCCAAAACATTCAAAATTGTATTGTTGCTGTTGTTGTTGACATTTTGCTGTTTGTGTCTCCCTGTCGGCTATGCTACAAGATGGAGGGAATGGGGGAGCGGCATCGCCTGAGACCAGGCGGCTCGAAGGGCTCGAAGGTAGAGTTGGTGATGGGGGTGAGGCGCAGCGGGGCGCCCGTCATCCCGGAGATATTATTGAGGCTGCGCGACTTCTCATAACCCGTGGCTATACGTGAAGATGACAAGGCACAGGCAAGAGGGCAAAGGTCAGAGCGGAGTTATGAAGGGCCATTCAGAACAGCAAATGAAACAGTCAGCATGAATGTTTTCATGATATGGTAAAAAAAGAAGAAAAAAAAAGTGTGAATGTGCATGGAAATGACAGAAAGTAATGTTATGATATGTCCATTTATGTTATGACAGCATCACACATCAGAAATTGCAAATAGAAAACATTTGTTACAGTTACAAGCATTTGTAAATGAAACAAAGTCAAAAAAATAAAAGAAGAGATAAATAACTCAAAACAAAACCAGCCCAAACCAAGTAAAATAGTTTAGACCAAAGGAGGAAGTTAGAAAAAGACAGATAGACAGACGGACGGATGGACGGAGGGACAAACAGATGGACAGACAGGACAGAGACAGGACAAAACAGGAATATTGGTTACGAAAATCAGCTATCAGTTGCCACAATATCCCTCAGACACCAAGAGGTGGTGCTCTGCGGCACCGACACCAACTGTGTAGGGGAGGGCGGATGCACTAGTCCAGTGGATGGACACAAACCCCTCTGATCTGAATATATCCCATGAGATTTTCATACTTGTACATCCACTGGACTACCTGCTCTGGGATTCCCAAAAGCACATCGGTGGTGGTACACTTTATTGAGCAACATGAAACACAGCAGGACTCGGTGGTTTATTGATTTGTTTTTTTTGTTTTTTGGGAAACTCAGAGCAACTCGGGTGGGTAAATCATCTGGAGCTGAGCACAGTTAGCAGTACACACAATCACTCGAAGTTAACACTGCAATCTCTACACTTTACTGGGGACATTTTGACCTCAGAGTCCAGGTGTTTTAGCCAGTCTACCGGCAAGAACAACAGGCTGCTGTTAACAGGGAAACAGTCAAGTTAGACAGACAGACAGACAGACAGACTGACAGACTGACTGAAGAAAATACTCTTCTCCAAAGTCAGGGTCAGGTATATGTTTTTCTTCATTTAGGGGATCAAATTCAACATGTTTAAAAAAAAAAGTCTCCAGCCATGCTAGCAGCAATGTGAGGCTGTATTTGGCCGCAGCGGTGCTTTTAGCTAAATGCTAAAATCAGCATGTTTAGCAGCCATAATGTTCACCATGTTCACCATCTTTGTTTAACATGTTAGCATGCTAATCATTGCAAATGATCACTGTACACAAAGTACAGCTGACGCTGATGGGAACAGGTTGACGTAGCAGAAGGCTGCAGTTAGGTGACGTTTCAAAATGTTGGGTGGATCTTCTTGAAGAATGTGCTGAAACTTTACATATGTAATGTATACATTTCCTAGATCTGATCACAACATTCATTCCTAACTTTTGAAGAAAAAGCACATCTTTGATATATACGACTCCAAAGTCCACATGATGTTTTTAATATAGCCTGATGGATACTAGGTGTTTTAGGACAATATGATAAAGAGAATTGAAAGTTTTAAAAAATCCCTTAGATATACGTATATTGCTGTCATTGTTTTTACATTATTGTTAATCATTAACAAACACTTTCGAAAAGGTTCATTTAAAAGAGCATTCCAGCAATTCTGTATATAACTTAAGTTGAGAGACTCATAAGAGAACAATTAAACAAAAGAAATAGACCAAAAGATTTGACTTTAGGTCCCTATTATGGGTCATGCTGTGGAAACACTACATTTACCATAATGCAGGCTTGAATGCCTTCTTCATTCACACTGGGTATCGATGACAATCTATTCAATTTAACTCTATTTTAATATACTATATATATTATATACTTGAATCTTAATTCCTGTTTTAGTTGTAAGCAATTTGTTGCTGCATTAAAAAGATTGTAATCCATGTTCATTTTAAAGATGTTTTTAAAATTGCTGGTGCACGATTTATTATTTGTTGCCCCCACGCATAAAAGAACGATCCCTCTCACTCTCACACAGTGAGGCATACAGCTTATTAATCAAACACTGGTACTCGGTACCAAAACTCCAGGTATCAGTGTTGGGACTGAAAAAGTCAGATCAGTGCGTCCCTACATATATGATATATATTATTATATATCATATATATTATATAAATATACCTTTGACACCATGTTATGGTCTATTGAGGCTATGGTCTGTTGTTGAATATTGCAACAAATTGCGGCTTCATCAATTTATCCATTCGGACAAACAGCTGACATTTAGTGTGCTGATGTTGGAGCTGGCTTGTTGTAATTTCTGGCTTTAGCACCCACTTGCAAAAACTCATGTTGTCCTTGGCCAAGTCATGGGAAAAGATGACAGTAAAGTACTAAAGGGCATCCTTACCTTGCACCCTCATCACAATGGCTACAACAACAAACAACTAAAAAACGATACCTACATAACCCACCAACACGCGATATAGCAGAGGTTTGAATTACTCATCAACACTTCTACGGAAGGATTTGTCCTTGTGAGGCTAGTTCTGCAGAAACTAAAGTTGGATGTTAAAGAGGAAGGGAGGCCCTCATCTGAGACCAGCATGTAAGTACAAACCTAGCCTTTGTAAAACGTCCTGCTTAGAGACCTTTCTGGAAGAGGATTGGTTTAGAGGTTGGTTAGCTGTTTTGTTTTTCTTTGATGATATACTTTTAGGTATCAAATCTCACCTTCTGTAGGCCTGAAAGATGGTAGTATGAAGGTGTCAGTTAATGGAGAACAGTGGCTGTGGCTATTCAAGGTTCATTTTAGGGGCGATCCAAAATCGCTGTCTATTCGATGATCCGATCTAGGGGCCTGGTTCGACTGCCAATTTCACTGTAAAATTGTCGCAGTAGTGAAAAAATATGGTTATAAAACAAAGGATCGTCCCATTCGGAATACATGGGGTTGCTGAATGTCTGATTTCACAAAGAATTGTTTGGTTTATCCCAATAAATTGTGATATATAGCCTATTTTGGTTGTGTTGGCTGTTGCGTCTCTCTTCTTGGATGCCTCTATGACAGGACAGCACTGAAGGCCCAGGTATAAAATGCACGGCCCGCCACTATACATTAGTATGGTACAGTACATGCATGTGTTCTAGAACATCCTTCTGAAATGAATGGCCAATGCTTTTATGTACATTACAGCTTCATACATGATGTGTGTTTCTGTGTGTGCATTTGTGCATGTTCACTGTGTAGCAGCACACACTGCTCTGTTTAAATAGCCGTGTTTACGATGTCAAGTCCTGTAACCACAGGAATAAATCAGCAGCACTGCGGCTCTTAGCTGATTGGGACGCACACACAAACACTGGTGGAGCAGCAGTAGTGTCAGTTTATCAATAACCAACAGCAGCAGCAATTCGTAGAGACCTGTAATCCCTGATCAGGGACTGCTATCATCAGAGATCTTGTGAATATGATTCTGATTAGAGCGCAGATCTGCTTGATCAACATCTCGTCGAGAAACAAAAGCAAAGCAGGTCAGCATTTACACGGCTCAGTGCTTTAAAGATTGTAATGCAGGGACTGCTTCTACTGTGACTCTCACTGTATACGAAGTGGAGTTGAGAAGTGCTTAGCATCTATAATGAGTGGCTGACTGCAGTTTTCTCTGCAGCAGATGCAGCATGAGGCAGCCTCAGCTCTGCCGCGCTCAAGACCTTTGAAGCTATTTCGTCTTGTGTTACCCCGCTGCATTGATTGATCAACATTTCTTAATTCATTTCTCTAGTCATTTACTGCACTGTAGGATACTAGTGCTAGCAGTAGTAATTGTTACTTCTGAACCCCGAGGGTAATAGTACTAAATATGGATTTCAGTATGATATTAATACATATGTAAAGCCTGACGTATTCAGAATATTACGTGCACTATACAATCTTGCTTTGACAATTACGGAAGCAGAAATATCCTCACTGGTTGAGTCAAAGAGGTACTCCATTTGGCAAATTGATGGAGCTATTGGTCAAGCTGCAATAAGATCCTTCGAGAATGATCCTACAATTCCCATAATGCATAAATTGCATCTTTCACCAGAGCCTTGGCCGTTCAAAACCCCCCCCCAGTTTGTAACAAAGTTGCCCTGTGTGTTCTGTGTCTTTGTTTCTTTCTGTAGCGCCTCACTCTCCTAATCAGTTCATTCAGTGCACCTGCCAGTCACACTCACCTCATCAGCTCATTACTCTCACCTGCTCACTCTGCCTCCTTCACTATTTAAACCCTTGCCACACACACCCACTGCCAGATCATTGTTTGTTTTCCTACCAACCCGCCCGTTTTGCTCGTCCTGTTCCCGGGTTTCCAGTCTGCCTGTTCTTCCCCCTCGTCTTTTGTCTTGTCCCTGGATTCCCTGTTTGTTTTTGGTTATCATTAAAACCTTTTTCACTACAGCTGACTGTCGCGTTTGAGTCCTCACCATGCCCCGTGACAGAATGATCTGGCCCAAGATGGACTCAGCAGACCATGGTATGGAGTGTCGTCTCCCCGACTGGTATGAACAGTTCATGGGAACCCGTCTGGCCTTTGGAGAACCTCGAAGTGTCCAGAAGGCAGACCGTGACCTAATGGACATCCCGGTCAAACCTCGAAGGAGACAGAGGCAGAGGAAGGGCCAGACTCCCTCTCCCGCTGGGCCGCAGTTATCCCCCGCTCCCGCTGGGCCACAGCCGACTCCAGCTCCCCGTGTCAGGTCGGCGGTTCGACCGACTCCAGCGCCCTGTGTCCGGTCGGCGATCCAGCTGTCGCCTCAGAGCAGCAGCTATCCCCGGACCCGGCCGCCGCCGCCTTGGAGCAGCAGCTATCCCCGGATCCGGCCCCCGCCGTCTCCGAACCGCAGCGACCTCCAGTCCCGGCCCCCGCCGTCTCCGAACCGCAGCGACCTCCAGTCCCGGCCGCCGCCGTCTCCGAACCGCAGCGACCTCCAGTCCCGGCCGCTGCCGTCTCCGAACCGCAGCGACCTCCAGACCGCAGCGACCTCCCGTCCCGGCCGCCCGCCGCCGTCTCCGGACCGCAGCGACCTCCCGTCCCGGCCGCCCGCCGCCGTCTCCGGACCGCAGCGACCTCCCGTCCCGGCCGCCGCCGTCTCCGGACCGCAGCGCCCTCCAGTCTCGGCCGCCTCCGCACTGCAATGACCCCCGGCCGCTGCCGTCTCCGAACAGCAGCGATCTCCAGTCCTTTACCCCGCTGGGTCATCAGTCTATCCCCCTGAGCCCCAGTCTATGGACTCCGGTTGCCCGGGGCCCCATCTCCAGCCCCTGGAGACCTGTTCCCCGTCCGATCTCCAGCCCCTGGAGACCTGTTCCCCGTCCGATCTCCAGCCCCTGGAGACATGTTCCCCGTCCGGGTCCCCAGCCCCTGGAGTGCAGTTCCCCGTCCGGGTCCCCAGCCCCTGGAGTGCAGTTCCCCGTCCGGGTCCCCAGCCCCTGGAGTGCAGTTCCCCGTCCGGGTCCCCAGTCCCTCCAGTGCAGTTCCCCTCCTGGTCCCCAGTCCCTCCAGTGCAGGTCCCCTCCTGGTCCCCAGTCTCCCCAGTCTGGCCGTCCCTCCTCCGGACCACCTCCACCCACCCGGTTGTGAACTCTGACTCTCGGCCTCGGAGGAGTTCCTCCAGCTGTCGCCTCAGAGCAGCAGCTATCCCCGGACCCGGCCGCCGCCGCCTCGGAGCAGCAGCGACCTCCGGACCCGGCCGCCGCCGTCTCCGGACCGCAGCGACCTCCGGACCCGGCCGCCGCCGTCTCCGGACCGCAGCGACCTCCGGACCCGGCCGGCGCCGTCTCCGGACCGCAGCGACCTCCCACCCCGGCCGCCGCCGTCTCCGGACCGCAGCGACCTGCCGCCCGCCGCCGTCTCCGGACCGCAGCGACCTCCCGCCCCGGCCGCCCGCCAGCTCCGGACCGCAGCGACCTCCAGTCTCTGCCGCCTCCGCGCTGCAACGACCTCCGGCCGCCGCCGTCTCCGAACAGCAGCGATCTCCAGTCCCGGCTGCTGCCGCCTCCACGCTGCAACAACCTCCAGCCCTTTACCCCGCTGGGTCATCAGTCTATCCCCCTGAGCCCTAGTCTATGGACTCCGGTTGCCCGGAGCCCCATCTCCAGCCCCTGGAGACCTGTTCCCCGTCCGGTCTCCAGCCCCTGGAGACCTGGTTCCCCGTCCGGTCTCCAGCCCCTGGAGACCTGGTCCCCGTCCGGTCTCCAGCCCCTGGAGACCTGTTCCCCGTCCGGGTCCCCAGTGCAGGTCCCCGTCCGGGTCCCCAGTCTCCCCAGTCTGGCCGTCCCTCCTCCGGACCCCCTCCACCCACCCGGTTGTGAACTTTGACTGGAAGATGTTCATTTTTTTTTTTTTTGGTCGGAAGAGTCCCCTCGGGGGGGGGGGGGGGGGGTACTGTCACGATCAGGCTTTGCCCTGTGTGTTCTGTGTCTTTGTTTCTTTCTGTAGCTCCTCACTCTCCTAATCAGTTCATTCAGTGCACCTGCCAGTCACACTCACCTCATCAGCTCATTACTCTCACCTGCTCACTCTGCCTCCTTCACTATTTAAACCCCTGCCGCACACACCCACTGCCAGATCATTATTTGTTTTCCTTCCTACCCACCCGTTTTGCTCGTTCTGTTCCCGGTTTTCCAGTCTGCCTTTTCCTGCCGGATTTTCCCCCTCGTCTTTTGTCTTGTCCCTGGATTCCCTGTTTGTTTATCATTAAAACCTTTTTCACTACTGCTGACTGTCTGCTTTTGAGTCCTCACCATGCCCCGTGACACAAAGGCTATCTTTTAATCCAAGAGGACACTATACAACTGTTTCCACAGACTGTGATCTTACTGTGTGGCCCTTTAAGACTTTAAGAAAAGTAAATTAATTATGAGAGCCAGTGGGAAATGGCAAGAAAAGAGGGAGTAAATATAAATACCTCGTGCAATTGATACGGCTAGTTGTTTTATTCATCTTCTAAATTCAAACTGCTAGGGCTATTGAACTTACAGCTTGATTAAGTCAACCAATAAGACAAATTCTGAACACTTCTATATCTTACAAAGTCAAACATTTGATTCCTGAAGCAAGAAGCTAAGTGGAAGAAGCGAGTGCTCACAGAGTGGCGGTGCATCCGTAAGCTGTGCTGCGATTGGTTAGCTCGTTGTACGTACCTCCACTCAGTCAGACTTTAGAAACACAACGCAGGGGGAGAGACTGAGGAGGATAGCCTGAGGATGGGATGGATACACCAGAGTTAGAATGGGATGGGGAGACACGAGGGGGAAGAAGGAAAGGGAGGAACAAGGGATGATGGGGAGGAAGAGGAGTGAGAGGAGGTTGAAGCAGAGGGGAGATAATGGTGTAGGATGAGCTTTGTTTTGAGACTCTGAGGGTCCCAGGACAGAGGGTGCTGTTTAAGCCCTTTGAGGCAACTTTGTGATTTGTAGTGTTGGGTTTTATAATTACATGCTCACAAAATAATTGCTTTGTCAGCATAACTAACCAGTAGTCAGTTATGAAGGAAGATTTGATGTAAAATGCCTAAACACAGCTGTTTGGTTTATTGTATTCAAACTGTACTGTATAGGGTGAGCCAAATTTACAATATCTTGCAAATTAGGTCATACAATATTTAAAAATACAACTGACACATGTGCTATCACAACACACTGATGTATGGATATCATTAAGCTCAATAACCCTGCTGTGCCTGAGTACAGTTTCACAGAGTCATCTCCTGAAACAGCCGACCACAGTATAGTTTACAGCAAATGTTATTCAAACGGAAGGAAATAGTGCATTTGTTGGGAACTGTTTTTAGCGGCTTTAGTGAGAATTTGGGGCAGAACAGTGTTAACTGCATGTGCGTGGTACACAACAAGTTTCAAGCTTTTTGACAACAAGAATACAGAATATCACCAGACTTTTTAAATACTTATTCAGACTATGTGGAGACCCACTGATAGATACAACAGAACAAACCACATCACGTCTATTTTTGTCGGTTCCTCTAACTGCCACGTTTGCCAGCAGTGTAAAGAATCATTTTACTTCCAAAAATGACAAATAGTGATTGATATACTGTAGAATTGTGTCTATGATCTGTGATGATGTAATGGATTAATCCTCCAAGGAAAGGGGGAGAAAAGGAGAGCATGTGGAAGTGGAAAGTGATATAAGGGTGGTGGTGAAAAGAGGAGTGCAGGGAGGCCAAGGAGGAAGAAAGGGGCGAGGAAAGGTACAAAGAAGTGAACAACCGGGGCAAATATTATCCCGACAACCATCCGTATGCAAAGATATACATCAACATGTTTACTGCAAAATGCTCATTACTTTCAGCTATTTGGAAATAAGCAGAGGTTTTGTTTTTTTTTTTACTTATTATTAAACACAATATGGTCACACACAAATGTGAACCAGACATTTAATTTCATCATACGAAACCACATGCGGATTTTAGATTGTCAAGAAATAATATTTGCATCAAATACAGACATAAAAATGCAATATGACATTACCAATGCACTGAACCTCAGGGTTAAAATATACATACATACATATAAGGTGTATGTATGTGGCATATGACATGGCTCATTTATAAGTGAGGTAAGAAAGAGGACAAAGAGAAACAACACACACACACAGGAGTAGAACATAGGAGAGAAAAGAAAGCATACATAGAGTCTCATTGCTATCTCATAAGAAGAGAGAGATGCACATGCAGATCATTACTACGGATGGAGCAGGCAGTAGAACTGGAACAGATAATATGAAAGATCTAAAAATGGTGGTCCTGTTTACCCAAATAAAGAACTTTAGCTAGTCTTCACACAATGAAAAACAAGGCCAAGTTATGACATTGCTGAAATGTGGGGACGGACAGAAAATGACCTACTATATAAAGGTGAATGAAGCACAAAGGGACACAGGACTTTCACCCAGGAGACCACAGTTCGTCTCCTGTGGGAGCCCACCCTGGATGCTCTCAGAGGTAAGGGTAACAAAAGTCGCTCTTAGTAGAATTTGGGGCAGTTTACACTCCACTAACCCAGTTCATCTGCCATATGTTAGTTGGCACCATGTGAGCGTTATCTCCTCTAACCTTCAAGGAAAAACATACAGTTTGCAAACACGTATAAGTATCATACTTACAACACTAGGACTGACAAACTCTACAGTGCGACACAATGCTGTTTCTGTACTTCAGTGTCTTCTACATGGATCATCAGGATGTCGATGTTTGGCCTGGGCAACACATTCTCATGCCCAACTCATCAAAAGATTGAGGTTTCGGTTAAAATGAGTATGTTTGTTGTGTAATATAAGTATGCTTGATAGTTATGTAACTGGCGGAAGTAGTTACGCCAGTAACTTGTCATGTAAGTTTTGTCACTTACATGACAAAGCTATGGTAAAGTAAATCAACATTGACTTGGACTTGAACATCAGCCTCCTGTGTGGAAGTCCTGTGTTTGGGACACAGCCTTATCTTGAGTGCCATCAAGTGCATATTTGAGAGACTCATAACAAGTCTTTTTAAAACGAGAAAGCTGGAAACATAAAATAAAAAATCAGCTGAAGCCACATTTTTGCTCCAACTTGTGGAGCTAATGTTAGCTTAGCTAGCCGCAGCTTTTTAATTTCTGCCGACAAAATTCACGTCGCCGTCTACAATCGAGAAACTTATTCTGTCTACCTCGATCTGAACCCAGTGTTTTAAAATTTGTTTTTCAATTTCGATTTTGATAGTAAATGGTCCATTGTGAGTTGCGCCAATGAGCACTGTGCCAGGGCTCATCTACTAGTTTATAATTGTTCGCCAGAAACTTCTGTCGAGTATCGTACGACTTGCAGTATTTCTGTATTGGCTTGTGTCTGTATCCGGTGAGTGTGCTTTATCAAAGTGACGAATGTGCTTCTTAACTTGCTGGTGTTTTTCTATTCTCATTGAACTATTTGTTTGTGATTCCTTAAGTAGCACAGCCACAATAGAAGTCTTACGTGTGGTAATTTGTGTGAAACATCCTGGATTACCACTCTATAATAGGTTCAAGTTAAGCAACGTATCCAACACTAATGCAGACTATCACAATATTACTGAGGACAATTCTCCGGTTACCTCTAAATGTAAATAGGGTTTTGAATTTACAATTGCCGCTCTATGATCATAATCAATACAATCGATGAGCTCACACTTTCCTGGGTCAACATGATTCTCCTCCTGACACCGCTAAAGGCTTGACTGCACTCAGGAAATAAAATAATGTGAGTGCAATCCAAGAGGCCTCGGGGGATTCTGACCACCGATAGTGATTAAATACTAACCCGAGGGCCATCCATCACCGGTTGGTGGAAAGGAAAGTGAAAGTAAAAGAGCCTGTGTGTTAATGAGAGATGAACAGAATGAAAGCTGGTGGAAAGAGATTATATTTAAGGTGGTATATGAAAACCGCATGTTGGCGGTAGAGAGGGAGTGAGAAAGAGGGAGGAGGGGGCTCTCCACTCTGTTATGGCACAGCATATCTCCTTACATCAGCGGGCCTCTAAGTAAGACTCATGAGTCAGTTCAGGCCAACGATATCTGTCTGTCAGTTAAGAGGATCAATGCTTTCTTTCTACTGAGAACAAGGTGGAGAAGGACGAGAAGAAAAAGACAGAGAAAGAGAAGAAAAAGGGGGAGACAGGACGGTAGACGGGGAGAGAAGATGAAATACAAAGCAACAGAGGGATTAAGGCAATATTTCATTCTTCTATTCGACCTCGACTCGCTGATTGGGTTTCCCAATGAGGGGGGGAGACGTGTACAGTATCATAATGCCTTTCAGAGTAATGCAGTCGGGATGAGAGTGCTGTGTGCAGTCTTGGCCTTTGCGAGGCGCTAGCGGCACTGCACCAACGTTTGCTCCAGAGCTCCCTCTCTGCAGCTTATATATTGAAATATCTTTTTCGGCCACTAAGGAATTCAGTTAGCATCACTTCAGTTCTGAGCTCTTCACACTGGCTCCCCGTCTGTCAAAGAATTGATTTACAAACACTAGCATTGGTTTATAAAGCACTGAATTGTTTATTTCTGATATTTCTGAGACATTATGAACTATTCACACATCTGGTTCAGGTCTGCTTTTTGTCCACAGAGTCAGAACTACACACGGAGAATCAACGATCAGTTTTTATGCTTCATGCATCTGGAACAAACTCCCAGAAAACTGCTACTCTCACTTCTCATTATTTCACATTTTCTCTCGATGCCTTTGATGTAAAGCACTTTAAATTGTGTTGTTACTGAATGTGGGTACTTTGTCAAACAGGTTCTTCTATATTACCCACAGTTGATATGCTCAGGCTTGGATTTCCCACTATGAGTAATCACTTATATCTCCTTATAGCCATAAAGTGTTGTTTTCTGGATCGCATTACATCCTTTACCCCACAAAGGGCTCAATGCGTCTCACCAGCGGTTTCCCTTGGCCTCACTGCGCGGATAGTAAAATGAAGCCAACTGTACCAATATGAATCAATAATGCAATCAAACACCAAGCCCTGACCCAAAATGCTTTGCTGCACCATGTCCCAGAATTCCCCTGTCCACTGTTTCCGTAGCAACAGCAGGAAAAGGGGAGAAATAGAGAGAGAGAGTGGAGGGATGGTGGGGTAAAGATCAAAGCATGGGAAAGTAAGACAGACTGATGCAATAAACATGACAGACAAACATAGAAGATCAAATATAACATCAAATAACTATCAACTATATCAATGAGGTGGAAAAAAGAATTCAAAGAGAGAGAGAGAGAGAGAGAGAGAGGGATGGATGGATGGATGGATAGATTTCAACAAACCACAGGAATCCCTCTGGCAGTGGCGAAGCAAAGGTGGGTGCTGAAGAGATTTGCATTGATAATGATTTTTTGTTATATTTTGCTATTAGTTTTATCTGATTTTAATCTTTTTGAAACTGCCCAAACCATTGCTTGCTCATAGAAAGAAACAAGCTGGGACAAGAAAAAGCAGAAGTAGAGGAGCAAAAACAAAGTTGCACAGAAGTGGGAAACAAGCGTTACGATGCGATGCGGCCCTTCCGGAACGCCTCCAACATGCTTGGGTCTTTCGTTCGTCCCGCCCGCCGCTACCATAGATCTGATATAGAGTCTGTAATAAATGCCATCCAAGTACAATCTGTGATTATGTCAGCGAGAGGAAGGGAGGAAAGAAAGAGGAAGAGGGGTCGGAAGGGGGGCACTTTTAAAGCAAAAGCCCAGCGGTGTTGATCAAAGTCTTGAGGTGTCCTTGATTTGTCTTAAACCAGTCACAATGAGAAGATAACTTAAATAAAGATAAGTTAAGTTTTCTATTTTTGTCTCCCTGAGGTAGTCAGCTAAAAGTTTTTCCAGAGCCTTTGAAGCTTTTCGAGCTAAGAGGCCATCACAGCAGAGCAAAGTGCCACCGCTATGCTTGTCACCACAGCCCTTCAAAGTTGTGCCAATGCTTACCTGAATGTGTGTGTGTGTTTTGGGATTAGAGTTTTGTCTGTCTTTCTTTCTCCCTGTTCATCTATCTGCTTTACTGTCAAACAGCCTGCTAGATCTCCTGTGTTTTGGGGGATTTGCGAACATTAGCTGTCTCGTTGGCTAGCGTAGACCTTCGAAGCACTGCAGCAGTCAGTGTTCCAGCCCAGCCTGGCGGAGAGTCGGACCCGGCTCAGCCACAAAACACATGGTTTTCTTTTGGCAGAACCTTTCTAAAGCCTTTTTGGGGGGTTTTGTGGATCAGTTATATGTTCCCTGAAAAGATCCAAGCAAGCCAAAGCCCTGACGCAATGGTTTGGAGCCAGAAGTCTGCTGTCAATCCTGAACGGTGCTCTCTGCTGGCTGAGCTGTAAAAAACTGACCTGAGCTCAGTTCCAGAGTAGAGAACGGAGGAAAACCGACCAACCAACCAATCAGCAACCAGCTCTCACTGGCCTGGCCGGGCAACGAGGCCACTTTCACTCTGGCACCCATCCCAAAACACGTTCAATTGACTCCCCATTTATTTCCTTCCTCGGTTTTTTATACTTTGTTGACATATTTTTTTGTGAAAAATACATTTTTTTACATTTTGGTTTTGATTTCCAACAATAAAATATTTGATTGATCTCAATATGACATAAGTCCTAACTATACTGTAGAGTGTGACAACTAGAGGAGTTGTATAAAGGTTTTCACACATAAAGAAAAGTATGGAAAGACCGGGTACCCGGTCCCCAAAAGCAGGAATGAGACATTCCTGCTTTTGGGGACCAGGCTGACTTGAGCCTAAGTGCTTTCGGTTTCGGGGGGGACGTGAAGATCCCCCCTATCTGTAAGTACCAGAGTGAGAAGAGACCGGGTGAGAGGAGGAGAAGGAGGAAGAGGAGGAGCAGGAGGAGGGGAAGACAGCTACACACGGAATACGGACACACACACACACACACACACACACACGCACACAGAAAAAGGACGGACACAAGGACAGAGACAAAGAAAGACAAAAAAAATAGAGAAACAGACAGACAAACAGACAGATGGATAGTGTAACACAGACCGACAAGAGCCAACGTACAAACGCATGACCTGACACAACCTGGGGAAGGAGACAGTGACAACAACAACAACAAGAAAATAACAACAACAGCAACAGCACGCAATCGCACATGGATCACGCACTGTGGACTTAGACCTCTACACCCCGCTCTGACCCTGTGACCCGTTGTCCCCGGTGGTTACGACATACTGTGGGTATACAGAGGGAAGGCATATCTCTCTCACGCACACAAACAGCCCTAATGAACAGAACATAGAGACGTGCGTTTCATCACAGGCATGCTAGAACACTTGCAGGGTGTGTTTGTTAAGTGGTGCTAGGATCTGTGTGTGTGTGTGTGTGTGTGTACTGTGAGTGCCGATTCCTCTCGCAGTGATTGGGCTATTATGTACTTATCACACAAACTTTAAAATGCGATGTGTAACTATGGCAGTGTATTTGTGTCACATTTCTGAGCATGAGATGGGACAGGAGCACAGAAATTAAAATTTCTTCAAACAAGTCATACAAAAATCATCACGCAAAGAATAAGTGGATTTGAGCAACAACAACACAATCTCCATTCTGTGCTAATACATTGATTTGCATGTTGGCTATTATCCACATTGGGGTTGGTGCAATGTACCTGTACTGACAATAACCAGGATATTTACAAAGTGAAATATTGATATTGTGTTAATGATACACACATGATAATATCGTTTAAATAATCTCTAGACTCTTTCCCCACCTCCATACACTCATATTTTGAGTGTAATTCATCAGACTATAGCCGGGGACGTAAGACCCTGGCACACCAGGAAGTGGCTCAAGGCAATGTATCTGTGCCATATATTTGGTTATAGAAGTTTGCTGATGTAGGGACTACTACCAGGGCTAGTAGGTGAGCTGTAGCTGCCGAGCTAACCGCTAACTCAGTAGCCAGCCAGCACAACACGTTCTCACTCCCATCTGGTCAACTAGGTCCTACGCTTCAAACCATGACGCTCTCGGTAAAAAAAGGTCCACCTACGGTATACTTTGATTTTAGGTTTACTTATGCAAAAGAAAATTACTTGGTTAGGTTTACGAAAAGATTGTGGTTGGAGTTCAAAAGTCCACGGAACTGGCGTTCGTAGAGTACGAAACAAAAGTAAGTAAAATAAGTCAAAGCTGACTTGGTTTCGGACTGGACGCGGACGCCTGGTTGGAAGTCCTATGGTTGTTTGTACAAACCAGTATTATTATTTGATAATAATGATGAAAAGGTGATGATCATTTCTCGACAAAAAAAACATTGTTCTGAAAATGTCCCATTGCATTCCCACAACTGAAGCACAAATGTAACTCCATATAAAGCTGGATGGATATGTAATTTGTCTCATCTGTGCCAAGAGATGTATTGTTGTATGTATTGTTCTGATGATTAGCTTTATGCTTTATTCATTTGACAAGACTTGATTAATGAAATGCAGCCACAGTAAATTGGGCTAATAATATACATATGATGAATACTATTGATAATAAGCAGTGAAAATATATCCTGCATACAGCAACCTGTGTGTGTGTGTGTGTGTGTGTGTGTGTGTGTGTGTGTGTGTGTGT
>NW_022280086.1:2558420-2559816 GCF_004355925.1 Anarrhichthys ocellatus | reverse complement strand
TGTGTGTGTGTGTGTGTGTGTGTGTGTGTGTGTGTGTGTGTGTGTGTCGACCGTGGCTAAGTGGAGAGCAGGGCCGTCCTTCAATCAGTCGGCGGTTCGATCCCCGGCTCCGGCTCTGCTAGTCACATGTCGATGTGTCCTTGAGCAAGACACTTAACCCCAAAAATTGCTCCCGTAGCTGTTTCTCCGGTGTGATAGAATCTGAATTGTAAGTCGCTTTGGATAAAAGCTAAATGACTGTAATGTAATGTAAATAATGTGTGTGTTGTGAGCCTTCATATTGTCTGGCCCGATCTTGATGTTTCTCGGCTGGGAACACTTTTCATCTCAATTTTGTGACTTGATTGTATTGTATTGTTATTGAACTACTGTACTCTAACCTACTTCACTTTATTCTCACATGGTAGGGTGCTTTGACACATGTAGTTGTAATCTAATCAAGGTTGATCAAGTCGAATCTAATCTAGATCTGATTGAAAAGTATCTAATATAATTGATGTTAGTGTAGTTTTACTAGTCTAGTTTAGTTGAATGTAATATGGTCTAGTCTAGTTTAATTGAACACATTTGCTCGAGTGCCGAATCTAAGCAAACATCTGAACTAATATAATCTGGTTAAATCGAATCTAAAGTAATACATTATATCCTAGTTGAGTCGGGTTTAACTGAACCTAGTCTAGTCAATTGTAATCTAGTCTAGTCTGAATCTAATCTAATCTAAAATCTGATCTAATATAATGTGGTTAAATCTAGTCTAAATGAATCTAATACAATCTAGCACACTCTGGTCTAACTGAATCTAGTCTAGTGGATTGTAATCTAGTTTCTAGCCTTTAGTCTAGTCTGAATCTAACCTAATCTGATGTAATCTAATTTATGATCAAATATAATCTGGTTAAATCTAATCAAAATGAATATAATATGATCTGGTCCCAGTCTAACTGAATATATCTAGCAAAAGGTAATCTAGTCTAGTCAAGTTTTTTCTTTTTTTATTCAAAGCTAGTTTAGTCGAGTCTGAATCTCATCTCATAATGATATCATCTAATCTAGTAGAATCAATTTGTGTCTACTCTAGACTAGTACAATGTAATCTTGCCTAGTGTAGTTTAACCCATTTCTAATGAAATTGAATCTAATCTAATATTTTGGTTTGCACGGACAGTTTTTCAGTTCAGTAAAGTTTCCAGTGAGTTGAGGTAGGATGTGTGTGGAGGTCTTACCTCTGTGTTCCTACGCTTTGATCCAGGATGAGGTGGAGTTAATACTGAGCTCCTGCTGTAGCAGAGGCCCCTCCGGCTTGAACCACTCCTCTCCCAGGGAGGAAGGCACACTGCTGGACTCTGAGAGTGTGTGTGTGTGTGTGTGTGTGTGTGTGTGTGTGTGTGTGTGTGTG
>NW_022280086.1:2535626-2558410 GCF_004355925.1 Anarrhichthys ocellatus | reverse complement strand
TGTGTGTGTGTGTGTGTGTGTGTGTGTGTGTGTGTGTGTGTGTGTGTAAGTCGGGGGAAATAGGACGTGGGGAGTGTAGAGAGTGTTTAAGTTGAAAGGTCGGGGGTTAAAATAATATCTATATATGTATATATATATATTAGTGTTAGCAGGATGAGGTGGCAGTAGGCAAGATGATGGCAGGAAAAAGGAGAGTAAAAAATGAATGGAAGATGAGGGGAAGCAGAGGACAGGCAGCGAGCAGAAGAGGGAGAGGATAAAGCAGTAGGAGAATGGGGCGAGAGAACAGAGTGTGGGGAGAAGAGAGACAGAAAGGAAGAGTTAATGAATCACAGCATGGTCAAAGTGAGAAAGAGAAGCGATGGAGGGACATAGAGAGTGACAGACTGAGAGAGAGAGACAGACAGAGCTGAACAATGAAGGAGCCTGATGTTATGACATGAGAACAGAAATGACGCTCATCTGATCCGGCTGGCCTGCCAGATCGGATTCAAAACACCGCACATTGACACTTGAAGAGTTTCATTTCCAAACAAGACGTCCAGAAGCAGATTTCACAACATCCAAGTGTGGCAAGAAAGTTCCAGGAAGCGAGTGATGTTAGTACTTTAAGCGATGAGGCTGGAGATCTTTTGTATTTTTACTCATCAAATCCCATCAAAAGAACAGAATTACAGAAAGTGTTTTTGTGTGTAATAAAAGCGGATATACATTCACACTCTGCACCAGAGAGCTCTACTGGGTGACACCTTCCTTCACTAATGAACATGTCACTGTAGTATATTTTGACTCAATCCCACATAAACTGTTCTGCTGCAACAAATACTCACTAGAGCACCAAATGTGTATACATCCGCGACTGAAAATAGTCCCCCATTCCCTCCTATTTGAGTAAAGTTTGCTAAAAACTACAGTATGGAGCCGTTTGCTAATTGCTACGCCTCTCATAGATAATCTATAGCCGTGCTAGCAGCTCTGTGAGGCAGTGCTTTTTATTTTTAGCTAAATGCTAATATCAGAGCAACATTGCTCAGAGTGACAATGCTAACATGCTGACGTTTAGCAGTTACAATGCTGAGCGTGTTAGTAGGCCTGGCATAACTGGATAAACTTTATTATTATCATTTCAAGATCATTTCATGCTGCTGATAAAATTATGATATAATAGCATTTGAATGCATATACTCTTTAAGCAATACACATTTAATTCTTAACACTATTCAGATATTGGAATAGGAAAAAATTTCAAAATAAATGAAGCCACACAATGGCGATATGATATGATATAAGTCATTTCAACAAACAACCAAAACTAGTCTTCTTTTGTCTTTTCATGGGATTTGTTGACAGTAAAAAATAGAATAACACCAATTGTATCTGTATTGTTATACCTTTCTTTATCAAACATGACAGGTAACAATATAATTCCCAAAAAAGGACAGTGTTTTGAAATGAAACAGTTTCGCTGAATGGACACACAGAACTGTATCAGCCATGATGAACATAGAAGACAGCGTACACAGAGGACCGATGTTCTCCTGCATGTAGCGTTGCTGAGTGACTGTTGACCCATCAGACATCAGTACGAAATCACCTGCAGACTCTGATCAATTACATTATTTGACCACAATTCAGAGAAGAAAAAAAAGCTTGTCAAGAATGTTACAGCGGAGTAAAATCAGTCACTCCAACATCAGCGCACATGGCAGTTCTGCAGCAGCCTCTGCAGGACGTCTGCAGTTCAGAGGCAAGATAGATGCAGGAAGGGGACATCCTCATAGAGGAATCACAGGATTGTATATCAATGCCATTCATTGGGCATTGATATGTGATTGGTGCTCTTCGTGCTGAACGGTCTGAAGGGAGTGAGCATTGTGGAGATGCTGAGCCATCACACCGAATGATGGAGGGGAAATGTAACAAGTAGTGTGTGTGTGTGTGTTGCTGAGTCTCAGTGTTAGCTCTCAGGGCCTATTTTTATTTTGAAATAAAACAATACGCTATTCATATTTTGTCTGTATGGTGTGTGTGTACCTTTACAGGGGGGTGGACTGAATACCATGAACCATTATATTATTAGCTGTTCCTATTATTTTGTCCACTACCTGTATGTATGTGTGTACTTGGATGTGCGTTTGCTGTGTGCGGATGTTACATGTGCGTGTCAATGTTTTTTTTGCACACCACACACAGTCAGCACATATCAGTCAGGACCATGCATCGATCGACAGTCCACTGCTGTCACTCAGGTACCACCCTGCCCCCGCCCCTCCTCCTCCTCCTCCTCCTCCTCCTCCTCCCCCTTCAATCCTCCGCCTCCCCCCCTCCGCCCTCCTACCTTTCCGGACGTTCCCGTCCGTCGTGCGCTGGAACTCCCCGGCGCTGAGGAGGAAGCAGGCCCGGTCATGCGGGTAGCGCTCTCGGCTGGTGGTGGAGCCGAGGCCCCCCGTGGCCGGGCTGCGCTCGTCCCCGAGGACCTGGTCGATGGTGGGGCAGTCCTCGTTGGCCAGGGCCGCGTTGGCTGCAGCGTCGCCATTCGGCTTGGAACGGGGAAGAGGGGGGGAGGGGGGGGGGGGGGGGGGGGGGGGGGGGGGGTGTAGAGAAAGTGGTAGAGAAGTGGTAGAAAGTTGAGAAGAGAGGAGGCGACAGTAGAGGAAGGAGGGATATCGAGGGAGGGATATCGAGAGGGGTGCAAGGAAAGTTGTGGTGAGAGGGTTAAGGTAGAGAGGAGAGTAAACATGGACAGGACATGAAAGGAGGAAAGACGGGAGGAAAGGAGAGGGGAAGAGAGAGGGTGAGGGAGAGGAAAGGAGACATGAGAGGATGATAGAGGAGTGGAGAGAAGAGGAGAAAAAAGGAAATTATATGGAAAATATAAAATGAAAAAGAAAACAGAAGTCAGCATGTGAAAGAGATGTGAAAGAAAGAAAGAGGGGGGGAGTGAGAGTGAGGAAGAGGGTAGTTAAAGGAAGAGAAGATTAACGGTCCGGAGAGAAGGAGGAGGAGGAGTATGCATTAAGAGAAACAGGAAAAGGGAGATAAAGAATGCAGGTGGGAGGAGGACGAGGAGGAAGGATTTGGAGATGAGCAACAGAAGCGGGAAAAAAATGGGATATGAAAGAGGAGTGGTGAGAAGAAAAAGAAAAAAAGATGAGGAGATGAAAAGAAAATGAAAGAGGGTGAAGACAGGATGGAGAAACGACAGAAGATTGAAGGGGAGAGAAGAGGGAGGGAGGGGGAGAGGGGGTGTAAAAGAACGTTGGTGCCTTGTGATAGCTATCCTGATCACATGACCAACACACTGCAGCAAGAGCAGGCAGCAGACACACACACACACAGCATTTAACAGCACTGAATGAGAGGGACTAAACAAAGGAGTGGGACAAGATATATACTGTGCGCACACACACGCACACACACACACACACACACACACACACACTAAAGAGAAGATGGCTACAGGGGAAGCAATGTTTGTAGCCTTCAACACAGCTGTCAAATCTAATCTGATATGATTTACTGCTCAACAGTTACAGATACAAGCCAGAGGGGCGGATACACACACACACACACACACACAGAGGACACAAATGTCTCCACACAACAAACTGAAAGAGCCAGCTCCTACGACGTGTTGTCCGAGCACATCAGAAATCAAAAGTGTTTTTGTTTTGTCGTTCTGAACGGACGCAGTGAAAAACCGTCCGGTCATTATTAAGACAAGATAATAAATATGGGGAGAACGGAGCACGCCAGGCTGTTCACATGGAAGGTTCTGGACTCCTCCGGCTCTCCGTACCGGTTCATTGACGTTGATGTCAAAGATTCAATGTCGAAGTTCATAAAAGTTGAGCGGCGTGTGAGAGATTGTCAATGCTGAGATCACAGCAGGGAAAAAAATGTGATGATATTTTTAGTTGTGCCACTGATGCTGTTCAGGGAGACTTAAAGGACAAGTGTGTAGCATTTACTGTGGGGGGGGGGGGTGGTATGTTGTATGTCATAGCTATGCTTTTCTTTAGTGTATATTCACCTGTAAATATGAATGTACTTTGCTTGGAATGAGCCTCTTCAAAAAGTCTGTCGCGTTGCATGTTTCTTCAGTCGCCCAGAGCGGACAAACCAAACACGGGCTCTAGATAGGGCCTTTAGTAGATTTCATACGGCCATCATAGTTCTCCTACACAAGCCTGTTCTCATTTCCAGAACGTAAAATCTCTTTGTTCTAATAACGGCGCACAAGGCACCTTCAGCTTCTGTATGAGATTCACCAGGCTTTCAGTGTGAAGACCTCGTATAAAGACTGAAAGATCCCACACACAGTTAGCGGGTGGGTTCAAACAAACACGGGACTTTCAACCGAGTGACCGGATTCGTGTCCCAAAGTGTTGTTGAGTTATTTGTTAAGCTAGGTGTGTGATGTTTGCGACATGTTTTCAATACTTATGTTACATTGTTTATGTTTTACATAGTTTACGTAGTTATTTGAAGGCCAACCATGGTGTTTTTCTTAAACCTAAGAAAGGGCCCGTGTAAACATAGCGCCTTTTTCTGAGCGGAAGCGTCTTTTTTTCAATTGTTCCCAATGAGGACGGAGCGTATGCGGCCGCATGCAGCCTCCTGGAGAAAAAGGTGCTGCACCCAGCATCGTTTTTTCTGAGCACTGCGCCTTTTTTGGTGTGGCTGCTGAACTCTGTATTTCAGACAGACACTATCATAACAAAGCCCGAAAAGGCCATTTAGGAGGAGATCGGCTGGTCGGACACTGAATGCTACTGGCAAGTGTCGTGCTTTCTCTAATGTTACGGCTCATCTATACCAAGTATGAAGCAGACATTCTCTGCTTGGTGCTCATGGTGAAACATGTAAAACAAATACATCTTGATAATACAAAGCAAAGGAGCAATTCTAGTCTATCATACAACAGCGGTTAGAGTGGTGATTATGTTTTCAAGATATTGTCATAGAAACATTTAAAGAGCGTTCGGAGCGTTTCTTCGCTGAAACGCTGGGATGAACTAGAGAACTCTCGCATTAGAAAGTGACCCCAAGGGTTCTGAGAAGGCATCAGTTTGCAACGATTTGGAATGAAAACATGTTGCCGACACACTCAGCACACAGGAAAGGTTTCAGTTGGTTGCAATCTGCAACCTCTCTGTTGGGTTCTGCCAAATCTTACACACTGAACCTTTCATGGGCTCAATTGCATTTTGCATATTTTTTTGTGCTAATTTCTAAAGATGTGCAAAATCAAGGAAAGAAGATATGATATTCCTGATTGGTATGGTATACTGATTACATGTCAGCTTACCGTCAAACACTGGTGGCAAGCCAGTCTCAAGGCTATACATAATAATAAACCTAAAGTCCGGTAATGGGACACATTGCAACTCCACCACTAGCAACAACACACACACACACACACACTTGTGTATCGTCTTAGATGATGGACATGTCAATTAAATCAGCAAAGCAGAAATGAGATGACCCGGATCAATGTTTCGGCATAAAATACTGTATATCTATATAAACCCATTCCAGGATCATCTGAACACGTCAGCCTCGATGCTACAGCATTTGGCCATGAGAGGGAGGAGATGGATTTGTCGAGTGAAAGTCATAAGCTTTTCTTCAGCTTTCCCGTCCCATCGTAAATGAAAATCTATTTTAGTGTCCTCCTCTCTAGGAAGAAAGAGGACATCAGCAAGTTATTTACAGCTTCAAAACCTATTAGATACGCACTTTTCCCATTAATTCAGTGCTTGAAATCTGACCTCTGGTCATCAGTTAGATGAGAAAATCAGAAATGTTTTATACAGTTTTATATAATTGTTTTTCTCAGGGCCACTCGAGTGATTCACTTTAGAATTTGGAACACCATAAGTAATGAAGTGAAGAGGAAAATACGATACATGTCTGATAGAGAAACAAATCCTTTCTCTACCAAGGCATAGCATGTGCAAAACAACATCCAGGCCACAAACACACCAACATGTCCCATATCCTCGACTGCTCAACCACAGTGTTTCAGCACTTTCAATTCAAATTCAAGCCTTCTTAGTCACTTTCCCAGCGAAAATCACTCTTAATGTCGGTGTTTTGGGGCAAGATGTGATATTGCTTCAACTTAGATACATGATTCAGAGGTTTCTATTTTATTGACACGGTTTTTAAATGAGTGTTTGAACAATTATCCAATTGAATCCAAAACAGATTAAAAAGGGCAACTATGATGATATTTGATTATTAAGTCGATTAAGTCGAAAATATAGCAGAAAAAACTTTTGTCTATAATGTGTTTCTAGCTTCTCAAATGTTGATGACTTGCAGTTTTTCTCTGTTAATTTCATTGTTAACTGTATACATTTGGGTTTTTAAGGCAAACGCTATTTGAAGATGTGACCTCAGGGATTGATCAAAGGCCTTTTTCACTCTTTTATGGCAATTTATAGGCTAAACAAAAGGGCTGTGCAGTTAATTGAATTCAAATTTTAATTACAATTTTGACTTCCAAGAACAAAGTTCTTGATAGATCTAGGCTCTTAGTTTTGCTCCTTAAAGTGCACCAGGCGTATGCGTTTAACTCAACTTCTGCAAAATGTTCTTTCTGAATGCACGATGTTTCCAAAGTCAATGTTAAACAATCGTGATCTCAATATTGGTCGAAGTAATCATGATTATGATTTTTGCCATAATCGTGCAACCCTAATGAATGAGTAATCGATCGATCTAAAACAAATAAGCAACAGTTTAACAGATAATCACACATCTCCATCACAAGGTTTTATCTGAGGACAAAGAGAGATACCTGAGGGCATCATAGTTGTACTAATGGTGAAAGATTTGCATAGATTTGCTTTGTCAGCAGATGCGCTGTTTGTATAATTCCATTGACATGCATTTATTTCACTAAATTCACTCACTAAACTGTGCTCTTGTGCTGGGTTTTTACATTTGGAGGCTGAACTTGATGATTTTCATTTTGGAAAACTTTACAAGGTTTGATTTTTTTAAATCGATAAAATCGGACCCCCAAGGCCCATTGGAACTCTCCCATGCACACATAATCTCAGTTCTGGTCAATCACTCACCTGCCCTGTTGATCTCGATGATCTCTTCCTGTGCCAGTGGGCAGTCTCCAGTGCCCATCATGCTGCCAGATCCCACCATGCCCGGCCCGAGCACATTGCCCATCAGTCTGTGCGGCGAGGCGGTCGCCATGGCCAGGGCATCTGGCTTGCAGTAGTTAGGGCTGCCGGGCTGTGGCGCTCGGGGGATGTGCTTGTTCCTCTTCTTGGGGAGCTTCTGCTTGGCCATGGCCAGGGAGTAGTACATGCCGAAGTTGTTGACAATGACGGGCACAGGCATGGCGATGGTCAGCACACCGGCCAAGGCGCAGAGGGCACCCACCAGCATTCCTGACCATGTTTCAGGGTACATATCCCCGTAGCCCAGCGTGGTCATGGTCACCACAGCCCACCAGAACCCGATGGGGATGTTCTTGAAGTTGGTGTGGGCCGCAGCTGTTGGATCGTCGGGGTCTGCACCGATGCGTTCGGCATAATAGATCATAGTAGCAAAGATGAGGACGCCCAGCGCAAGGAAGATGATGAGCAGCAGGAACTCATTGGTGCTTGCCCGCAGAGTGTGGCCCAGGACCCGTAAACCGACAAAGTGGCGGGTCAGCTTGAATATACGCAGGATACGGACAAAGCGCACTACGCGCAGGAAGCTCAGCGCGTCTTTGGCTGTTTTGGAGGAGAGGCCACTCAGCGCCACCTCCAGGTAAAAGGGCACGATGGCCACAAAGTCTATGATGTTGAGGGTGCAGCGGAAGAACTCTGCCTTGTCAGGGCAGAAGACGACACGTGCCATCACCTCGATGGTGAACCAAATGACGCAGACGCCCTCCACATATGTCAGCCAGCCATCTGTGACTACCTCGTACACTATCTGCAAGGTAGAAGAAAAAAATCAAGGGTTAGTTGATTCTATGGAGAGTTTACTCAATTATTTATTCATTCATTACACAGTATATGCCCAGAGGCAGAACACCATGTCCTTCAAAAGTTGAATATTCCGTAGCAATACGTCTTTTCTATGTAGGTGCATAGAAAAATAGGAAACACATAACTCATATTAGGGTGATCCTAACTAACCTCTAGCCAACCCCCTTCCGCCACAAATCACCTTCAAAACTACCTCCGTATCAATCTAAACAACACTAAAAGTAGCAACAATTCAGTTCTTGTCCTTTTCAATATTGAGTCCAGTTGCAAAATCCTGAGAAACAAAAGACAATTCAAACCCAGTGCATGGCCTTCTAACAACAAAGGTATGTCTCATTACCGGGGCAATGCATCGATTTTACACAAAAATGTGAGTTTACTGATTATGAGCAGTTAGCGTAAGGGTTTGAGCTTCACGACACATGTATGGGTGTGGGCTTTTACCTTGAAGGGAGGGTCTTACGATAGGATGCTCATACCTGCCAACCTTGAGACCTCAAAAGTAAGGAGGATTTTTGCAAACCAAAGCAGGGGGTCGCGGCTCAACACTGAGCTCTGAGACCCATGATTTCCAACGGCTCGTTCCGCACCATGACAGCTTTTCACTGCATCTTTTTCACTGTGATGTGCGCTGAACCCAGGCGGCAAGCGAAGCTCAAACCATTTTGTGTCAAAAGCAGCTCTTCGCCACCGGGAAACACAATTTAGCGTCGCTGTATTGTTGTCCTGGCGGAAGCAGTGGTGTTGAGACAAGTTGCAATAACGTAAAGGAAAAAAAAGGTGTGAAATGTTGTCATTATTAGGGAGACCCTGGGTGGAAACAGGGACAGGGCAATGAAAAACAGGAATCTCCAGAAAAAAAAAAACTATCCGGATATCTCAGAGCTGCTTCATTTTTTTGGTCATTCATTCTTGAATCTGTGCCTCACGAATCTCCCAACATTATAGAACATAAAAGATGTGTCATAATATAGTCACATTAACATGTCTAATACTAAAGAACACTTCACTTAAACTTCACCGTACCTCCTCATGCGTCACGTTGCCGACAGTGACATTCTCTGTTTTGTTGTAGATGGTGTTGAAGGCTTCGTGGGTCTCCAGGCAGAAGGTGGAAATGGAGAGGAGGATGAAGAAGAGCGAGCCAAACGCCACATACTGCAGAGAGAGAAACAGAATGAGGGGGGAGGGGTTAACATTTTTTACAGTTTGCACATCAACCATACATTCTTTCCTTTTATTCAAGTTGCAGTACAGGAAGCTGTCACATCTGCACGCCGACACTTTTCTGGCCAGTTTAAGCCTTTGTCGTTAGTACTTTGGTGTTTATGTGATTGCTTGTGGGGGGAGGGGGGGTTGGGCCATTGCGGTATGTGGAAAGAAGTGGTCATGCCAACAGGCTGCAGACAGGGGGCACCAACAACACACTGAGGAGAGGGGAGGAATGTTGTTAATTCACTGCAAATGTCCTGACTGCTGCAATCCCATTGATAACAGCACAGTCCGAGACATAGAGGGAGGGAGGGAGGGATGATGGATGGAGAGAGTAAAAGTAATGAGGTACACAGGGTAGCTCTTTGTGTGTGTGTGTGTGTGTGTGTGTTTGAAAGAGTGAAAGTGAAGAAGTAGATACACAGTGTATGGTAAGAGAAAATAAGTGGGAACATGAACAATGGAGGAATAAGGAGATGAATGCGTTACTGTGAGCACCGTTATAAAAGCACACGGCGTGTATCGTAGATCGTATGTAGCGACGGCACACGTCGTTTTTCTATCAGCATAGGATCAATGATTATTTGTCGTAGACCACCGACACACACACACTCCATCAACCGTGCAACTGGCGAATCATTCATGTATTTTATGTAGCGTATTATCAGCCATTTTCTGTACAGTGCTCACGCGTGTGAAATGAGATTTCCTTTTCTCTGCAGCATCCCCCTACCCCCTACTATTCCTTGCCTTCCCATCTCTCTCTCTCTCTCTCTCTCTCTCTCTCTCTCTCTCTCTCTCTGTTTCTCCCCCCTCCACCTTCCTATCCCTCCCTCTCTCTCTCTCTCTCTCGCCCTGTGCTCTATGCATTGGGCTGCCTAGATGTGTCGTGGGGTCCTCCCAGTGTGTGCGGAGCAGCAGTCGTCTTCCTAAACGCCAGGTTGGCCGTCAAGGTCTGTTCTCAAGGACTCGTAACATCATTCCGGCTCGTTTTCTAAACTCCTTTTCTTCCTTTTTAACCCTGACGTTGGTTCTTCCTGCCTCACAAGCGTGCAGATACTGAGCTGCCTAGATTCTGACCACATCTATAATTTACTGTCAGTAGATATTTAGCATCTTCCGAAACTTTGGAGGAAAGGCTAATCGGATGTGACAAGAAGCAGCCAATCGAAGACCGTCTGTGAGGCATATTTATGAAAACACAAACTCGACACGTTAGTCCTTATAGAGTCCATGTGGCTAACATGTGAGCTGTCAGTTGATGATTACATATCCAGCAGACACAGACGCTGTGTTCAAAATGTCCTACTACCATACTATTCAATACAATGTATGAAGTAAAAATGAGTGATTAGTGGGTTCACACTGCATAGACTGTGGATTTTGTGTATGCAAGAAATGCCCTGATGTACACTACGTTATTAAGAACTTCTGAGCGTGCACATGAGCTTGCTAGCATGCACATCAACTCCCCACAATGCTAACAGTTTAAGCTTGCTGAAATTGCCCGAAACCATTTAAGTACAATCCCCTGAGCTCAACAATAACAGCTGCCACATCACCCCCATGCAACAACAGCGCCGTTGTGAACGCTATGACTGCCTTAAGGCGCCTTGAGACTTGTGAGATCTTTGTGTCAAGTTCTTAATATGTCACTTTATATTTCAGACGAAAAAGTAAGCATTTACATTACAAGTAAAATCAAGCTGAACTGTTCATTTAGTAGGCAGTATGCAGTACATACTGACTGGCTGTGTCGTATACAGTATGTTAATATGCAATGAGTTTGTGTCCATGAAATCCAATTGACTCTTCTTTCAGCTCTGTTTTTGGTCTCCTCCAACTCCTGAGGAACAAACTAAATGAAATGAAACTTAGATTAGATTCGCCACTAAGGTGATCTATAGAGCTGAGATGGGTTGCAAAGGCAGTTGATCATTTTCTGTGGGTTTGTAACCACATGTGATGCCTTTCACACTTCTTTCAGAATTTTGTGAAAAAAATGTATTATTCTAATTTAGAAGTTGCTTACCACCGGAAAAATTGACAGTCTATATATATTATAAACAGTATGTTATATATATATATCAAATGACGTTGGTGTGACACATTTGGTTAAGTTCCAGGCCATGTTTTGGGTTAATGAGTCAGTTCCCTCAAAGTATACACACACACACACACACCCTGGTATCGAGTCCTGCTAATACTCCAATACAATACATAAACGTGGATGGAATGTTGACAAATTCAATTTGCAAAACTTTTGATTGATTGATTGATTATTAACCTGGATACGACCTCACTGTAGACACACATTCTTCCTTTCTACTGAAGAAATAGTCTCTATATGGAAACTGCTGTGAGCGCCAAATAATATTTCATTCTCCTCCATGGAATTAGGGGAGACGCGGAGAATTCAGAGACAGCTATCTCAAAAGCTGGATGCATAAAGCCAGAGCAAATGGAGGTAGTGAGCGGAGGGGTATTAAGTTGGTTGCAAACCTTAACCACGGCGCTAGATACCACTGTCCTGGTGGTGCATTTGATAGTTTAGCTTGTTTGATGACCTAAGACTGCAGCTAAGTAGAAAAGAGAGAGAGACATTCAACTAAGGGTGCTGATTGATTATTAAAGGGACAGTGTAAAGATGCTGTCTGTGCTCTCTTTTACTTGTTTTGCTTCAGACTCTGGTAGCTTAATTAAGTGCCAGCTGAAGTCTGTTCAGGTGCAAGATTTGGTCTGATTTTGTCATATTTCTTAGATAGAAAAACTGTGGTCTCAGTGACACATCCAATGTGCTTTCTTTAAATTCAATACATATATAAAGATATTTAAGATTTTGGGCTCCAATTGAACCGGATTTAGGCCCCCATAACATTCTAACATTTTGTCTGTTAAACAATTGTGTGTCGTCTGCATAGCTATAAACTGTCATACCATTGTTGGATATTTTGGTCAAGTGGGAGCATCTACAACGAGAATTGACCTGATAAATTGGAGATTTTGTCAGAGCAAGGAAAAGAATGGATGGAACTAATAACATTAATGATGGCTCTGGCGCATCATTGATATTATTAATTACACTGTAGTTACAACCAAATTCAATAACTCACATAAGACGATGTAAAACCAGTCAAGTGTATGAATATGTAAGTATGCCTTCAAGTGTGTGTGTGTGTGTGTGTGTGTGTGTGTGTGTGTGTGTGTGTGTCAGGTCAGTGATGAAGACAGACAGAAGAAGTCTTTCTCTAATCCTAAGGGAACTCATCAAGTCCCACAGCTTATTATCATGGTCTAATTTAACACTGCTATCTAGAGCTGCCCTGGATACACACAAACACACATCACACGCACACACACAGGCGTTCCTGAGCATTTTCAGGGTGCTGGAGAGTTATTAAAAGCAGATGCAGAAGGAAACACGGCATTAAACATCCCCCCGTTTGATTTTACAACTTGCCTCGGCAAGCTATTTTTTTAACTGGATGCTGGATTTGAAAAAAATCTCAATGCATTTTTGGTGAACTGCTGCGTCTCGCACATGTGTTGTGTCCACGCAGACCGCACTACTGCGTTGCTGCTGCTGCGTTGCTGCTGCTGCGTTGCTGCTGCTGCGTTGATGGCCAGCCCGATGAGTTTCTACATTGACTTTCCTTTTGATAATGGCCGTACATAATAGAAGGCTTCATTTCATTATAAATGTTAGTTATATCAAATTAGTATGAAAAAGATTAGAATCATGTGCTCAGAGTAAGAAAGAGAGAGTGTATCAGACCAATATTGACCTTCATGTGATGTTATTTTAACTTAATAACCCTATCTGGGTTTCTGTTTCCACTCACTCCACTAATGTATGGATCCATGCTAGTCACTGCATTTTCCACGGGTCTTACAAATATTTCACAATAAAAGCGTTAAAAAAAGAAAGGCTTCTCTACACAGAAAAGCTAGAGGGCTTTTCATTTTAAATGGAAACAGGAAGTGTTGAGGTAAAAGTAACATTTTTTCATGTCTGTGACATTTTATATAGACACCGAAACTGCAACCAAGAGAGAGATTGTAGAGCAAGCCATTCAATAGTTGTGGAGATTCTACACTCAATACCCTAACTGTCTGTCTCAAGGTGGCGAGGAACATCACGTTGATATCTATACAGTGTCATGGCAATCCACTCGATGTATTGTTGTTGAGATAGCTCAGTGTGGTACCAAGTGGTGAACTGATCGACCCAATAACCGACCAATTTGATCATTTCTAGAGCCATGCTGTTTATGTGACTAGAAACACATCTTCTGTTCTGTCCTTTAGGATTAAATGTGTGTTGTTGGGTAATCAGAGAGGGTAAATACCCTTAATCAGAAGATGTCCACTAGACAATTGGACTTTTGTCGTTTTCTGTAATTGTTTATTTTCTCTTCAAACATAGCATATCAAACTATACAGGTCTTTTCTGTGACACACAGTACAGTAGTTTTCTATTTTTGTTGTCAGATGACAATCTGCATTTGAGATCTTTCAGTGGGAAACCCACTACCAGCCAAATAGTGGTGAGTCACTCTGCTCTGCCAGACACTTTGGCAGGTAATCAGACATCATTTGGAGTCATAGTCAGCTTGCTTTATAACGTGATTGTCTAACTGGTTGATATGAGGGCTTTGGCTACCACTGTGGCCAGCAGAGGGTTAAAAAAGGTTTGACTCCGTAGTTTTGCACATGACGATTGACACATGGATTTTCCCAGTGAAGATGATGCACCATTAATACTATTTTACAACTAGAATGAAATAAACAATTGTATCTCAATCAAGTGTCTGTATCACAAAGCAACACGAATCAGCTAACTTGTTGAGTCATTATTCCTAAGTGATGAAAAGTAAAGAACAGCAGGAACATTTTCATGGATCAAGAGAATCATTTTGCTTTCTCTGATAATTATGTCAGAGATTGAGATATCTGTTTTTACAGAGCCATTTGTCCACTATTGGTTTCAAGTCATCAGTCATTTCATGAAACAAACTCCATAATAGTTATGGTCAACATTTTGTCAACAATAGCTATAGCATTCAATTGGTCCGACTTGCCTGGCTTTTATTGTGAAGCAGTCACAAGAAAACACAATGTACTTGTCGTCGTGGTTAGTGACGACGGCCATCGTTCATCAAAAATGCTAACGTTTGTTTTTTTTTGACAGTAGATCAGTTTAAAATATGTCATGGAGGAGTGAGGAGCAGCAGTCAAGTGAAGAGTCGCACTGTGTGCAGCATGAAATCAGTCGCTGTTGTCACAGCTCTGCCCCTTCTCTCCTGCCACTCTGTCTCTCACTCACCTCATGAGCTCATTCAGCGCACCTGTTAGTCACGCCCACCTCATCAGCTCATCACTCTCACCTGCTCACTTTGCTGCACCTACTATTTAGACCCCAGTCTCACACAAACTCACTGCCAGATCACATCCCGCATTTACCCACCGACTGGTTTCCCGTTGCGACCCTGCCTGTTTGGACTTCTCCGCCTCCGTAAGCGACTCAGCCTTCTGTCCCCGACCACGAGATTCTGCCTCTGCTTCCTCTGGTTTCTGTCTGCCTTCTCCCCTGATGGCTTGGCGTTCCACCGAGTGGATTTCTACACGTGTGCAGATCCAAGACTGTTTGCCTGTTGTGTGTTCAGCCTAGAATAAAGTCTCGTTCCAACTATTCCGTGTGTCCGTCATACTGCTTCTGGGTCCTTAACACACCCGTTAAAGCGGTTGCATTATCAATCATCAATAAATGATCATTATCAATAAAACAACAGGAGTTTGTTTGGCTGCACTGTAAACAAATACAGCACATATTTCAGAGACAGGTGCTGTATATAAGAACTCAATGTATCTGTATATTTTTTAATTTTCCTGATATCTTTCTAGCTACATTAACACTGAATGGTGTTAAGAGGAAGCTTGAAAAATGTAAAATGTATATTATGAAAAGTTAAATAATAAATAAAACACTCCTCACATCTACATTCTAAGCGTTATTCAACCTACAAGACACAAGAGTTCATCCTACTCTTTCTCTTTTTCCCTCTTCCTACTTTCCTTCAGACCTCCCTGCTCTGTCCTCTCACATTCCCTTGCTTCTGTCACTAATATCGAATGACCTAAATCTCTTTCCTTTTTCCTCCCCTGGACAATCTCCTCTCTTTCTTTAGCTTTCTCTCTTTATCTTCTTCATAACTGACTCCTCCTATCCCTCCTGTCTCTCCTATTTTCTCCTCTATTTCTGTCAATCTTTTTATACCTCTCTCCTTCATATGTGTTCTTCCGTTTCTGTCGTCTCTTGTTATCGTTAGATCTCTCCTTGTTTAATCCTTGTTTTCAGCAGAAAATCTGTCTATAGCACCAAACACTGGACAGACAATGTTAGAAATTCGCTGAACACAGTGGAACATTTGGATTACTGTGACCAGATGTCCTGGTTTGTCTGGGATTGTCTCTGTAGGGGCTTTTCACTTGCAGGGATAGGCGTTGGGGTTGGGATTGGGTGCATTGTGAGCCGGGTGGCAGGCGGAGGTGGGGACCTCGGCGTGCAGACCCCTTGCATCGCAGACTAGCTCTAGGGACTTAAAATGTCATGGAAAGGGCACCGCCTGGTTCTGCTGGGGGACTTGAACGCTCATGTGGGCAACCTAGACGGGGGTGATTGGGAGGAACAGTCTGCCTGATCTGAGCCCAAGTGGTGCTTTGCTTTTCTGTGATAGTCATGGATTGGCCACAACAAACACCATGTTCGAGCACAGGGTGGTTCAGCAAGTACTTGGTACAAGATTACCCTTTTACAAAGGGGGACCAGCAAATGTGCTCTAATTATTAAGGCTTTCGCACTGCTCATCCTCCCTGGGAAAGTTTATTCCAGGGTGCTGGAAAGGACTGACTGTTGAATCTCAGATCCAGGAGGAGCCGTGGGCCAGCTCTTTACCTTTGCAGATCCATATACTCCGCACAAAGTGAAATACTTTTCCAATGGGTGTTGGTTTTTGATTTTCTCCTCATCTTTGCAGATGATGTGGTTCTGTTGGCTCCTTCAGAACATGATCTACAGCACGCACTGGGGGGATTTGCAAGTTTAAAGCGGCTGGCATGAGAGTCAGCTGCTGGGATGAGAGTCAGTACCTCATGGTTTTCAGCCAGAAAATGGTGAATTGCACCCTCTGTGTTGGTAATGAGTCACAGCCCCAAGCAAGTATCTTGAGGTCTTGTTCACGAGACTGGAGAGTGCGATGGACATACGGTTCCATTAGGGATGCAGGTTTGTAGAGACCGTAGAGGTAGGGTAAATGGTAAATGGACTGTACTTGTACAGCACTTTTCTAGTCTTCCGACAACTCAAAGTGCTTTAACACTACATGTGTCAGGATCCCTGTCTGACCCATTGTGTGTTAACCTCTGTTTCCCCCCCCAATCTCCTCTCCTCATGTGTCTGTCATTCCCCTGTTTGTTTTGTTATGCCATGTGCTTGGTGTTGTTTTCTCGGGCCTGCCTCCAGACACCTCCAATTGCCACCGCCCTGATGGATGCACAGCTGCAGACAATCTGGCTCGTTACCCGGCAGCATATCAACCCTGGTCTTGCAGGCCTGGGTTGTCAGTCCGTATTGTCTTCTGCCTCGGTAGCCTCCGCCGCTGTTCCGTAAGTTGAACCCCGTTGTATATTTCCGAACTAATCCCTGTCCTCTCTGCTACGGGTGTAGAGTGCTGGTCGATCTGCGTACTCTCCGGTGTCGAGCCACGGGACATCACACCGTCGACCTGTCTACCCTCCGGTGTCGAGCCACGGCACTCACACCGTCAATCCACCTGCCCTCCGGTGTCGGACCACGGGCTCCACACCTTCACACACCATCAAAATAAAATCTGTTACATCGGACTCTGTCTCCTGTGGTCTTGCGTTTGGGTCCTAGCCGTGAACTCCCGTGACAACATGTCATCATTCACCCATTCACACACTGATGGCAGGTGCTACCATGCAAGGTGCCACCTGCCCATAATAACTATCTAATTCATGCAATGTAGAATCAGCTACAGGAGCAATTTCGGGTTAAGTGTTTTGCCCAAGGACACATCGACATGGACTAGCAGAGCAGGGAATCGAACTGCCGATCCTCTGATTGAAGGACAACACTGCTCTACCACTGAGCCACAGTCGCATAGGGTGTGTAGGGTGGCTGGGCTCAGCCTCAGAGATTGGGTAAGGAGCGCAGACATCCGGAGGGAACTTGGAGTAGAGCCGCTGCTCCTTCACGTCGAAAGGGGCCAGCTAAAGTGTTTCGGTTCTAATCACGATGCCTCCTAGGCGCCTCCGTTTAGAGAATTTCTGGGGAGATCCAACTGGTTAGCGGCCCCGGGGTAGACCCAAAACACACTGGAGGGATTACTGTATGTATTTCTGGCCTCGGAATGCCTGGGGGTCCTCCGGGATGAGCCAGAAAGCGTTGCTGGGGAGATGGACTTCTGGCCATGGATAAGTGGATAGAGATTGGATAGATGTGTGATAGATAAAAATGGATATCTTGACTTTAAGCCGAGTGTCCCAAGACCTGATCAGTAAAACACTAAAATGTACTGGTTTTTCAACATTCATCACAAGATTTGAATTAATTATGATTAAACATAAATTAAATTATTGATAATATTCGTAGTGTATTTAAAATATTATAATAATAATAACTATTATTATTATATTTTACTTGTTTTTAGCTCTTACATAGACTTTTATCATGTTCTGTCCCACTTATTAACTCAATATAAAAACATTAAATGCATCACACATCTAAATTCAACACTGATTTGTCTGTATTTGTTGCTATGACTTTTGAGGCTCTCTTTGATAGAACCTGTCAGTACGCTAACGGGTAGCTGTCATGCTAAAGAGAAAGTTGGTCTTTTCCAAAGGGCTCCATGGGCCTTAGTCCTTCCTTCGTATCACACAGTATATTCCTGGTCACGCTCAGTGAAAATCACAACATAAATGATCATATTAGGACAGCCAGATAGCAATATACAATAGCTGTCAGAGAATTTGTCACAATCTGCCATTTAGTCGGACGCCTGTGTATTTTAAAAGGTATCTTACAATCATTAATGATATTACACCAATACACTCCTTATGCTTTGTGTTTACTGGTGTTATTATACAGTTCAAGTAAAATATATTTTGGGAGACCAGACATCATTTTTTGTCTGCTGTGGAACTGTCCATGGTATTGAAAGCAATGGGAAGACATCTGCTCCAGTCTGCTAGATGTTTAGATAGGCACTTGGTATAACAACTGAAGATGGTGATGATACAGTATGTGTGTCTATCAGCGTTCTGCTCCCTAGTGGCCAAAAGTCAATTAATTCACCTATAGACTATAACAGTGTTTTTACAAAATGACACCTTTTAGCATAATACAGCATACGTATATGCCAGGGGTGTCAAACTCAATCACAGGGAGGGACAAAATAAGAAATTGTGACTACGTTGAGGGCCAAATAGAGTCACCATTTAATAAACAGGATAGAAGGGATATTGGACAAAGTGCAAAAAGAATACATGTTTAGGTAGGCTACATTATTTTATGCATACGTACCAGAGCCAAATGTTTGGCATCTTTTCTTGGCTGCCAGTTCATTAATGTCTGGAGTTAGGTTCTGTGGAAACCCTCAAGATGGAGTGAAGGTGCATCAGTGAGACGACTCCTGTGTGGGTTTTTGTTCATCTTCATCACAGAGAAAAGCTGCTTACACAGGTATGTGCTTCCAAACATGCAGAGCGTTTGAGCAGCATGTAGGCTGAGTTGAGGCATTGTTATGGGGGTGAAGCTTGGAAACTGTGCAGCGCCCTCAGAGTCATACTTTGCCTTGAGTGTCATTACACTGGAGGTCTATCAGCTCCACAGGTGCTCTTTCCACGTCAACTGCAAACGGATTGCTGAGCAGTTCAAATTTAAATTTCTGAGCTGCAAAGTCGGCAAATCGCCGAGTGAACTCTGTGCCAAGTGCGCCCAGTTTATCAGCAAAATGCGCAGTCGGGAACACAGCGGTGGAGACTTTTACTGCCTCACACATGTCTGTGATCACACGTCCCCGTCCCAGAAGCTGGAGGTGCTCAACAATGGCAAAGTATTTGCAACAACTAAATAATATTTTATTGGACTCATTCAGTGAAATTGGACATTTTCCCACGGCACACCTGACGATCTCTCACGGCACACTGGTGTGCTGCGGCACAGCGGTTGAAAATCACTGGACTATAACATGTTAATATCCAGCTATTAGCTAAACTCTGCAAATGAGAGCAAAAACCAACAAAAAAATACAAGCTTCTTAAAAGCATTTAAGTGCTCTTACACAGTGCTTGTGTTAGCATATAAGGAAGGAATAACACTAAAACATTATCCGGTGACTCAGAAAATACTCATTACCTGAGTACTTAGCTAATAAAGTGTGACTGAGAGAGTGAAAGGACGAAGTCAAACAGCAAAATGGAAGTGTGTACGTCAGCAAGTAAGATTGATTTAAAGAAAGAGGGGGATGATTGAAACAATTACTTTTTTACAAAAATAAGATAAATAAGGAGAGACAACTGCAATAGCATGAGACAAGAAACAAGCGCTCTGAGCTTGGGACAGAGGATCAAAAGCTTCTAATTAAAATCATTTAACCTGGCCAGGCTTCCAATCTGTTCCCAAACTCAACACACTGACCCCGCACTGACATTTATGTTAGTTGAGAGAGGGAGAGAAAGAAAAGAGGAGTAACAGCTACTATTACAATTACAGAAAGACACAGCCGAGTACACTAGATGACAGAAAATAACCTGTGACCTCCAGCTGGTGGATATACTGTGAGGCTCATTGACGCTGTCTCCTACAAATGTATTATTATTATTAAGTTTATATTCTACCAATTTGTATGGCCAAATATGTTTAGCAATTAAAATGACCTGCTGACTGTATTATGTTCTGTGGCAGAGTTTTTTAGGGAGGTGAAAGTGCACCTTTGATCAACCACATGACATTTATTGGAAGGTGGTTGGGGTGAACAGTAGGCGCAGCACTTTGACTCTAGAGACTGGGCGCCACATCTTCTGACAATGTTACAAGATATATGAAAGAAATCCCCAGATCAAGAATCCAAATTCAATGTTTACACTGCTTTAACAAAGATTAGTACTAGTACCCTAGTACTATTTAAATACATCATTTTTAGAATATAAGAAATATCCCATTTATACTTCATGTAAACAACTGCATGGTATAATGATAATGTGGGCATGTCTGTAAAGGGGAGACTTGTGGGTACCCATCGAGACAATTTTTAATCACATATCTTGAAGCGAGAGATCAAGGGACCCCATCCAAAAATCGCCAATCCAATTTTCCCTTCGCCAAAACGCCTACGTTTGGAGCATTATTCAGCAACTTCCGAACAAGCTAGCATGATACCAATGGATTCACTGGGTCATCTAGTTTGATATGATAACAGTACCTTTACTCTAGCTTTCAAACTGAGGCAGCTACAGCCTACAAAATAACATTGTCCGGGATCTCAGAGGGCAAGTGAGAAATAGTGAAATTATGATTCTTGGGAACAAAGGAGATAAAGTGACTGTATTTTTTAGATCATCACAATCTAGGAGGCTGGAGTGAATGGACGGGTCAACAAAACGTCTGACTGTGTTTCCTGTCTCCAACTGACACTCAGTGTTGTTGTCTTCCAATCATGACTACGCTTAAACTTAAACCCAACAGTGAGCTGCAAAATGACAACACATTCTCACTCCCAATTGGTCAAATACCGCTGGTTGGTCCAGGGCCCTTTACATCAAAGGGAAGCCGTGTCACTTCTAGAGGGCAGTTACAAATGATGCATTGTACTGTTTGATTTGGAGGACTTGTTTAAAACAATAATAGGCTTGGACCTGCTGGACACTAATGTCCTGCGTGAACATAACAAAATGACAGCAATAGAAGTAAATGGGACGTATTGTTCCAATCCTGACTGTATAACTCTTTTCACATATGTGTATTCACAAAAAATGTGATTGCAGCTGAGAGATGATACAAAGTGATCTTCATAAACTGCATCACATATTCTCTCCTGTAGTGACGCAGCAATCAGGATGTCCTCTCTTTCACTGCAGAAAAGACACACACACAGTGTCCCCTTGTAAAGGTGACTTCACTACAAATAGCCTGGCTGAAGATTTGCATACTGTTTACTCCCCAAGGGGAGGATACAGCAGTATGTTGGCTGGGATCTCTCTGCACACACACACACACACACACATTTGAAGTGCGAGTTCTGCCAAGTCAGTAGGAATCTGACAGGACAGGCTTTGTGATCATGTGTGTATATGTGAGGGAGTGAAACATGAAAGACGCAGCGGTAGAGGTTGAGGTGCGACAGACCGTATGTGGTCTTGTAGCTGGCTGCTGTTTCAGAGAGTATCTCCCGGTGCACCGCATTAGCTCCCGGTGTGCTACAGTAGCCGGGATGGCTCTGCTTACCTCCTCTGAGGATTTCCCCTCCTGTCCCACTTCATTTCCCCTTGTTGTATACTCATTCATCACTTGCTCTTTATCTAGTTTGTTTGTCTGGCTGCCTTCATCCTGACTGCAGCTCATGGTTGTCTGCACCCGCCCCCCCCCAACCTGTTTACCATCTCATCCTCTCACGCTGTTGATGAACAGATGGCGACACGCAGGAGGTGTCAAAGATCAGCTTCGACACAAACAAGCAACACAGGTCTGACAATGCTGCAATTTGATATTATAATGGAGCTGAATAATGAACTTCACTTTTTTCATTCATCCGTTGTCATTTCTGGGGATATCACGATATCAACATATAATTCGATACAAAGTCGGTGCCAAAATTCTGAAAACGCAACTGTTTTTTCTCCAGTACCATAGGAACGAGGGATCAGGGCGCGAGATTCCTGGAGATGATAGAAAATGTCCCTGATAATGCAACATTTTGAACAACAATCAATCTGCGTTGAAATCAGCAGGAGGAGAGCTAGTTTATGTTAGCTGATAGTAAGGGCGACGCAAGCTTGATTCTTAATCGAAAATTGATCGAACCGAGCTTTAGAATTTGACCTTCAAAGTCAAAAGATCGTCGATTCTCCGAGGGTTTTTTCTCTCTTCACCCCCGCCTAAAGAGAAACACACTTCAATGCCGGCACAGCGTGGCTTGTTGCCGGATCTCCAGCTGCACATTTCGAGACACCAAAGCCACTGGTGGAGTCGGATACGGTTAAAAGACTGACACTTACAGACCTGTAAAATCCTGTGCGTTATGTGAACAATAAGCCTGTTTGTAGGCTTCAGAAGAGTTAGAGACTGCAGCAACAAAGTCTTAAATTGACATCAGTGCTGAAGAAAAAACTAATCGTGACCTTAAAATCAAAAGTCATATCAAATCGTTCAACAATCTAGCCTGTTGGCTAGCTAACACAGCTAACACAACTAACACAGCTGACACAGCTAACACAGCTAACACAACTAACACAGCTGACACAGCTAACACAGCTAACACA
>NW_022280086.1:2519917-2535616 GCF_004355925.1 Anarrhichthys ocellatus | reverse complement strand
AGCTAACACAGCTAACACATCTAACACAGCTGACACAGCTAACACAGCTAACACAGCTGACACAGCTAACGTATGTAAGTTGCGTTGAGTTACATTATGATGCCTTCGTGATCTATTAAGTAAAAAAACTGTATTGGGCGATGATAAACTATGGTATGGTATCATGATGTGTTCGAGTGTAATCTTGTAAAATTCATGTTCTGGCGAGAAAGTCGTCCTCAGGGATTAATAATAAATTCACAAAAGAAAGTAAGCAAACAGCAATAAAAGAGTGTATGTGGAAGTTAAGGAGATATGTGGAAGTTAAGGAGATTTATTGTTTTGTTGTTGTTTTTTAACCGAGGTATCAAATTGTGGATCCATAATCGTAGAATTTTACTGGTATTGGTATTGACTACTACGTATCTGGTATTCTGACACTCATTTCTCTTGTGTACAACTTAGACTAACACCAGTATCCACTGCCCGGTAAACGTCCGGAGGGCCCCAATATAATAAAACTGTGTGTCAGTTTGTGGTCATTTATTCCATGTATTCCTCACTAGATTTGTGTTTAACCAGCCACAGTTTAATTTTGTCCCAGAACAGCCAACTGGGTTCATCCATATCAAAGTTCTGGTACGTAAATATCGAGTCGTAGTGCAGAACATTCGAGGACTTTTTTGCCCGGAGCCCTCGATGCTCTCACATTGCCACTTTCTGTCGAGAAAAAAAAAAGTTTTAGGTGGGCAGAAATTTCATTCACCTTTTTCAAAGCGTATGTTTCCAGAGATAATGGTTATTTTTATGTGTATCATTTTTGGTGTTTTTGTTCAGTAGTAGTAGAGGTAAAGGTCAAGAAAGGAAAAGTTTATACTTTTAATCTCATTAAGAGTTGGCTGAGCATAAAGGAAGCACAGAGCTGGCACCTCTAAAGCTCACAAATCAGCATCAGCTATACACAAATATAAAAACAAATAAAACAGTTTGGGGTTTAGAGGGAGTTATGTATGTTATGAGTACATGCTCACATTATTATTTTGATTGAACAGATTGGTCTCAGTTAGGTTGTCATGTTTGGTACCATGGTGTCTTTAAAAGATACCTTTTACAAAACCTGTGATCATCAACTGAGTCTGGCAACCAGTGCTATATCACTACTCAGAAATGCTGAGTGGATGGATAAAGCATTGTTTGTCAGTCTTTATGCTAAGCTAGGCTAACCGCACCCTGACTCCAGCACCATTCTTAAAACAAAGACATGAGACTGGTATCCATCTTCTCTCACTCTTGGAAAC
The DNA here is from genome assembly GCF_004355925.1 of Anarrhichthys ocellatus. Taxonomy (NCBI): domain Eukaryota; kingdom Metazoa; phylum Chordata; class Actinopteri; order Perciformes; family Anarhichadidae; genus Anarrhichthys; species Anarrhichthys ocellatus. The sequence goes on along the minus strand of NW_022280086.1, from coordinate 2,534,339 downwards.
AAGGTGTGTCTCCTTAAATGTTGAACTATTTCTTTAGGAATAGTAAATAGACTTCTACTTGTATAGCGCTTTTCTAGTCTTCTGATTAACACTACATGTCATAATATACTGTACCCATTCACACCCATTTATACAGAGATGGCAGGAGCTACAATGTAAGGTGTTACCTGCCCATCTATCTAAGCCACAAATTGCTTATTGCCAATAGCAATTTGGGGTTAAGTGTCTTGCCCAAGGACACATCGACATGGACTAGAGGAGCCAGGGATCGAACCCCAGATCTTATGATTGAGGGACGACCCGCTCTAGCTATCTTCTGAGCCACGAAGAGTGTATACTGTTTGAACATTTGATGATAGAAGCTGGTGACACAAAACTAAAAGCTGACACCTAAAACTTTTTTAGAGTTGAGGACAAAAATTGGACTTCAAGGATTTCCCTTTTGATTGAACAAAATGGCCACAAAATGTGAAATAATCACATGAAATAAATTACAGTAACAGCCCGCAAAAACACATTTGGTCATTTGTAGGCCTATGATGATTGCATAAATTGTCTGTATGCGAAACATAAAATAAAAGACCTGGCTTTCTAGCAATCTCTTCCACTGTGTTTCAGTACCCGGGACAGCGTGGCAACGATACATACACTCACACACACACACACACACTCACACACACACACACACACCGACACACACACACACACACACACACACACACTCTCTAAACACAACAAACAGCTATCCGCCTGAGAATAACTCGTACTAATAAAAGTTTATACATTATCTGGGATTACTATTTCGTATTTAAAGGGCTATTTGGGAGTTTTGGACATTTCTTACAATGGCAACAGACATAGCTTCAGAACATTTGGAAAATTAGCTTGAAAGCTTTTACTATACAGCCTTGGTAATCAAGCCCCAAAAATGGTATTTTGGGAGCGCATCTTCTTCATTTTCTAGAAGTTAAAGGGTATTGAGGGAGTTGTGTGCTGTAGATAGGCTCTAAATTATCTGATGTTAATTGTCAATACACACTGAATATGCACCATGTTGCAATTTCAATATATATTAGAAAGTGTACATCAAAGAAATGACCCCAAGACTGTCTTTCTTTGCATCAATGCCCACTCTTCCTCCACTTCTTCCCTCGCTCATGACAGAGATAGACAGAGCAGCCTAGAGCCGACCAGCCTCAGCCTTGCTTACACCTCCTGAAGCACTCAGATAGTAATTGCCGTCCGGCCTTCACCAGACGTATGCGTAAGCAAAGCCGTACTGCTCTGAATCAGCAAGGAGGGAGGTGGTGGTGGTGGGGGGGGGGAAGAGGATCGATGGGACTGTTTTGGATGTAAAACAAAACAGCTCAGCCTTGATGTGGTTTCATTATAAATCGATAAATTAAATCCCATCAATCACAACACATCTCCATAAGTCATAAACGCAGCCAGTCGGGTGGAGTGAGGATCTTCCTTCCCCTTGCGTACGCTGGGAGAATAACTAGCTAACGTCATTTAAGGTGTGAAAAATACATATTTTCCTGGCTAATTTAATCTGCTAAGCGAGGCAGTTTGTGCTTGGAAAGATTGTGCGTAAGGAGAGAGCGCTGGACGGGTGGAGAAGACAAGTAAGAGGCTAATGTAACGCCTGGAGCTCCCAACTGCGCCATAATGACATGGACCAATGGATACCTAGAATAATGGAAGGGAGGCAGAAGGAGGAGGGGAGGTGCTGTCACAAAGTGACAGGGCTCTGGCACTGAGAGAGCCACCCATCCGTATACCGGCTACGGCAGTAAAACAGCCACGAGCCACACTGCGAACCTGCTGCCTCCAAGTATCTGTCTGTGTGCATCAAGATTAAGTCCACTTGGTTGGTTTAATAAGCCAAAAAAAACGACTTTATTGAAGTAGTTTACCTACATCCTGAGAACGGGAATCAAAGGACGACTAAATCATGAAGCAGAGAAGCTCAAACTAAAAGTATGATGGAAAAAAAGCAGGAAACCCCAAAGAGAAACCTGAAAAATAAGACCAGTTTGAGAATGATCCCCCCCCCCCCCCCCCCTTCATCCTCCCTTCCCCCTGCTCTGCTGTAGCACTGCTGCAGGCCGCAGATTGCTGCAGTGCTTTGCTCGGTGCAGAGGTAGCTCCAATACACTAAGTAGGGAGGACGGGGCTCTGCCAAATAGTGCCCCGGGCTGCCAAAGCTGAGGGCCAAAAGGAGCTGCTGTCAGAAAGCGAATACCGCACGCACCTGGGGAGGGGGAGGGGGGGGGGTAAGAACAGGCCACCGGGGGCGCTGTCCGACACTTGCTGCTAATGAGGGTCGCCATTGATACAGTCCACCCTAACGTCTTTATTTTTATTAATTAATTAATTTTGTTCCAAGTGGAATAAGCCGTTGTCATGGTATCACCCTAGCATGCTAGCATGCTAACCTTCTCTTTTTAGCCCAAATAACAAAGCATAGCTGAGGCTGATGGGGATGTCAATACTTTCTAAGTGTTTGGTCATAACCCAAAGTAATCAACAAATACACACACACACATACATGTATTATACAAACTATTTTGTGCAAGTCAACATGTAGTTTTAGATTAAGTTGAATGACCTTTTGACAGAGTATCATCCACAGTAATACAGGAATGACATATGACATGAATGGATAGCTGCATGAAAGGGGACTGAATTACTGGATGAAGCCTCCCACTGTCCAACAGCTGAAGGGGCGCCCTGCTAAGGTCATATATTGATCTTCTTTCTTTGTGTGTATGTGTGTGTGTGTTGGTATGCATTCTTAGCTTGTGAAAAACAGAAGCAGTATGACCCAAGTGAGGCATGACTTGGTGAGATCCCTGCAGATTTGAGCACTTATATACAGTATTTTTTTTATTGTTCACAAATCAATGCTCTTGGTCACCATTGACTTCTCTCTGTGGCTTTCGCAAATATTTAACCATTGTAAAGTATAAAACAGCTTGTCACTAAATCTAGTACCTCCATTGGATTGTCAAACTGGCAGCAAAAGCGTCTCCGACCCTCCTCTTTGTCTTGAATGAAGTACACACAGCACAACGCACACAGCAAAGCTGAAAGTAAAGTGACGAAGCGGTTTCGTCAGACTTTGTCTGAGGCAGTGTTCCCCACAGTTTCATGATCAGCCGAAAATATTTTTTCCCTTCTCAGAAGCAGTCAGCCCAGGGGATTCAACTCAGCGGGTCAGGGACGGCCGCTCAGTGTGGGAGGATCCCTTCATGGGACCTCTCCATGTACAGCTGTACAGAACTGGCTAGTACAGCCCGACCCGACCTAGGTCAGCTCTAGGTCGGGTTGAAAAGGCCCGGACATCCTGTCCCCTGCCAATAGTTGATGTTAGTGTCTTTTAACCATGACCACAATCTTTACCTAAAGTAGTTCTTCTTTACCGTGACCACAACCTTTACCTAATCTTAATGTATAGCAGCAAAAGACTACACAACATCAGCTCAACAATGCCAAGAGCTGTGGCATTGGGAGCAAAACTGAGGTAGTTTTATCTTGCGTAGTGTTTCATAGAGGAAGACAACTGATGCACCATTGGGGAAAGACCAGTGTGGACAACTTGGACAACTTTTCCGACATTCTCCGACCATCTTTTAAACCCAACTGTACAGCTCTGTTAACTCTGAGCAGGGTTGTTGATGCAGAGGGCTTGAGCAAAAAAAGGGCAAGGTTCGAGTTGGGTCACCTTTTGGTGCAACACAGCATCATCGGGCAAGGTGTTGCATTGGCTGACTTAAATACGTGCTCATGATCTTCATGTAATACACAGTAGTGACTGTGATCAAATAACACTATTCTGACATAGTGACCAATGTAGGAAAACATGGATATTTTGTGGATATACTTTTGATCTGCGCACAGCACCTGCAATATGACAATTACCTCAGTATTTCGTCAGCGACACAAAGACACATCAGGGAATAAGTGTTTATCTGTGCACTCACATCTGTCACTCCCCACGTTTAAACTCTGTCTTTCCTTCTCTTCCTCTCTTCAGTGTGAGCATCCTTTGTCCTTGGTGTGGTCTTCTGCTGGGGTTTGCTGCAGCTGACATCTAGACTCTTTTTTTAGCCGCGCTGGCAATGTCAGTTGGTCGGTCAGATGCTTTGGTCCAAACTGGAATATCTTGACAACTATTTGACATTTCATATAGGTATCCACAGTTCCCAGAAGACGAATACCACATATTTAGTTTATCCCTGTGGACCAAAGACAGTGTCTGCTCAAATTCCATTACTTTGTACAACTTGTTGTCCAATCACATTTGCAGGCAAGCTGTTCCAAACAACCTGCTGTCATGGAAAAGTGCAATACGCATTGTCAAATGGGTGCTTACGTCTCTACTCGAAGGTCATAATGATGTTGCACTCAGTTGCACATGAAAGCAATACGAGTAGTTTTGTGAAACCAAAGTGCAGGGACTGTATTTTTTTTTCTGATCCACAATGAAATTTAGACCCTGGTTCCTACAATGAAAATGAAGGCAAAGTTCCGAAAGAGGTTGTTGGGTTCCCTAAAAAATTCCCGCCATGTAAGCTGGCTATGCATATTTTACACCAGTGATGTCTGACATCGTGTGTTAAAAAATTCCCCCCACAGATATTTGGAAGATGTACCCAAAAACATAATGAAAGATGTCCTTTCCTTTCCACACACACAAAAACAAGTTCCCATGAGACAGAAATGCACACAAAAAGTAGATAATGGAGAGAAGGGTAGTGGTCTGGTTTAGCCTCACGGTCAGAAAGGACTCTCCACAAATGGAGGAAGATGTCTGCAATCATAAAGTGAACTGCTCCGAGGTTTGTGGAGGATGATTGACTGATGTAAAGAAATGCCTGGGGGTGCATTAACTAGCTGGCTTCCTTTTACTTGGTTCCTTACTTTTGCCTTCATTCCTTCCTACTTTATTTTTTTTTTATTTCTCTGTCTTCATTCCTTTGCTGTCTTTAGTCCTTCTTTCCTCTTTCCTTTCCTTCTTCTCTCTGTCTTTCTTCTTTTTCAAATCCACACATTGGCTACGTGATAACATTTTAAACATAGAAAGAACATAGTAGAATAAAATATAGGGTATAGTGTTAGAAGGAGATGCATACGCTTGTGTGTGTGTGTGTGTGTGTGTGTGTGTGTGTGTGTGTGTGTGTACAAGTCCCCTGAGTGATGTAAGAACAGCACAGGACCTTAGGGATGACAAGAATGAGAGCAGGAGAATGGAATGTGATGGTATGCAGAGGGACAAAACCAAAGACATTTACACATGAATGAGAGATTATGAGCCCGGATATCAGTTCCTGACATTATAATCATCATACAAAAACACCAGTTTGTTATGTCCTGTTATGTTATGTCTGACCCTCTTATGACTGCACTTTCTCCCTGACATTTTTGTCACTCAGGCCCGCTTCCCAGCACTGGTACACCTTCACCAACACATCTCACGGAGGTGAGGCAGGCAAAACAGAAGGCAGTGCACTTTTTTCTGCTTAGTTCTCCTGTTCTCCCTGATCACATTTGTCCTTGCAGAAATGCTCCTCGCGATTACCGCGTCCTCTCTCCTCCCTCTTCTTTCAGTCACAACTTAAAAGACATTTTTCCTCAGGAGCCTATACCAAACCACAGCTTAGAGGAGAGTCAAATATTGGGTTCGGCAGTCTAGTTTTCCGCAGTGAAACGCAGACTTAGTTGGACTGAGGGAAGGTTACTGGCGTGAACATTCCACTGTCCGCACATAATCCCAACAGAAATATGTCCAAATATCCTTGTCTGTGTTTTTAGGATGGTCGTCCTGCTACAACATTCTAAAAGAGGGGCAACGAATCCTGCACTGTTCACCCGATATGAACACCCTCAAACCCTTAAAGCTGAAAGTCAGCACTTCAACGTCACAGATAATATTTAATGTAGAGTCTACAGCAGCTGCCAACCTCCAGTTCGGAAAAGTCATGCCAATGCGGAGGTGCCTTAAACCTGCATTCTCTCTACTGGCCATCAGGGGGCGACTCCTCTGGTCCAATTGTATGGAAGTCTATAAGAAAATGACCATACTTCTCACTGGATCTATTACCTCAGTAAACATTGTGAATGTGAGTTTGTGTTCTCAACAGTTTCAAGTCTTCTTCAAAACAGCATGATGAACATTTAGTAAATTATAAAGCAGACTGTGCTTTAGGGCGGGGCTACCCTGTGACTGACAAGTCACTACCGCTACCAGAGCCGCTTACCTCGTCTCTACGTCGCTCCTCTCCATTCCAAATATGGTAACTTCCGTTCACTAGTTGCAAAAAGCCAACATGGCAACGGCCAAAACGACGAACTCGAGGCTTCAAAACGGCAGTCCACAAACCAATGGGTGACGTCACGACGACTACATCCACTTCTTATATACAGTCTATGATCTACAGCCATTTTAGTGCCTGTGTGAGGCTGTACTTAGGCACAGCAGTGTCTTGAGCTAAATGCTAATGTCGGGATGCTAACAGGTTAACAATGACAATGCTAACATGCAGATGTTTGGAAGATGTTTGCCATGTTTACATTTGTATATAGATTGCTAACATGCTAACATTGACCTAGTATTGTCACCTTCAGAAGTCCATGGGCGCTGTCTTACACTCGGCGTAAAGTGGTGCACAGTCACCGCCATTGTTAGTTTTTACGGCCACATTGTGTAAGCTGCTGCACTTGTACCCATCTGTGCGCCCATGGGTGTGTTGGTTTTAAAATGAGGTGAGGTCAGGCCCTTTGCTATTTTGAGGCAGCAGAAAGCAATTGCACCATTGAACAACAAAAGACCTGGTCTAAAGTCGGTGGTGCAGTATTTTCCTGCTATTTAAATGGTGCATTATTTATATGGTAAGATGTGCAGCAGCGTTTTCCTCATCTGTCATCTGTCATAGGTTATTGTTGCATTTGCTAATATGACATGCCGTCAAACGGAGTTGTTGATGGGACAGAGGATTGGGAGACGGCGGAGTTCCCTCCCTCCCATCACAACATGCCACGGCAACATGAATTCACCACCCCCAGTGCCTCCTAATCAGTAAACACAATATCGAAGACAACTCTAGGGCCGTATCAAATGGTTGGAAGCTTTGAAGCGTCTTCATAAAGTTGACATTCATATTCTAACGTTTGAATGCTGTCCAGCTTTGTTCATGTCTATTCATTCTGTTTAAACCTGGTATTTCTGCACAGTTATTATTAGACTAATATTATTAGTATCATTATTTGTCAAATTATATTCTATTGGTGGCTGCATAGTAGTGATGTATCAGGGTTTTTTATTACCCACACCCACCTGACCAGCACCGCCTTACCCGCAAGAATATGCGTTAATCAACCACCCGAACCCGACCCAACCTGCAAAGTGCTGATTTGAATCACTATAGAAGCACAATTGTAAGGACTGACGTCTGAGGCAAGAACAGAGAGAAGCGGACTCAAGCACCGCGGCTCGTGATGTTTTTTGTTTTAGAGAGAGAGAGAGAGAGAGAGAGAGAGGGGAAGACAAGGTGGACTTTAATGTCTCCACTGCTTTTGTAGATTTTTATTAACTTACTCCAAACGCTGCTTTGTCACTTTCTACCTCTAACCCGTCCTAGTAAGCTCACCCGAAGCCGAGGGACCCACGTTTCCAATGACTCCAGATCGTCCAAAACAGAGATGTAATCATTCTTAAAGACGTAACCTAAGAAGAAAAAAGGTTGGTTGTGGCCTTGTTTAGTAAAACAAAATGCCTCTATTTCAAACTTTTCTTTAAATACATTTAAAGGACCTGCTCCTTTCCACACTAAAATATAAAACGCACATACTGTACACACACTGTACATTCACAGAGCAGCTGAGCACAATCTGATTATGCGTGTGTTTGCAAAGCAGCGGTCAGCAACCTATTTCATCTCCATCATCAAAGAACACACACAAGCACATAAATCTTCCTCCACACACACACATACACACACACACTCACAAACCTGCAGAGATTTCTTAGCATAATACTGAAAGGGAAACATTAACGCAGATGAATTCATAGAACGTCAAATGGAACATCACATGATTTCAGGAGAGAAGGAAAAGGGGAAGACAGGAATGAATCGGGGGAATGTAAACTGTGAAAATGGAAGTGGAGGTTCCTTTATCTCCTTTCCCTTACAGAATTCCCAGGTCTTAACTCCCCATGAAATAATCCCTCCTTACCTCCCTCTCTAATCATCTACTCCTCTTTATATTCATCTACTAGTCGTCGTAGCTCCCTCTCCTCCGTGGCTTTATGCCACTTTATGAACGTGTGCTGCGGCATTGCACTGGTGTCATTCTTACATTCTTTTCTCCTCTCACACTTTTCCCGCAGTATGCAGAATAGGAACACAAACACAAATCCAGTCAATCAAGGCTGTGGCACAAGAGACTTGAAGACATCAAACATACAAGGTAGGCTTTACAAAAATCATCGTATTATCAGTGCGGAGCATGAGGACTAATGGAAGGGTTTGTGGCATGACTGTATGTGTGTGTGTGTGTGTGTGTGTGTGTGTGTGTGTGTGTGTGTGTGTTTGTCAGTGTGTGCGATACGGCAGACTCTGCAGTAATGTCAGACAGTAAGACAGGGGGTAACATGGATATTATTTTTCTATTGCCCTCCTTTCTCAGCCTGGTCTCCAAAAAATGACGTTCCCATACAACAACCCTGCAACATAATCTCTCACAAATTATCTTTGTTTTTGACTCGTCACAAGAAGTACGCCTAGGGAAGAGGTCTGAGTGGATCAACATTAAACTTTCACATCCGTCATTTTAATAAGGTAACAAACAGCTATTTTAAGCCAAACCATGATGTTTTACTAACCTAACCAAGTACCTTTGTTGCATTTTTGTTTTATTTTGTTTTAATGTACAACGTTAATCACATGGGGGAAATGTTTCCCTCGAAACGTTATTGAGAAGGCAATTGAGTTGTTTGGGAACAATACACTGTATATAAGGAGTGGACATGGTCACTCGGGGCAGCTGTGGCTTGCAGATAGAGCGGCTCGTCGTCCAATCAGAAGTTTGGCGGTTTGCTGAATCTGAAGTTAATCTGTGCCATCGGTGTATGAATGATGTGAATGATGACATGTGGTGTAAAGCGCTTTGAGTGATCTGAAGACTATCCATTTACCATTTACCCTTTAAAGTCAACTCTTGGTTTGTGGACGATGGTTTTGAAACCTCAGGTTTGTCGTTTTGGCCATCACAAGCTTGGTTTTCGTCGTTTCCATTTTGGTTTTTGTCCGTCGCCATCTTGCTTTTGGAACCATAAGTGACACTAGAGGGTGAAGCTAAATACGATTACAAAAAACGAAACTAAAGACTGTTTTAGGTGTAATCCATGGGTGTTGTCACAAGTTGTCTAAGCAGTTGTAAAATGTCTTCTCCGTGGCAACCTTTAAAGCACAGCAAAGACTTGTCTTCATTTTCTTCTGTCTTTTTTTCCCAAATTGCCAGTCAGCAGTTAATCATATTCTTGTCTTCTTCTGGATCTTTCTTTCTGATACTGGTCCACTACATACTAAATTGTAAACACATTTTAAAGGAATAATTTCAACTTTTGGTTATTTAATACCTTACCAAGAGTGAGATGAGAAGATAGACACTACTTTCATAGCTGTCCTTTCAGTGTGAAGCTTGAAGCTAGTTTATGTATCTTTAATGAAGAGTTGTTAAAAGCTGATACAGGATCTAATGAAGGCCCTACTATGTGACAGAGAGGGAAAATACAATGTTTCTAATCTAAGTTAAGTAAAGGGGAAAGCTCTGTATGAAGTGGTATATCTAATGTTGATTCTGATTGGAAGTAACTGCACCACCAAAATATTATGTCAATTTATCAAATCGTCTCCTGATATTTCTGTCTGGACCAAATTGGTAGACCAACAGAAGAAGCCCACTGTGTGGCTAAAAGGGGGATAGTTATGTAAAGATGTTTTTAGCCTCAATATCAGTGAGTGACTTTCAACAAATAGAACAAAACAAGTTTCTAAAATACATTACCCTCGCTAGCTTTAAATGGACAGTCCACCCCAAAATCAAAGATTCATATTCTTCCTCTTACCTGTAGTAATATTTATCAGTGTGTGGCCAGTGTCTACAAGCTTTATTTTAATGTCGGTTCCCAAGCGGTGGGAGCAGTGCTTTCCTAACAATCCCCCTAAGGAGGAATTGTTAGGAAAATCCTAAGACTACACCAATTAAATCCAGTTTACACAGCTTCTCATTGAACACAATGACAATATCTGAACTACTCTATTTGTATCTTAATGTAAAAAATAATAATAATTCAGTGTCACAAAAATGTGTGTGTGTTTCCAGAAGTCAACGCCAACTGGATCAGTGTCAATCCATCATTTAACATGAATGCATTGATCATGTTAAATGATGGATTGACATCAAGGCGATTGTGGATAGCAGGGCCGTCTTTCAATCAGAGGGTCGGCGGTTCGAACTCAGGCTCCGCTAGTCAGTCGCATGTCGATGTGTCCTTGAGCAAGACAGTTAACCCCAAAATTGCTCCCGTAGCTGTGCCTACGGTGTAGAAATGTGATAGACTCTGAATTGTAAGTCGCTTTGGATAAAAGCATCTGTTAAATGACTGTAATGTAATGTAATCATGCTTTTATTGGCACCCACAGTATGAGTGTGGATTGGAGAGGGAGCCGTTTACTTTAAATGGGACCATGATGTACTAAATGAACATCATGCTGTATTGAAGAAAACTAACAATTGAGTGCATAAACTTATATTTACAATGTTTACTGAGGTAACAAATCAAGAGAGAAGTAGTCATTTTCTCATAGACTTCTATACAACCAGAGGAGTCGCCCCCTGCTGGTCATTAGAAATAATGCAAGTTTAAGGCACTTAGGCATTGCATTTACTTTGCAGAACCGGAGGTTGCAGCTTTATTCCATGTTGCACACAGCTCATCACACTTGTTTATGGTAAATGGTAAATGGACTTGTACTTGTATAGCTTCTTTCTAGTCTTCCGACCACTCAGAGCACTTTAACACTACATGTCATCTACCCATTCATACACTGATGGCAGGGGCTGCCATGCAAGGTGCCACCTGCCCATCAGGACTCACTAACCATTCACACACATCCATACACAAATGATTTGGCAATATGGCGTTATGAGTGTTGCACAAGGACAAATCGACATGGACTGGAGAAGTTACAGAGAACAATATGTTGGAGTCTTCATCTTGGTGCACCGACTTTAAAACGAGACAAACGGTGAGGAATGAATTCTATAGATTTGAACACATTCTAGCTTTTGAAGTGATAAAGTCAAGGTAAAGTGAGGTAAATGTATATTAACACATACAAAATAAAAACAGCAGGTGTAGACTTAAGTGTTAAATAATAAAAACACAAGTACCTACTGTGCAGTACAATCATATAGTTATACAAATAATTAAGGGAACTTTGCAGATTTAGAATTTTCTTATTTGTATAGATCCGTGTAATATATCATAACACACTAGGAAACTGCGTAGACAGGCTAACTGAGAAAAAATGGACCAATTCTAAAACAACAATTACAACACATTTCTGCCACATAATATTTGCAGTCTGTGTGAAAGTAAGTAAAAATATAAAGGCCCCTGTAGTGTAAAGGCCTAGAGGTTGACACAGGGCCATCAGATTAATGTAGAGGCTCCTTCACGCTCTCATAATTTCAGTTAATACCATGCTTTTCACTTGCATATTATTTTAACTGATTTAGAATAAATCATAGTATAAAAACGAATCGGCACACAGTGAGACTTGGGGCTGTGGGGCTCCTGAGGGTCTGGGTGTGATCCTGCTCCATCAAAGTGATGTGACTTGAGTCAGTCAGGTGGGATGATGAAAGCTACAAAAAACTGCTTCTTTCAACAAGCTGCATTTCATTTCCAAAAGGGTCTTTTCATCACGTCAGCGCTGGACAACGTCTGCTTCAGCAGCTGCTTCACTATTGGAAAGTGCCAACAAACAAATTAACCTGCACAAAACAAGCGCTCCCAAACCCCAAATGAAAATTGCATTCTGTAGTCGATTCAGCACTCCCTCACTTCCAGCGATGCTTTCCGTTTCTGTGTCAGACGTCGGTGCCAGCGACCCACATTAGCCACTTCAGCACTGGACAGCACCATAAGGGAACAAACAGCACGTGTAGAGCTTTTCATTTTTCAGCAGACAGTGCCGTTAGCTGAAATCTACACCCTGTATCGGCTCGCTCAGCAGTGGGCAGCTCAGGGTCCGGCACACGGGCAGGATGCATGCACTGCGAGCTCTCATCCAGGTTCCTCTGACACCCGACGGGAATCAAACACTTCTGCACAGAACCAACCATACCTAGTGGATATTTTGAGCAATTTTATTGTTACAACAATCTGAAGAACAGCAATCTTTTCTTCAATTCAATTACATTTTCCAAGCTCAAAGTGAGGTGGTACCGTCCCTATCACGTGCACATGCATGCACGTGGGTCGTGAATAGTCAATGTGCTAAACTGTGGCCAAATACTTACACAGGTAGTCTGTGGTGTCAAGAATGTCAATCACTGGATATTTAGCATTTATCTGCAATATGTGTCCCTAAAGTGTAGTGAAGGAGCACATCACACAACATACGTTATGTTTGAGACTGAGAACATGACATCAGTCTTGTTATTGATGAATGCAAAGAGAAGGATTCACAAATGTATTTCAGGATTTTTATACAAATGACTCTCTCTACAAAAATATGTTTCAATGCACACAAAACACACATATATATATATATATATATATATATACAGTACATATATCTTGTTTTAGATTAATTACATTTTTTTTCGATAAGTTACATTCATATGCAAACTGTTGAACATGCATTCACAATCAGCTTGTCGTGTGTGAACATCACTGCATGTGTGTGTGGGTGTTTCTCAGAGTCCCATGACGTTGCGCGGTTCACAAATCAAGCCAGTCATATGTCTACTCCACTTTCAACCAATCACATGAGCGTGCCCCCACGAAGGGGCACAAAACTACACAAAAAGACTTGACTTGATCAAAATACATTTTCTATTATTTTTTATTTATTCATATTTTTTAAGTTTTTTCTCGCGCTATGCCTAACCCTAACCCAACACTGACCCAACTCTAACCCTTTGGACTTCAGATGTCATAGCTGTCGTGTGTTTCATCTTACAGGTTAACAAAACAATGAGATAAACAGGAGGTTTCACTTGGGCACCTCTGGGCTCGGTTTGGCATCTCCATACTGCTGGAGAACACAAGGCAGCTGCTCAGCCATGACAAATGAAAGTGTGTATGTGTGTGTGTGTGTGTGTGTGTGTGTGTGTCCAGGCATGTGCATGTGACTGATGTAGCCGTTGTGTTTCTGGGAGTTGTTGTTGTTCGCTAACGGGAGCCTAAAGCGGAGCATATGGTGTTATTGGCTGTTATAGAGCTTCGAGGATGCAGCTTAGCACACGTTAACAGATGTTGCTGATAGCAACTGTTCCTTCGATTTTTTTGGACTTCATGGTGCCACAAAAACTCATAAATAGGAGGTTGTATAGTGGGTGTACGAAGCATTTGACTTTGGCACCACAGAACGCTGTTTGTATCCTTTTCTTTTTAGTCACGACCTTGATCTTTCCTCAACCTTAACGAAATAGCATTAGCTGCTGGAATGTTTTGTTTAAAACCACAACCGACAAATATTACTCATTGTGCTTTTAACCATCACTCCCCCTTTGGAAGAAGACCAATTTTCCCTGGACTGTAGCCAGACTATCTGTCTGAATGAACACCATCGCTCTAGTGAACGAATCATTCGTTTACTGTTCCTCCTTGAAAAAGATTCGAATGGCAAAATATGAGTTCCGTCCTAACGTTGGTTCACGTGTTATCACTTGTATCCAAAGTGGTGACCTTCTTCCTCTGTGCCATAGAGCTCAATTGTTACGACTAAAACTATTAAAAACACATCATTGAGCTTTACTCATGTTCCTTCATTACCATGAAAACGTACATACAAGTTTATTTTGACTTAATCCCACCTTCACCTCTTTCAATAGGATTTGTTAACAACGTTAAATTATAAAAAATGAAGAAGATTATTTGGAGATGCAGTACTGAGCATTTGGGAACTGTTGTCAGGAAGCCTTCTTGTTGCAATCTGAGCAGCTTCTTGGTTGTCTTGCAGCCATATCCAGTCTTTAGAGTAAACACAAGCACTAAAACAGTGAAGAGGGAAGGGTGTTCAAATCAAGCCAGTGAGGTAGGAGATCAGCTGCATTTCTTACCTCCCTCACACACACACACACACACACACAGACGCCGCACAGCACGTCACAGCAGATC
>NW_022280086.1:2502702-2519907 GCF_004355925.1 Anarrhichthys ocellatus | reverse complement strand
GGGGGGGGGGGGGGGTCTGAATAGCGATAATAAGCAATCCAGCACTCAGCTCTGAAATCGCGGTAATAAAGCAGCACAAGCTGTCCGTGGTGACGACGGAGAGAAGAAGAGAAGAGGACAGGAGAGAAAAAAAGGAAGAGATGGAAAAACCGTGCTACCTTGGCGAGGACATTGCATATGTGCATAATGAATGGACGCACGGAATTGAACCTGCGATTCATTTTCTTTTCCTTCTAACATCCGACATGTTTCCTCAGCCGAGGGACCACTCAGAAGGATCGCACTCGTCGTTCTCCAACGAACTCATCAGCTAAAACCGAGCCGACCGCCTCACCTCAGCCTACCTGAGCTGGCTGCCCCCTCCCCCCTTGTCCAACCTATCTTCATGTCCCTGCGCTGGCACTGAAAACTATTGACTGCAACACTTTCAAAGTCACCTCAGCTGTCATACTGATGCCCCCCCCCCCCAAACACACACACACACACACACACACCATAACACCACTCCAGCATTTAATGTCTGTTTTTTTTTGTTTTTTTTACAGTCACCCCCGTTTGGTTCTTCGATCGCTTGTTCGGCTGCCATTTCAATTTTCTGACTTGTCAAATTGTATGTGTGAGAAACAGCTGCACAGGGCAAGATTGTTCAAGGAGATGCAGCCCCATCGAAAATGAGCGCCCGTCCTCCTGTAATGCTGCAGGTTCACACTCCGAACTCTTGCAATAGTATGTGCTATAAACCAGTGGTTCTCAACCCATGTTGGAGTCCTGCATCCCAGCTGACATGCCACAGACCTACCGGCAACTACCGACACCTCTATTGCTGGGTCCTACGGAGAACACCAAGTACCGCAATCTGTTTGACCAAATACCTCGATAACGATATTGCGTCCTTTTTGCTTTCAAGAATATTTACACAATGAGATTTTTAATAAATCCTCATACGTATCCTCATACAACGGTGAGTATGATATCATAAGAAGAGTCACTCCTCATTTTTCGTGCATTTTCCCGCATACGGTCTTTTCAGAATAAACTTCTGTCTTCACAGGAAAATCAACAAAACTAGTAGGTTTGGGAATAGATCATCGCTTAGGTTACCACGGGAGTGCCTTTACTGAAGTACTTAAGTTAATAACATACTGAAAAAAATCCTGGGATATCTACAAATTACGGCGCATTATTATTCGTAGGTAGAACTGCTACAAATGCTGGACGAGAGCAAAATGTGCTTTGGTTAACATTGTTGCTACTTTGCTAACGTTCTGGCAGTACGTGCAGATGAGCGGCGGCCGGCCTCCCTCTACAACACTAGCACCCGGCGCTCCGATCGTCTGCAAGTCTGCAAGGTTTCCATTGAATGAATTAGAGAAAAAGATTGCGGTTACGGTTCATAAAAATGCCAAAGTAAATTGCAGGTTTTGTTGCGCCTCTGCATGGAATTCAGACATGTTACACATTCACACACGTGCTTACTTTCCACCTTGGTACTTATTAAAGGGCAAACTACTTCCTGCACTAACACGATTGGCATTGGAACGTTGGCATTGGGCACAAATTGCGAGGTGCAGAATCATTTAATTTGGACATAATTTTTTGGGGATAATGGGCTGGAACATGTTTCTCTAGACCACATGTTCTTGTACTTGTACAGTGGGCAAACGGTGATGTGTGTGTGTGTGTGTGTGTGTGTGTGTGCGTGTGTGTGTATGTGTTTCCACCTTAAGTCACAGAGACTAAGTCAATAGCAGGGCTGTAAGCTTACAGTCAATTAGCTGACTAATCATTTGGTCTCTTTGGTTTCTTTAGTGGATGGTAAACAAAAGATTTAAAGTGGCTCTTTTGTGTGATTTTTTTGTGGAGAAATCTAGTTTTACAGATCTGTCGAGTAAATCAGCGAATCGATTAGTCGGCAAAATTGTATAAGTGTTAGTCGACTAATCATTTATTTGGTCGAGGACAGCCCTATCAAATATGCCTCTGTGCGTATGTCCAACTGACACTGATCCTGGTCAGCAGCACTGGCCTCTGTTTCTGCAGATGGCCATAGATTTTCAGCAACAATTAAGCAGGGGAAAGAAGAGGGAGACGAAGGGTGAGAGGTGGAGGACGGACCGCACAGGTGGAGCAATATACTGGAATCTCAATTCCTATAAATACAAGTTTTAACCAATTCTACACTTTTTTTACAAAAGCAATGTTTGAGTCAAGCCTGATGCAAAGAATGATCCCAGTCACTTCCACACAGTGAGGCACACAGCTTATTAACTCGGTATCGGCCGATACCCAAAGACCAGGTATCGGTATCGGAACTGAAACAGTTGGGAATCAGTGCATCTACATGGAAGCCTGGATTTACCCTGATCCTGAGAGAGTCATCGCCATTGGTGGATCTGACTCCGTCCCCCGTCACCCGTGTTCTACCCCTGAACCCCTGCGTCATCACACACTGCGACTCCACCAACTCTGCACCAATGTTCCCCCTCCACGTCGCACATTTTAAATAATCTAGGAGAAGCCAAGGGTGTGCATTGGCTACCCTTCAACCGTCGGATTAACACCAACCTCCAGTTTATCGCAGTAAAGTGGTACTCGCTAACGCCAATACACCACCCTGACCCTTACCCTCCACTTTACTACATGAAGGGTACACTATGTCCTGCATTTCTACTGGACCTCTTTCTTTTTTTTGGAGCCATAAAGGATTCACTATCTGTACTGTAGCAGTGTAGTGCCAGATTCAAACCAGCTCTACATATGTTAACTACTAATACATCAGTGAGATGTGATTCGTTCATGTCGTTCTCCAGTCTACACTAATGGGATGCGTGCTCACCAGAAAAGTAAAGCAACAAACTGGCAAATGCTAGAGGAAGAGCAGTGTTTTGTGGCGCAACAGTGTTTGCACCATTATCTACTCAAACAGACACATCCAGACACTCAGGTACTGGTAACCTTCCAGCATACTCATGAGTAAAGGAGTAACACACACACATGCACATGCACAAACCACCCAGCATGCTATCGGATGCAGTGTGAGGTGGACGCATTAGTTTTGTTTCATCTATAGCATATGTGAGAAAGAGCAGACACATGGAGGCAGGACTACCCACCAACCTTTGGATTTCCCCGTGGATTTACTTGATTAAGTAGATTATTGGACCACATGTGGACTGATGGTGCAGAGAACTGGACCCCAAATCAGGGTATTTAAATCATGTTAAATATGTGCCAGTATTTTGCAGGAGAAATCATTTGGCACACACACATGTAGACACTGGATGGAGAGAGAGACAGAGAGAAGGCTGGACTGATGCGCACTGACGCATCAGCGGTGGTCAAACCTTCACACGATGATATCAATGGGAGATTAAAAAGAGAGCAGCGGAGGGGGTACCTCAGCGGAGCAGAGGAGAGGAGAGGAGGGGAGGTGAGACATGTGAGAGGAAGGGAAAAAACACTGCAGTGAATTTGACATCCCTCCATCCCTCCAAAACACTTTTAGAGGGTCACTTTACGCGCAACAATGCGCAGTGGCCAAAAACTGCCGCATGCGAGCGCAGCGCAAAGAAAGGAAAAATAAAGAAGGAGCGAAGTCCTTTAACAGTAAAGGCACGGAGAAACGGGAAAGCGAGGGGGGGGGGACAGAACGGACACTTGTCCGGCCACTCACCCGCGCGTATTTGGAGGAGTACGGGTCCTCGAACAGCGCCCACATGTAGGGCCGCCACACTTCCCACCTCGTCGACCTGCGGCCGTCCTCCTGCATGCACAGCCGCTTAAGGTCGCCGTCCGCCCCGCCGGTGAGCGCCGGGTCGTCCTCCGGCGCGTCCGGCTCGGGGGTCTCGAAGCTGTCCAGGGCTTCTTCGGCGTCGCGGTGCTGCCGGTAGTTCATCCAGCAGCACGCCTCCACGTCCGTCTCGTCGATGCCCCAGAAGGCGAGCTCCTCCTCGAAGAGCGGCCCGCACACATCATTGGGGCAGTGGAGCTTGCCGGTGCGGTAGTAGTTGAGGATGAAGGCGAAGGTGGCCGGGTGGCGGTCGAAGAAGAACTCGTCGGACTTGGGGTCGTAGTCGAAGTTGCTGAAGGCGTCGGGTTCGGTCAGCCAAGACAAGCGCGTACCCGGCAGCGTCTTTAGGGTGCTCCGGTAGGTCTCATGTCGGATCCCGCCGCAGTTGATCACGATCTTCTCGCTATCTGACGCCGAGCAAGTCATGACTGCGCTGGAGCATGCTTCGGTCGGCGCGCCCGACTGCTGCTGCTGCTGCGGCTACTGCCCTTCTCCATCCACCGCCTGGTCTCTCGCTCGGTAGGCTACTGTTATACCGTCCCGGCAAGAAGTCACAGGGCCAACTGAGAGGAGGAGGAGAGGAGATGAAGGAGGAGTCTGCGCGCGTGTGTGTGTGAGTGAAAGAGTGAGAGAAAGAGAGAGAGAGAAAGAGAGAATATGTGGGATGCGGATTTTATGAATCAATAGATCCAGTTGCGCGCTGAATCACTGACTGCCCGATTGACTGACTGATTTAATTCATATTACTCATTTGATGTTATTATCAGGTCAAAACTGCCGTTGCAGCCCAACAAATCTATTCACAGTCTGCACATTGGGGCTCTCTGGTAGCTACAGTGGAATCTGCTGCATCCTTCGATTGAACTGACAAATAAATAACATTCAGTGAACTGGGAAGCAGAGAGAGGGACAGAAACTATAAGGTTATTTTTTTATCACTAAATGCTCAAATACAGAAAATAACGGCAAACTGCATTGTTGAAGAAAGCTACACCTCTGTGTGTCTTTATGCTTACGGTTTTGGAAGAGGTCCAACACTGATGTTGGGTGTTCAGGTCTGGCCCAGGGTTGGTGTGTTACCGTTCATCCCAAAGGTGTTGGAGGAAGGTGAGGTTTAAGGCTTTAGTCTGTGCAGGCCAGTCCAGTTCTTCTACCAACCTCGGGGGAAAAAAACATTTCTTTACGGAGCATTTCTTTGAGCATGGGACGTTGTCTTGTTGCAACAGGAAAGGGGCCAAACATAAACCGTTGCCACTAAGTTGGAAGAACATTGTTTGTGTAAAATATAATTGTATGCCAGAGGTTTAAAGGGATTTGAAGGGGGTTGTATGAGGTACTCATCCATAGTTAGTGTATAACCTACAGTTGATGGTGGTCAGCGTAACCTTTGAGAAACAGACCAACACAGTCTGACTACAGTTTGTGAAATAGTCACAAAATGCAGTATTTGAATTTCAGATTTTAACTGAAGGTGCAAATTATTAAACTGAGGTTGCAATGCATGCTTTTGCATCCAGTTGAACTGGGTCTGTCTCTTCCTCTCCCTCCTGGCGGTCACACATGTGACTGAGGCATGTTCCCTTGAAAGTTTTCCAAAGTTCAACTCAACAAATCGCAGTGTTACTCGGAACTCCCTTACACTACTGGTTACTGGGGAAAGTAATAATATTACAACAATGTGTCGCTGCCCAACACTGCTCGGTAGCCACGTGAGTCAACCCCGGTCTCTCTCTCAACTCATCAAATACAAAAGGTTGGTCGGTGCCCCTCTGCATCTCATAACGATGCACCACACTTTCAACTAACTCCAATGTCAACCCACCCGCGTTATGTGAGTCGTTGGCAGGCACCGATGAGGTAGCAGTCGATGAGGAAGTGTCTTAAAACTTGCATTCTCTCTACTGACCACCAGGGGGTGACTCCTCTGGTTGTATAGAAGTCTATGAGAAAATTACTCTATTTCTGACTAAATTTATTACCTCAGTAAACATTGTAAACATGAGTTTATGGTCTCAATCTCTAATGTAAAGTCTTCTTCAATACAGCATGATGTTCATTTAGTAACTTATGGTCCATTTAGAGTCAAACAGACCATAAAACAGGGTATGCTTTAGGGCGGGGCTACTGTGATTGACAGGTCACTGCCACTTCCAGAGCCATATACGGCGTTTCTATGTCACTCCTCGCATTCCAAATATGGTATCTTCTGTTTATGGGTTCCAATAAAACAACACGGAGACAGCCATAATCCAAGATGGTGCCGCAAAATCACCGAACTCGAGGCTACAAAACGTCAGTTCACAAACCAATGATGACGTCACAATGACTACGTCCAATTCTTATATACAGTCTATAGTCGTTATTCACGTGACTTGTTTTTCACACGCTAGTCTTGTAAGTCATTGGTCACATGGTGATGACGTGAGTCGTTAGTCAAGTTAGCGTCAATAGTGCTCCTAAACCTAACTAGGTGAGATGGCTAAGCTGTCTCCTCTGCATTTGCTTCCTTATGCAGCACCGGAGGTTGCCGCTGGGTTCGGATCACGTCTTCCACAGTTCTGACCCGTCAATCTGACCCTGGATGCACAGTGCCCAACAAACCAAAGAGAGCAAGCAGTCCAGGATCCATTTCCATCACTTTCTGTCCACACGGAATTTTAGTGGTGTCAGTCTGCCAATTAATATTTGATGGATTTTTGCCCAGAAATGATCTGAGTTTGACTTTGGCACCATCTCCTCTTCCCAATCCGGTCAGTGTCAGTGTACATCGCTTGTGGAAGGGAAGCCTCCTGATGAAAATGTGTCAGTAGACACAAAAACACAAGTTCATTTCTTCATTTTTTGTTACTTGAACCGTGAACTTTTTTTAAACTTTAAACATGATCACTGATTTTACATCAAACATTACCTAACAGCATCATTGTTCATGATAAGTAAAGACTTAAAAATGATCAAAAACGATAACATTGTCAGTAGCTTCACCTACAGACTCATTCGTGTTATGTCAGTTGTGGCCAATTTATCCAATGAACTCCTTACTTCCAGACTTTTTCCGTTTTCAAACTTGAAGTCTTCTTTCCCAACAGACACTGACTCAAGTGACATCACTTAAGGACATTTCTCAGACCCCACACATCTCCCTCTCGAGACACGAAAGGCTTTACACAACTAGTAGAGATTACATAGAGATTAGCTGCTACTAAACATCTGCACCCACTAACTGCTGGGTGTTACTGTTGTGAAGCACCTGAACCAAGTGAGAAAGCTAACGTTAGCCTGCTAATACATGACCCGTTTAATAAGGAGAGTAAAAGACACAATACGGAATACGGTCAGCATACATGACCTGAAACTTCATAAATGTTCTGTGATCATGATGAAAATCTTGAAAATGACATTTCAGAAAAATAAGACAACAGACCTCAAATTACGAAACATTAGGTTAGCAAAATCAGATATTTCCCACTCATTCTGAACTGTATTCTGAAGTTATCTTTAGCTTCTGATGCCGGTGTGACTTCCTGTTTAGGTCACATAGTTGATTGGCCAGTGCCATAGATGTTTCCTAGCAACAGATGTACACATCACTAAAGTCTGTACTAGCTGAGACGTTTCTGAAGCTTGACTGGTGCAACCTTTATGTTTAAACTTAGTGGTGGATTTATGAATAGCTGGTGAAGCCCCACACAGGCCATATGAGCCGGTACAGGAAACGTATGGATACATTTGACCATATATGTGAAGACGTATTAACATTAAAATGCACTTAAAGTTGCTCATTCTGTAAAACAGTTTCTTCCCGTGTCTTAAATTATGGACATGATTATGTGTCAGCATTTTGTTTTTTCATATGTTTGGTGATAAAAACATCCGTCACACATTCTGTATGCAGTCAGATAAACGTCCATGTTAAAATAAAAGATCTCAAAAAGGAGTGCCCGTACCTCAACACTCTATTCATGATCCGGTTCAGTGTCCTGCATGGAAATGAGTCTCCTTTACCAAAGCTCTCATGTGTCCTCTCCCTCCCCCTTCCTCCCTCCCTCTCTCTGCTGCATCACTCCCTTCCTCCACACTGTCTTTCAATCTACTAAAACACTTGGCTCAATTAGAGCGAAGCAGGAGGGGTATGATAGAGTGTTTCACGCCCACCGCCCATTCCCCCTCTCCCTCTCTCTCTCTCTCTCTCGCTCTCTCTCTCTCTCTCTCTCTTTTCCTTTCCAAGATAGTCCCTCCACCACCAGCGAGAGAGGGGGAGAGAGAGAGAGGCCAGAAGCAGAACGAGTATTTGCTGAGCTCCACAAAATGGGGGGAAAAGACTGCAGACCGTCAGATCATTAGTGCTCTCCCAATTTTCTCTCTCTCTCTCTTTCTCCTTTTCTCGCACACAGTGTATTCTCTCCATTTCTATCTCCACCTCCCCTTATCATCTCCACTGCTTTCTCTCTCTCTCTCTCTCTCTCTCTCTCTCACACACACACACATACACACACACACACGCGCACACACAAGTGCAGAGCTAATGTGCTGTGTTGGTCTGTTGAGAACAGTCTGCAGCACTGTGCTCTGCTATATCGGGTCCACTACAACGTCACTGAAACACACGTTTTATTAGGGCCTCTATGGTCTTGTAGGATTTTACAATCTTTTATATATCGACACAAAGTCAGATCGATAGATACATTTACATTTACATTGAAAACCTTTAATAACTTTACTCGTGGTCATTAAATAAATGTCTATCTTGGACAGAAAAGGCATTTACAGTCAGTTGCCAGTTTATTAGGTACACCTAAAACAAATGCAGTCCTTATAATGTTATAATGTTCAGTATTTTTGTTGAACCTGTTTTAGAGAGGTGTCGATTTACAGTAACTCTGTGATCATTTCCACTTAGGACACATGTCCCCCTCACTTCTCAAAGTCCTATTTTTGTCATCCCCCCCCCCACCTCACATTTATTGTTTCAGGGTGATTGGACTTTTTCACCCTGGTTTTCAGCTTTTAGGCTGTATTCAATTCAATTCAATCCAATTCAATTTGTTCTGTAAAGCCCAAAATCCCCAATCATAAATTTGCCTCAGAGGGCTTTACAATCTGTACACATACGACATCCTCTGTCCCAGGACCCTCACATCAGAACAGGAGAAAAGAGGGAGAGACCTTAGTGAGAGCAACAGAGGAGGATCCTCTATCAGGATGGACAGAAGTGTGATAGATGTCATGTGTACAGAATGAACAGCATAACAGAGTTACAACACATTCAATGCATGATGGAAAAATTATGACTATTAATAATAACAGAAGTAGTGGATATAATAGAATAATAATTATAATAAAAGCAATAATGGTATCAGTAATAGTAATAGAAATGTGACTAATAATAATAATGATAATAATAATGATAGTGTATATAAGTGTATACTACTCAGGGCTCACTACTACACTGACTACTTAGGTTTTCATACATACAGTGCCTTGCATAAGTATTCACCCCCTTGGATGTTTTCCCCCTTTGTTGCTTTTATACATGAAATCATGGTCAGTATAATTTGGCTTTTTTGTCAAGAATTTGCAAAAAAAGCTTCTTTCATGTCAAAGTGAAAACAGATTTTTACAAACTAAAAAATATATAGTGTAAAATAAGTGTTTGCATAAATATTCAGCCCCTTTAAAGTGACTGACCTAATTCAACAGAAGTCCAGCTAGTTGATGCCAGCAGTGTCACAAGTAGTGAAATGGAGATCACCTGAGTGCAGTTGATGTGTGTCAAGTGATTGTAGTATAAAAACACCTGTCTGGGAGGTCGTCTCTGGTTCATCAGTATTCCTGCTACAATTGCAACATGAAGACAAAATACTCCAAGCAACTCCGAGAAAAGATCATTGAAAAGTAAAAGTCAGGAGATGGCTACAAAAAGATTTCTAACTCACTGGACATCCCACAGAGTTCAGTTCAGTCCATCATTAAGAAATGGAAGGAGTATGGCACTTGTTTAAATCTCTTAGAGCTGGCCGTCCTCACAAACTGAGTGACCGGGCAAGAAGAGGACTGATGAGGGAGGCCACCAAGACACCTACGACCACTCTGAAGGAGTTAAAAGCTTCAGTGACTCAGATGGGAGAGACTGTACATACAGCAACTGTTGCTCGGGTTCTTCACCAGTCGAAGCTGTATGGGAGAGTGGCAAAGAGAAAGCCACTGTAGAAAGAATTCACCCAAAGGCATGTGGGAGACTCCAAGGTCAATTGGAAGAAGGTTCTTTGGTCTGATGAGACAAAAATTGAGCTTGTTGGCCATCAGACTAGATGCTATGTTTGGTGAACACCAAACACTGCACATCACCACAAACACACCATCTCCACCGTGAAGCATGGTGGTGGCAGCATCATGCTCTGGGGATGCTTCTCAGCAGCAGGCCCTGGAAGGCTTGTAAAGGTTGAGGGGAACATGAATGCAGAAAAATATCCCCAAATCCTGGAGGATGATCTGACTCAGTCTGCAAGAGAACTACGACTTGGGAGAAGATTTATTCTCCAGCAAGACAACGACCCCAAGCATACAGCAAAAGCTCCACAGAATGGTTCAAAGACCACAAGGTGAATGTTCTGGAGTGGCCAAGTCAAAGCCCAGACCTCAATCCAATCCAGAATTTGTGGCTGGACTTGAAAAGAGCAGTTCACGCCCGATCCCTGAGCAACCTGACAGAGCTTGAGCTGTTTTGAAGAAGAATAGAGAAACATCTTAGTGTCCAGATGTGCCAGCCTGAGTGAGACACATCCACACACACTCAGTGCTGTGATTGCAGCCAAAGGTGCATTTACTAAATACTGACCTGAAGGGGGTGAATACTTATGCAATCATTTACTTTACCTTATATATTTTAATTAATTGACATTATTTTGTAAAAATCTGTTTTCACTTTGATATTAAAGGTTTTTTTTTGCAAATTCTTGTCAAAAAAGCCAAATTATATTGACCATGACTTCAAAGTGTGGAGAAGACGGGGAGAACGCTATGCTGATTGCTGCACCCATAGAGTAACACCTTTTGGTGGAGGCAGTGTGATGGTGTGGGGCGGCATCTCCATCACTGGAAAAACGAGGCTTGTCTTCATTGGAGGCAATCTCAATGCAGAGAGATATCGAGATGAGATTCTGCAACCAATGGCAATCCCATTTCTCCACAGTCTGGGACCGAACTCCATCCTCCAAGATGACAACGCTCGCCCCCACAGAGCGGTTTATCAGAGACTACCTCCAGAATGTGGGATGGAATGGATGGAATGGCCTGCCAGCATTCCTGACCTCAACCCAAGTGAACACTTGTGGGATCAGCTTGGGCTTGCTGTTCGTGCTAGAGTGACCAACACAACCACGTTGGCTGACTTGAGACAAATCCTGCTTGAGGAGTGGAATGCCATCCCACAGCAGTGTGTGAGCAGGCTGGTGACCAGCATGAGGAGGAGGTGCCAGGCTGTTGTGGCTGTGTATGGTTCTTCCACATGCTACTGAGGCTCCTGTTTGTTAAATTAATACATTGTAAAATTGCCAATATGTCTTGTTTCTTCCTTGTTACTGATAGACTTCAATCATCCAATCCACCAAACAACACCAAACAAGAGTCGATAGCAACAGCAGAATAAGCTGTTTGGCATTGGCAGAGAAGATTTGGCAAATGTTTCATGGGCGCAACCCACATACTCAGCTGTGCTGCTCATCCCAGAAATGCATGTTCCTTACAAATGGGGCACCGTTTGAAAGGTAAATAAACAGGCTTTACAACGGTATAACATTTATTGCCAAGAAGCATTGTTACACCAGAGAAATAATCTACCAAACACTAATTTCCGAACTTTTTGTTCGATGTTTAGTTGTATAGTGTATTGTAACTTCTTTTCCCCTCTCAATCATAATAAAGACTATTTATCAAATCTCCATCCATCCATCCATTTTCCACCGCTTATCCGGGGTCCGGTCGCGGTGGCAGCAGTCCAAGCAGGCCGACCCAGACCTCCCTCTCACCGGCAACATGTTCCAGCTCATTCTGGGGGATCCCGAGGCGTTCCCAGGCCAGCTGGGAGATGTAATCTCTCCAGCGTGTTCTGGGTCTTCCCCAGAGTCTCTTCCCAGTTGGACGTGCCTGGAAAACCTCCAGTGGGAGGCGTCCAGGAGGCATCCTAATTAGATGCCCGAACCACCTCAGCTGACTCCTTTTGACGCAAAGGAGTAGCGGCTCGACTCCAAGTTCCCTCCTGATGACCGAGCTCCTTACACTATCTCTAAGGCTGAGCCCGGCCACCCTACGGAGGAAACTCATTTTGGCCGCTTGTAGCCGCGACCTTGTCCTTTCGGTCACGACCCAGAGTTCGTGACCATAGGTGAGGGTAGGGACGTAGACCGAGTGGTAAATCGAGAGCTTTGCCTTCCGGCTCAGCTCCCTCTTCACCAAGACGGTCCGGTGCAGCGCCTGCTTTACTGCTGCAGCCACACCGATCCGCCTGTCGATCTCCCGCTCCATCTTATCCTCACTCGTGAACAAGACCCCGAGATACTTAAACTCCTTCGCTTGAGGTAGGCACTCCATCCCCACCTGGAGGGAGCAATCCACTGGTTTCCGGCAGAGAACCATGGCCTCAGATTTGGAGGTGCTAACTCTCATCCCCGCCGCTTCACACTAGGCTGCAAACCGCCCCAGTGAATGCTGGAGGTCATGATCTGAGGAGGCTAACAGGACCACATCATCTGCAAATAGCAGAGAGGCGATCCCGAGACCCCCGAAACTGACGTTCTCCGCCCCCAGGCTGCGCCTAGATATCCTGTCCATGAAAATCACGAACAGGACCGGTGACAAAGGGTAGCCCTGGCGGAGGCCAACACCCACCGGGAACGTGTCTGACTTATTGCCGAGAATGCTGACACAGCTCCTACTGCAGTCGTACAGAGACCGGATCACCCGTTGTAACGGGTCTGGCACCCCATACTCCCGCAGCACCCCCCATAAGACCCCCCGAGGGACCCGGTCGAAAGCCTTCTCCAAGTCCACAAAGCACATGTAGACTGGTTGGGCAAACTCCCAGAGCCCCTCCAGTAGTCTTGCGAGGGTAAAGAGCTGGTCCACTGTTCCACGGCCGGGACGGAATCCGCACTGCTCCTCTTGAATCTGAGGTTCGACAAGCAGTCGGAGCCTCCTTTCCAGCACCCTGGCATAAGCCTTCCCCGGGAGGCTGAGTAGTGTGATACCCCGGTAATTCGAGCACACTCTCCAGTCCCCCTTTTTGAAGATGGGAACCACCACCCCGGTCTGCCATTCCATGGGCACTGATCCCGACCCCCATGCGACATTGAAGAGGCGTGTCAGCCAGGACAGCCCAACTATGTCCAGCGCCTTCAGCATCTCAGGGCAGATCTCATCCACCCCCGGCGCCTTGCCACCAAGGAGCTTTTTAACTACCTCAGCGACCTCTGCCAGGGATATGGGTGAGCCTCCCCCTAGGTCCTCAGGCGCTGCCTCCTCTGCAGAGGACATGTTGGTCGGGTTTAGGAGTCCCTCAAAGTGCTCTTTCCACCGCCCGACGATGTCCTCCGTCCGGGTTAGCAGTTCCCCCCCCTGCTGAGAACAGCCTGGGGTAAGCCCTGATTTCCCTTCCTGAGCCGTCGGATGGTTTGCCAGAACCTCCTTGAGGCCAACTGAAAGTCCTTCTCCATGGCCTCCCCAAACTCCTCCCATGCCCGAGTTTTAGCATTCGCGACCACCGCAGCTGCAGCCCTTCTGGCCTGCCGGTACCTGTCAGCTGCTTCAGGAGACCCCTGGGCCAACCAGGCCTTGAAGGTCTCCTTCTTCAGCTTGACGGCTTCCCTCACCTCCGGTGTACACCACCGGGTTCTCGGGTTGCCGCCACGACAGGCACCGATGACCTTCCGGCCACAGCTCCTAGCGGCCGCGTCCACAATAGAAGCTTTGAACATGGTCCACTCGGATTCCGTGTCCCCAACCTCCCTCGGGATGTGTGAGAAGTTCTTCCAGAGGTGGGAGTTAAAGACCTCCCGGACAGGGTCCTCCGCCAGACGTTCCCAGTTTACCCTCACTACACATTTGGGTTTGCCGGGTCTTTCCAGCCAGTTCCCCTGCCATCTGATCCAACTCACCACCAGGTGGTGATCAGTTGACAGCTCTGCTCCTCTCTTCACCCGAGTGTCCAAGACATACGGCCGCAAATCAGATGATACGATTACAAAGTCGATCATTGATCTCCGGCCTAAGGTGTTCTGGTACCAGGTACACTTATGAGCCACCTTATGTTCGAACATAGTGTTCGTTATGGCCAAACCGCGGCAAGCACAGAAGTCCAATAACGAAACACCATTCGGGTTCAGATCGGGCAAGCCGTTCCTCCCAATCACCCCCCGCCAGGTTTCTCCGTCATTGCCCATGTGAGTGTTGAAGTCCCCCAGGAGAACTATGGAGTCGGTAGGCAGCGCCCTTTCCAGGACCCCTCCCACCGACTCCAAGAAGGCCAGATACTCCGAACTGCTGTTTGGTGCATAAGCAGAAACCACAGTCGGAGCCTTGCTCCCCGCAACCCGTAGACACATGGAGGCGACCCTCTCGCTCTCCGGGGAGAACTCCAACACAGCGGCGCTCAACTTGTGAGTTTGCCTTGGGAGACCCTACCAGGGGCTAATTTATCAAATCTCTCACAACTTAAAAATACTCTCTTAAATGTAAACGATTGGTTCAGTGTAGGTGGCTGCAGTACAGTTTAGAGTGACCGTGCAAAACATTATAGGTCATAATAAATAATAACTTAGCTGACCCCTATGTCTACTTCATAGTACCATAGATTCAACTTATTATTTGAATTTGATTTGAACATTTGATGGTATATTTCAGTTCAAGCTGTGGGCAACAGCAATTGGCTGTTCCCATAAAGGTCAGTGCAGCACAGGTCAAAGTTTGACTAAATATTTTTGATACATGATGACGCAGACATGCTGGGCTTGGTTTCAATTCCAGCAAAGGGAGATACAAAAGTTTACTGTATGAAATATTTGTGTGTTATAATAAGTTGGGATATGACAAATAATTTGCATTGAAATGAAACCACATCATATTACTGTGGCTCTATTGTGTAGCCTTTAATGGGCTACTACCCCATGAATACCATACATTTAACTAAATAAACCAATGATAAAGGTGAAGTGGGAAATGGGATTTGCTGCTTGCACTGCTTGACTGCCTGTAACAGAAATGTCTAACTGTCAAGGTCCTATCTTTGATTTGTATGTCAAGATGAAGGGTTGTTACTGAAGTTGTTAATCACAACTGTAGCCCTGTCTTGCACCTATATTCACCTTCCTAAAAAAGCAAAGCAAGTAAGTTAAATTATCCTTTAATCTTCAAGTAGGTGAGGTCAAGTGTTTTATTATTTATATATTAACTAGTTCAGGTGATAGCATAAATCATTTTTAACTACAACAGATTGTTCTTTTGATTTCCATCACTAGGCAATGTCTTTCTCTCACTTAATGCCAAAATGCTGTGCTGATAAAACAGGGAAGCAGACTTAGATTAACTGGTTTAACTTTGGAGACATGTGGGATGAATCTTCATGGTACAGGGCAGGTGGTGGAGGATGGCCACAGGATTGATGACCTTCATGATAGGGAATGGTCACACGAACCGCAGTGCCAACTTCCTGGATTCCCCTCTGATCGGAAAGGGTGCGGGCGTGCAGTGAGGGTTGGCGGTCTGTTGGTAGTGGTCCTTGGAGCGTGGGATACACAGGATAGATGCCTGGACTGAGGGAAAGCTATCAATCACATTTTTGTCTGGGGAAGAGTGGTGGATAGTAACCTCAGGAGCACTGAAAGGGGTAGAGGTCTGTGGCTGACTTGGCCATTGGTCTGACGATGGATCCGGATGACAGAGACAACTTCACTTGGGAGACCATACAGTACAGTCAGATATAGAGGCGACTGTAACTCAGTGATAGAGCAAGTTCGTTCTTCAATTAGAGGATCGGCAGTTGGATCCCTGGCTCCGCTAGTCCATGTCAATGTGTCCTTGGGCAAGACAATTAACCCCAAATTGCTAGAGGTGTATGAATGGGTATGAAAGTCCATTTACCATTTACATGTAGCATAATCTCAGTGTTTTTTTTGGCAGAGGGTGAGCAGTCTTAAAATCTGTCCACAACATTGAGAATGGCAGGTAAACTGAGGAAGAAGTCCAGGGATATTTGTGACCTACGTTGAGAGCAGGTGGGACAAGCTTAGAGGGAATGGATAGAGTAGGAGTGGATGACTGGGCTGAGTTGAGACAGATAGCAGTGGGCACTCCATTGTAGAATGGTTCCAAATGGCCAGTGTGGGTCTATGTGTGGGTTATTTCTTCTAATGACCGGTTGTTGTGGTGCATGAATAGGATGGAGGGAGGGTGTCTCGTGTCCTACCTAACATGCCCCTTTGAGAAGAACCAACCGACAGTGACCATACAAAGAAGACGACTGTTTAGGGCCTCACAAGGCTTCACAAGACGAGTGGCGGCGGGTCAATAGAGGGTGCTAAGGCGCCGCACCGCATTGAGCCACAAAAAATAAAAAATAATAATAAATTATACAAATTGTCAATATTTGTGTTTTTGAAATATAGAATGCACCCAGTAATATGTGCAAAATATGATACCTGCGCAAAATATATGCTTTTCCTGCATGCCTCAGCAGAGCTGGGGCGCTGGAAAAATTGCCCACAGGAGGCGGGTCTATGAAACAGTTTAGCCAAATGCTGATTAAAGATATAAATGTGTGACATACAATTTAGCCAATCAGCATCCTCAAATACATTCAGCATGGGGCGAAATTTGTATCCTCGCCAGGACTAGTCTCTACAGGCGAGCGCGAGCTCTACTCCAAGACCCGTTTGTGAGGAGAACTTTGGCGGAGAAACTGCAGGTGAAGGAGCTGATCCCAGATCAGCCTGACCTCACAATCAGACAGCAGATAGCAGGAAAGGGAAGCAGTACATGCGAAGCTTCTCTAGTAGCTGTACACCAGAAAGGTTTGGCTAGCTGGATGTAGTCATGCTAATGCCTGCTAAAACAACAGGGACAGATCCAGCATGGATTACGGGAGTGAGGGATATGAAGCACCTGAACATCTTTTCTTCTACATAGTTGTCCTCAGTCTCATTTGCTTAACTTGGTCATGGAGGCATCAACATTTAATAGAGATGGTAAATTAACAGTGAGAACTCATCATAGCTTAATTTAACACCATTATTCATAATTACACTTGATCCTGATCTTTACATCCCTATTGGTTTCCCCAACAAACAAGGTCCATAGGGGCCTCTAAATAAATAAACATGTTCTATTATATTATATTGTATTTTATTTATATATATATGTATATATAT
>NW_022280086.1:2426599-2502692 GCF_004355925.1 Anarrhichthys ocellatus | reverse complement strand
ATATATGTATATGTATATATGTATAAATATATGTATATATATATATATATATATGTATATATGTATATATGTATATATATATATGTGTATATATATATATATATATATATATATGTGTGTGTGTGTGTGTTTTATATTATACTGAATATTATTATATGATATATATATATTATATTATACTGAATTGCCTGTGAGGGTGACAAGAGTAAGATGTCCTGACGTGTTATTTACTGCTTTTGTTCATGTTGGAATAAATGTTAAATATTTAACTCCAAAGCAGTAATGCGTGTTTGATACCTTAATGCTTTTGCATTAAATCATACTGGGATGTTTGCTGACATTGATTGGATGTGGCACAGCCCTACCTAGAACATGTTCCACCAGCCACCACTGCACAAGACGCTCCTGAACAATTCCAAGCTGAGGGGCTAAAGTAATGTCCAACATGTTGCCATCTGAGGACACAGACTTTGTGGTCCTGTCCTGAACAGTGGAGTTGCGCCTGAAGCACCGGTCAAGAGGACATATTGAAGTTCATTCATCGGCTACCCAGTCCCCTCTGGTTGACTGGTGAACCCTGTCTTTTACTTCCGTCCCCCTGACCCCCAGTCTCGGGACGTCCGTCCCTCTGACCCCAGTCTCTAGAGTTCAGTCCCCCCGAGCCCCTGTGTTCCCAGGCCAGAGCAACTCCAGCCGTCCCCCTGAGCCCCTGTGTCCGGAGCAGCTCCGGCAGTCCGGCCGTCCCCCCGAGCTCCTGTGCCCGGAGCAACTCCGGCAGTCCGGCCGTCCCCCTGAGCCCCTCCGCCTGGTGGGATCCAGACGCCCCTCCTCCAGACCCCCTCCGCCCATCCTTTTTTGTCTTGCTTCACATTGGACGTCTGGAATCCGTCCCTTGAGGGGGGTACTGTCATGATTAGGCTTTGCCTTCTGTGTTCTGTGTCTGTGTGTGTCTGTGTGTAGCTCCACACCCTCCTCACTCTACCTGTCATCCACTCCCTAATCATCAGCACAACTCCCCTGCCTCTGATCAAGCCACTATATAGACCCCTGCCTCTCCTGCTTTCTCCTCTTACACTTCTTTTTTACTGAAAATGAATGATGGGTCAGCCTTGGCTATTTGTTCTCGTAAGCAGTCACGCGCTCACACACATGAACACTTGTACTCTCCTTCACACACACGCCACTCATGAGCGCGCACACCCACATACACCTATGCAAAAAAACTCACAGAGATGGACCACCCATTAGCACATGTAAACACACACACCCTAGCCCTATGCACACTCAGTTAATTAAGTTAAGATGCTGACTAAGGAGCTACAGAGCTCTTTGCAGTATGAGAGTGATAGAGGAGGGGACACATGCAGACGAAGCACACACATACAAAGCACACTCATAGCTAGTACAAGGCAAAGTCAACCTGGAAAGACCTGTTTGTTTTGACATTGCACCAAAGAGACAAGCCGTCCACACGTCTAACTTTTGTGATACCTACGCACTAAGGCACCCTTTTTGCATCCCTATGAATCGCACCAGGCTTTCAATGAGCTCCAATGTGAACCCATCCACGTCATTATTAGAAGGTCAGAGTAACTGACGCAGTATAAAGAGTGAGAAAGTCCTCAGAGGTTGGGTGGGAGTTAGAGTTTGGATGGGTCAAACAAACACCGACTTTCACCCAAGAGACTGTTGCCCATTCCCTGTGTGACATCAAGTCTTTATTTACTTATCTTACCTTAGTTTTGTTATGTAACTTCCATGATTTACTAATGGTAGTTACACAACAAGCGCACCTATTTCACATAAACATATGTACATATCTTAATCAAAACCACAATCATTTCCTCAACCTAACCAAGTGCTTTTGCTGCCAAAAAAAAATCTAAAATGACCTCGTAAGCATTTTCCGACCTGATGCCCTAATTGTCAGGACAATGACACACACACGTCATAACCGACGTCATGATAGTGAAGTGGAGGTTGTGAAAACTTATAATAATAATAATAATAAATCAATTTTCTATAGCGCTTTTCAAAATACCCAAAGACGCTTTACAAGGCAGAGACAAACAGAAGAAACAAACAAACAAACAAAAGAAAGAATAACTGTAGAAGCTGTGCTGAATGGGTCATGTAATGGAGGGTAGGGTGCAGGGGTTAGCAGGTGAAGGCGAGTTTGAAGAGGTGGGTTTTGAGGGCTTGTTTGAATGATGATAGGGAGGGAGCCTCGCGGATGTGGATGGGGAGGGCGTTCCAGAGGGGAGGGCAGCAGCTGAGAAGGCCCTGTCACCCCAGGTCCGGCGCTTGGTCCTGATGGTCTTCAGAGTGTTTGCACCGGCGGACCTGAGGCAACGGGTTGGGGCGTGGAGGGGGAGGAGGTCTGAAAGGTAGGAAGGGGCCAGGTTGTTTAGGGCTTTGTAGGTGGTGAGTAATATTTTGAAGTCTATTCTGTATTTGACCGGGAGCCAGTGGAGGTTGTGAAGGACCGGGGTGATGTGTTCATAGCAGCGGGTGGAAGTGAGCAGTCGAGCGGCAGAGTTCTGAACATATTGGAGTTTATTGATGATTTTGTTGGGAGAACCGTAGAGGATGCTGTTGCAGTAGTCGAGTCTGGAGGTTATGAAGGCATGGATGAGAATTTCGGTGGTGGCAGAGGACAGGGAGGGTCGGAGGCGTGCAATGTTCCTGATGTGAAAGAAGGCAGTTTTGGTGATGTGGTTGGCGTGGGGTAGAAAAGAGAGGGTGGGGTCGAGGATGATACCGAGGTTGCGGACCTGGGTGGAGGGGGTGACGATGTAGCCATCAATGTTGAGGGAGAAGGGCTGGGCTGAGCGGGTGAGGGAGTTAGGGCCGATGATGAGTATTTCAGATTTGTTGCAGTTGAGTTTGAGAAAGTTCTGTTGCATCCATGATTTTATATCAGTGAGACAGGTGGTGAGAGTGGAGTGGGTGACGGAGGAGATGGTCTTGGTGGAGAAGTAGAGTTGGGTGTTGTCAGCGTAGCAGTGGAAGTTGAGACCATGATGACGGATGATTTGTCCAAGGGGAAGGATGTAAATGATGAAGAGAAGGGGACCAAGCACTGAACCTTGGGGGACACCGTGGGTGACTGGGGAGGTGAAGGATTTACAGTTGTTTATTGCAATGAATTGATGTCGGTCTGAGAGATATGAGGTGAACCAGGAGAGGGCAGTGCCAGTTACTGATTATAATGTGTATTTTTTTATGATCTACTTGTTTATATTTACGTAAGGACTATCTTGCTGAACTTCGATGTTGGCACTTGTTTAGTGTTATTCTTTTTCTTGTAGCTGCCTGCTGGTGAGGATTATTATATTTCCAATATTACAGTATGTAACTTTCATTCACGTGTATGTAGAAAATGTATCTTATAGATGAATTTCAGTTTTGCTTCAGTTTTGTGGCACTAAAAATCGTTGAGCTCGCTTGGTATTGTATGGGTGCAATATATAAAACAAATGTAACTCATACTCTATGATGCTATTGCATAATTTATATTAGACTTATAATTCAACCCTTTTTGTGGTTTGAGGAGATTGACAATTTAGTATAAACTGACGATGTGTTTGTGTGTCTCTCATCCAGTAAATGTGCTGTGAGCTCAAGCCGATTGGGTCCACTACTGACCAAATGGAGAAGGAGGGTTACATTAGCAATATAACATTATAAGACATTTGACTGAATGATTGAACTAAATATTTTGTAGAGATTTTTTCTTCCCAATACCAATTGTGGTATCTGATGAGGGTTTGCATAAAAAGTATTTTTGCATGGAGAATAACATGCTGTACAATGGCTCAACCACACAATGGAAAGGGCAGAAAGAGAGAAAGACCCCTCTGAGCAAAAGTTGGATAAGAATAGAAGAAATAGTTGGTAAAAGAAAGGGAAGCTTAGCATCACAATGTGTGCAGATTTAAATAAGAACAAGTTCCTTTTTTCAGTGTCAAGTGTACAATACTGCCTATAACACACTGGAACAGGTGTGTTGCTTTAGCACAGCTCTTCTTAAACATCACAATAGAAATAGAGGGTTAGTGTAGGTTTAGCACCATTGGAATAGGTTCACAAAATATCAGCTGAACATACTATTGCACACTATTATTATTAAGTAGCGGGGATGTTTTACTTGCTGATTTACTGCCAAAATGACTTGTCGAAATGGAAAATGTAGGCTTATTAAAGAATAAATCAAATTTGGCAATTGGACAAAAAAAAATAAAACTTTGTTGTTGACATATATAGTGGGTACTGCATAAAAACAAATTAGAATTCCCTCTCTAATATCTATTTTATTTCTTGCTATGAAACCATCTCATTCATACAACTGGATTTATTAAAGCCTCTGAAAAAACTCATTTCTACAAGATTACATTTGAACACGTCATGATAACAGAATTAATCTCTGCTGAAAACTCAATCTTTAATGTTTGGAGTTTGAACACATCATAATGTAACTGAATGCAACCTCGAGCTGTTAGCACTGTTATTAGCAGGACTGTGTTAGGGAGAGAGCCTTTGCTGTCGGCAGATGAGCAGGTCACTTCAAATACAATGATCAGCAGGCATGGGAATTAATTACAATTAGTGCTGGGCAAGTTAACGCGTTAATTTCGCGTTAACACATTCATTCATTAACACCGACAATTATTTTATCGCGCGTTAACGCATTTTTAAAATTTATTATAATTTTTTATTTTATTTTTTTAATTGAAAGACAAGAGACAATACATATACATACTGGACATCGCTGCGGTAAAGTCAGCAGACACTCAGATCTCCGTGGTCAACTCAGCAGACACTTACATGCTAGTGCACCTATATGCTGAAATTCACGGTAAACGCATTTAAACGGCACAGATCGGGATCGAGCGAAGGACTTTGAAAGTTAGCGGAAAGATTAACGTGAGACAACATCCGGTTTCTTCAGATGAACATCCGGTTTTCAGAATAAGATGCCAACAAAGTATGAATTATATTCACATTAAGTATAAAACATGCTACCTGCATCTCGTGAACCAAATGTTATTGCCCTTTTGTTCATATAGCAGTACTTTTAAAATAAAAGTGCCCAATACACTACTTTTGAATTCATTATTGAACTTTGCCATAACAATGCGATTAATCGCAAAAAATCCATGCGATTAATCGCGATTAAATATTTTAATCGTTGCCCAGCACTAATTACAATATAATAGGCCCACATGTCAGCTGGAGTTAGTTGTTCCAAATGTTGCCATACTGTTAGCTAAAACATATTTAAAATCAAAGGGTATTTGGGGGAAAAGATGGTTACAAATATTCTCCCCTGGCATGTAACACTGTGGGGCAAAAAACTATTTTAAATGTAAAAATAGGTTGCATTTGGTCTGAATGATACACTATTGTCTCTGTTAGTGGGAAATTGTTTCCCATTTAAGTTTAGGGTGCCTTTGTTGTCACGGTCAAAATAAGAACTACTTGTTTGAGTTTAGAGAATGATTGTGGTAATGGTTAAAAGAAACCACTTCGATTTTTGGTAGGAAGCTGAAAAGAAATAGCTTTCTGTCGCGTCAATGTCAGCCGCTTTGTCAACCCATCCACTCTGCGGACTATGCGCTCTATAACAACGTCACGCTCTGCCTTTGCTCTTGACAGAGGACGGTCACCAGAGGTCCTTGTCAGGAAAACAGGGTTGATTAGGCCAGCATGTCATTGGCACCGATGACCCTTTTGACAATTTAAAATGTACCATTACGACAACCTCTCTGTACACAATTCATAAAATCAAGGGGTATGCTACTATTCTTTAATTATTCTTAATAATGTGTCCCTTCGTATAATTTTGCAAGTTATCTGTTTCTTTGTGTCAGTTTATAAATATAAAAAATATAAGTAATTCAAGTAAATACAAGTCTTGTTAACAGCAAATAAAGTCCGCTGCATGGATGAGTTCAGCGCGAACGTTCACACAGCTAATTGTTTCTGTGTATAATCTGAATTACAACTGCATTTACATTGAGAAATAGCTGTTGTGGTGTTTAATTGTTTGGTGGCCTATACTAAATGTTTTGATTTTCAGGATGTACTTTGGAGGGTTCAAGATATGAGTAATGTGTTTATGTGTTTATTGTGCTCTATACTTGAGTCCTGTGTGCGGTTGACTAACTTAAAAATATTGACTCACAAACCTGACGAAAGTATTGTTTGACGCTAACCTAACTGGCACCCCAATCAACCAGTCTCACCATTACTGTATATCATCAATTTCGCAAACTGTTTCAGCTTCAATCACTGCTCCATCTGAGCCGGCTTGAGTCGGTGGACATGGAAAGTGGGGTGGATGCGCGTAGACTGGGGAAGGTGGGCTGTTGCTGGATTGATGACCTTTGGGAACGGGAAACGGACCCACAAACCGGATAGCCAACTTTCTGGATTCCAACTTTCAGAAAGAGATGCAGTGCAGGACTGTCTCCAATTCCTGACTCATGTGTTCGGTCTGGCCATTGAACTGAGGGTGGAAGCCCAAGGACAGGCTGATTTTAGACACATTCCAGAAACGAGAGGGGAACTTGGGCCCCAGGTCAGAGATGATGTCTCTTGGGGCATCCCAAGACACATCATCTCTGACCTGCAAGCAAAATGATTCAACATGATGTCAGCTGTTTCTTTGGCTAATCTTCCCCTGCCTTGAGGGTAATTTAGGTCGGGGAATGAAGTGAGCAGATTCTGAAAAGCATCCAACAACTGTGAGGATGACTGTGTTACCGAGAAAGGTGATGCTGTACCAAATAAAGCAGAATGAGGGGGAGAAGAAGAGAGAGAGAGAGTGTGTGTGTGTGTGAGGGGGGGTAGATAGATGGGAGAAAGAGCCAGTGATAAATTGGTTGGGATGCTGACTTAGCGAAATTAAAACAGGAATTGTGTGTGTGTTCTGGGCAGAAAATGGGAAAAGTGCAGAAAGCAAGAAGCCTGAGACATTTACAGCAAAGGAGAAAGAGACAGAGAGAGAGCTGTTCATATAATTACAGAGAGAGCATAGATCGAGTTCAAGTTCAAGTTATTTATTCTCATATGCAATAACAATTACAGAGAACCAGTTGTTGGCAATGGAAATTTTAAAAGTCAGGGTCCCTTCGACAACACTCTTTAAATCTAAAAAGAAAATCATGCAAGTAAAGATTGAGAATCTAACACCAAATCAGGCGTTGAGTCTGATTGGCGCAAAGGTTGCCTAATGGCCCATCAACAAGAAGCGGCTATCTGATGATCAAAGCCTTTTGTTCCCACATGGAAGGGTTGTACAGCTCTGGATTGCCAGTTCCGTGTTTGGCCAACGCAGTGTGACGAAAGGGGTTGCGTTCCTCCAAAAGTTGATTTTGTTTCAACTCTTTGCCTCGAGCCACTGCCCTGTTTTCCCAGCACTCCTGCAGTCCCCATTGCCACAGTTTCGGCGCAATACCCACATTTAAATGAGTCGGAGGAATGCCGTTCGTGAATGGGTATAAATGTTGGTTAGTCCTGATGGGCAGGTGGCACCTTGCATGATAGCCCCTACCATCAGTGTATGAATGGGTGTGAATGGATGAATGACATGCAGTGTTAAAGACTATAAAAGCGCTATACAAGTAAGTCCATTTACCATCCCTATGAGTCCAGATCAGCTGTATACATGGTGCTGTAGTAACAGAGATATTTGGCATTTACATAATTGGGAGAGGTGACTTTTTTTTGTCTTTCTAAATCTAAAAGAGTGTAAAAGTGTAACAAATGGATTAAACAGGGTGTTTATCTGCTCTAAAATTAGCATGTCCATCCACCAAGCTTATAGTTTGTGTAAAAATGTAAGCTAAGCAGCCAAACAGGGTTGCATTTTAGTCTTTTAGCATGATATCATGCAGCCTTCAAGTGCTTATTTGTGACCCATTTGACAAAATTCTCTTTTTAAACGAGTCATTCGGACAGTGTTTTTCAATCAACACGTGAAGCTAATGTTAGTGCTGAGTGAGTGAGGAGAGAAAAGCTGTGTTTCCATTTACATACATTTATGCTCATTTTGAAGTATCACATTAGGAAAGCTGTATGAAAACTTGAATTAAACTTCCTCAGTTGCGCTTTTTGCATTCACCTGAGGTGAAGAGTTGATGTGCTAAATGGGATATGGAAACGCCTTTGCCGAATAAGTTCTGAGGTAGCATCATCTACCTCACATGACTGAACAGATGTGTCAGCTGTGGCGTCTTCCTTGATATATACTGTATTTATATTGTCTTAGTCTCCGGACAGCATTAAAACGAGGCCATTATTAGATGAAATGAATGGACAATTAAAACTTGAATTGAAACAAATTCCTGAAGACCTCTCTCCATTTTCCTCTTGGTTGGACGGCCAAGGCCAATTGGTCTGTTCCGTTCGCATCCTCTACTTCAGGGGTTCTTAACCTTTTTGACCTCGGGCCCAACTTTTCAAGTACAAAGTGTCCCGGGGCCCATTCAAATATTAACATCATTAGTTTAACTAATTGATCTCACTCTTGGTTTGATTTGTATTCAATAACTATATTGTTACCTGTTCAACTCCACCCCTATTTTGGAGCAAAACTGCCTAAAATGACATACCCAAATTAAAATGGCTGTAGCTTCTGAACCACTCTGACTATATGCATCAAAAGTGTCAGAAAACCTGTAGGTCATACAGAAACAGAGCAGTGGGCCTTTGGAGTCAGTACATATTGAAGATTTTTGTCCGCATAAAATAAAAAAAGTATCTTTCAGTATAAATACTGCCTGTGGCTGTATCTGTACAGGTAAAGGACAGTATAGGGCTGTAACTACACTATCAGTGAACAACTGCCTCAAATTTGAAGAAGATTGGACAAAGTATGACCATTCTACAGTGTTTCTTCCATGAAGAGATCCAGGCGGAGCTCTCAAAGGATATTTGGAGATCCAAATGGACACATGGTAACCAAATGATATTCTGACACACTAAAGGTGTTTCTCCCTTTATATTTTGATATTATATTATTTTCCTTTTATTTTTAGCCTTTGCAAATTGCAAAAACTATGTATATATGGCCCAAGACGTAGTGTGTGAGTAGCAGACTTGCTGTGCGTAATGGCTGTGACCGAGCGCACGATCGAGTATGCGGGCAGCTCATCTACGCAAGGTTATACGTTGGTTGACGGCTTATAGAAGAGGAAGATAAGGTTTTTACTATAAGTACTAGCGTTTTCTGAAGCCACTAGCTCCATGGTAACATCCGCTAGCACATTGTCGGGTCTGTAATGTGTCTTTTTCAGTCGAAATGCTGCAAGATCCGACTTGCAGCGGTTATGGCGACTTTGTGTGTTTGGGCTCCTTTTGTGAAAAATCCATAAGAAATGAAAGAAAATCGATGATTTCTTTGCAAGGATGAGGATTTTGGGCATACTGGGATACCAAACACGGCCATGTTTTGTGACGTAGTTTGCGCAAGCAAGCCGTAGGAACAGAAGGGGAGGGGATCGAGGACGCCGGTGTCCTCGCGGAGTTGAACAGGCAAAACCCTTGTCAAATAAATGAGATGATACAATGTGATGATCACAAAGACATGTATTTATCATGTGTATGTAAACCTGCATACACAACAAGAAGCCCAACAGGCTTTCCCACGAGCGTTGGATGTTTCGTCGCTAGGTGTCGCTTTATTTTTGAAGGCTTCAGTGCTTCGTTTGATAGCATTACCCACATTCCACACCTGAGCCCTCGGCTCTGCCTCGTTGCCTCCGTTCACAAAGCCGTACTTAAGAAAGTCAGGATTGTACTTGCACACACATTTAGACTTTTTGGGGGGTATGGCACCACTGCTGTCTTCATTTTTTCTTTTTAAAAACTTATCCATAACTTTCGCTACAGGCTAGCGGCTAGCTGAGTGTCGTCTTCTGCTTATTGGAGCTTGTTAAACAACTGACTGAAGCATTACCGCC
Source organism: Anarrhichthys ocellatus (assembly GCF_004355925.1). Taxonomy (NCBI): domain Eukaryota; kingdom Metazoa; phylum Chordata; class Actinopteri; order Perciformes; family Anarhichadidae; genus Anarrhichthys; species Anarrhichthys ocellatus. The sequence continues at coordinate 2,492,724 of NW_022280086.1, read as the reverse complement.
ACCAGGTGGTGGGAAGCTATATTGTAACTGAGCGTCTCATGGATAACAGTTGTAGTGACTTTAACAAATATCCATTTCAAAGCCACTGGAGGGCAAACGGGAGAACTTGTTCGGACGCGTGTTCCACAAACATTTAATGTCCACTGCGCTGTCTTTCTTTAGATCTGTTGATCCTTTTATTTAAATACATATTGACACCGTACCAGAATACAGGATACTTTACATGGACACGATACCTTGACACGACTCGTTGACACGGTCAAAAACTGTTAGCTTCCCGTCCACACACACACCTGATCCTCATTACCAGGCACTTGCATATATGCACATTTAGGTTAAGGTGCCACCCACTGTTCAATGTCAGGACTGCATGTGTACACACCCTATGTTTCCCTCAAAGACATAAGAAAACAACAAAACTACATTATGGCTCCAACAACAGTAATATCTCTGGTGTCTTCAATTGATAACCTATGCGGTCCCGCGGCCCTCGCGGCCCACAGGTGCAAAAAAAGTTTTTTGCGGCCCTATAGGTGGTCTTAACCATGGGGCCGCGGCCTCATGGTTAAGAATCACTGCGTCTACTTCTTCTTCTACTCTGTTTAACATGTTGGGAGCGCGTGGTTTGCTTGTTAGCAAATATCAAAGATTATTATTATTATCAACAAAACATATTAATATTAATATAATTTTCTAAAGATATTATTAATTACAGGGCAGCACAATTAGGTAAGTGCAGTTGCTCAAAAATAATTATTATAATGAATTAATTTACATTAAATAAACTCCACCCTTAAAGCACCACCCTTCAAAAATGGTAAATGATATATGTAGTCTCATTTAACAGTACCAAACTATCAATTTGGATATCTAAAATTCAATATGGCTGACAATGTAAAATTGCAAAGTTGGCCAAATCAAAGACGACCACCAGGACCTCAGCCACGTGTTCAGTCAGAACAAAGAGCGTATGATGTGGGAGTTGTGAGATATCGCTCACTGTGTGTATGTCTGTGTTTAAAAGCCAATTCACCGTTCAACCCTCTATGGCAGGGAATCCGGCGGGAAGCCGGCGGGAAGCCGGCCCGCCACGTCATTTTATGTGGCCTGCGAATCGGCCAGCAAAACATAAATTAAAGTTTTAAAAATAAAAGTTAAAAAAAAAAATGTAAAGTTAGACTTGATAATAAAAATATCCCCATAGTCAAAATTATGAGATAGAAAGTCAAAGTTATGAGATAGAAAGTCATAATGATGAGATACTTAAACACACAGTCATAGAAGCAGCTCTTTGGCTGGTTACTGTACACTTGACATGGAAATGTATAGTGAGTACATTGAAGACTACTTTAAACGTGGCTTTACAACACATGAAATACTTCACGTGGGATTGTGAAAACGCACCCTTGAAAGGATTTTAAGCATTGAACAAAGTTATTGTAATAACTTGTGTTTGATATTTGTCTTTGATATTGTCTTTAATAGTTTGATCTTTGATAGAGTAATGTGGGTTTCTTAACCCTAAATTAAAAGGATTTAAGTTATAATAACAGAAATGTGCTTAAATATATGTTTACATTCATATAACTGCATGTACAATATTTTTACACTTGAATAAACAATAATCAAATGCAGAGACAGTTATTTACCAATATGTTAGGAGTAGTTACATTTACACAGTCTTACATTTACAACCGGCCCTTTGAGGGCGACCGTGATGCTGATGTGGCCCAGAGTGAAGATGAGTTTGAGACCCCTGCTCTATGGCATGACTTTTTATTTTGGGGGGTAAAAAATATTTCACTCTATTTTTGGGAAGCTTTGGGGTCCCTTATAATATATCAATCATAAAATATTTACCCCCCGCACCCCACACGCATAAGGCAGCAAACAAAAATCATTTTAGTATATAAATGAAAACTAAATAATCAAATCAAGCATACTTCTTTAGTAATGACTAATGTGCATGCATACATTTTTTTGTATCAAGATATTTTCATTTAAACTTGTTTAAAAGCCATAGTAAACTTACCAGTTGGTGGCATTGTGTCCTGTGCAGCTTTGCTTCACTCCCAAACAAAAGGTCACACCCCCTTCAGCCCCTCATTTCATTGGACACAGACATGTCTGTTGATAGTATATACTTTTTTCAAGTTGAAACCAATTAAATGGGAGGTGTGAGGTCCTAAAAGGTAGTTTGTTGATTGAGGGCAACATTTACATACAGGTACATACATGACATCTGCCGTTAACCCATCCTAAGCATTCTCAGGAGCAGTGAGATGCTGTGGGGCGCCTGGGGAGCCACTTGGGATTCAGTGTCTCGCCCAAGGACACTTTGACATGCAGACAGTAAGGGCCGTGGATCGAACCGCCACACTTATAGATAAGATAAAGGACAACCTGCTCTACCCTCTAAGCCACAGCAGCCCCAAATCTGTGTCGCGGTTTAGCAAAGGGGATGGTTAGTTTTCATGTAAGAACCTGTGTCTGTGTCTGTGTAGACCATTACCAACCTCAAGTTGCTATTCAACACCCTGACTATAAACAGACATTGCAGCAATAAAGCTCTGAATAATATTAAATCAAAACAATACATGTACATTGTCTCGCTTAGCACCTCACGGTGCTAATGCTGTGCTGTGCGAGGCACAGTTACATTACCAGGTCCATGCAGGAAAAGGGATTCCTTCGTTAGCTGACTTCCTTCATTAGCTGGCGATTCTATCAAGTGGTGGAGGAGCCTGGCTGGGAAAAGTTAAAGGTTCCGGAGTCAAATGATGCAGTACATTAATGGGATATCTTCTGCAGATCAGAGGAAAACGGTCAATCCCTGGTTCTCCTTGAGTTAGCAGCTCGGTGCTAACTTGCTTGTTGCTTGAAAAGTCAGCTGGCAGACTTTGCTGTAGCTGCTGGTGCTAAACTCATCAGTGCGTACTAAGTTAACCAGGAATCTTTCAGGTCCTTGCTGTGAAAGACATGTTTTGTGTAGGCTATGCCTGCTCGGTTACCAGGCCATTCGTGAGAACCAAGGAGTAGGCTACAGCTGCGTGGTGAGGCCCTACAGCGGATTACAGCCATGCGTGGCCTATAGCACCAACTTCTGACTACTATGCAGCCTAGCTTAATCGCTCCACACCAGTTGATAGAAATGCACCTAATTATTTTTTGCGTCATTTCCATATTTTGCTAACATTAGCTTGACAACTGAATGGACTGTATTTGGAAAATGTGTCTATCAAATCTCGAGATTAGCTTTTATTTTTGCAGCGAACAGTAACGTGCGTTCTCACGTTTGGACAGACTTGTCCTGTCTGGAGGCTACAATGTGGCACTTTGCTAAGGCTAAAGTGAGGTACACGAGAATCATTGCCCAAAGCCTGCGAAAATGTACTGTGAGTCAGGTTTTATTATCCGCAGCCTGAGTAAATAAAGTGCTGGTAATAACACACCAGCTGCTGCCATGTAACACATCGCAAAGTAAATAACATTGCACACTTTAAAGCCATATGTAATGATGCTAAACAAGCTAGCATTAGCTAACTTCTTGGTGTCTCTCAATTCAGTTACTAGTGGTGGAAAATAACAGTTCACTCAAGTACTGTACTGAAGTATAAATATGTACTTGTACTTTTTTTAATCCCATGTCGCTTTATACATTTTACATATATCTATTCCACTACAGCTCAGAGGCAACAATTGTAGCCTACTTTTCACACCACCACATTTATGTGACAGTTTAAGTTACCAATTACTTTACATATTTAGATTAACAATACAAAACATAATAAATAAATATATAATGTTATTAAATCACTATGGTTTTATTGGTCCCCAGGGGAAAATCCACAAGCTACACAGCCATATGTGAAGTAATATACAAAATAGATATGAATGAATAAAAATGAGCCCCATATTTAGCAGCTGTAACATTAAAGCAATGAACACATTAATGCATCAATAATTATAATCAAATAACAGAACATAAATTGTTATGCAGCAATACATATTTGTTTATTGAAATGCAATTTTGTTTTATTTTTGTATCGCAATAACAAAATGCTTCAAAAATGCTTGATTTGCGTATTAAAATCACTAAAGTTTCTTACAGGCCTACACCAACTCCCCGAGTGTTGTACCTTTTTACTACTCTAGAGTTCGCAGGTCTTTCATATAGAGATATGAAATGACAAGAAATACTAGCAATCTGTTCTTTTATGCACAACAATAACAGAGAGGCAGTTGTTGGCAATGGAAATATCAGGCTACGTAACAACGTTCATTAAATGTATCAAGAAATGTGCGCAGGTAAAAAATAAAACGAGAAATAAAATATTGCTGAAGTTAAACATATATAAGACATATATTTACAATACAGTCCATCCAAGTTTACAACTAATTGTAATAACATTTCCAGAAAGCCCGTTGAAGGATGAACATGTGAATGTTAAGAGGTGGTTCATGAAGATTGACAGTTTGATGGTTTTGGCTGCTGCCATTTTTTTGATCTCTTCCGTGGATGTTGAGGTCACATGCTCAATGCATGTCAGGATGTATTCTTTAAGCCTGTTTCCATTGCACTTTGTCAACTTTGTTTTTATCGATATATCCTCTCACATAAACAGATGGATGGAAACTGCGTCTGTGTCTGAACCTAAAGTTTGATAGGCATAGCAACAGTAACCAAGGGTGGCCCTTTGCTAAGCTAAGCTAACCACGTCCTGACTCCAGCTCTGTACATAACACACAGACATGAGACTGAAATTCATCTTCTCATCACAGAAAGTGTATTTCCATAAATGTCGAACCGTTCCTTTTACGAGAGCGGCAGAAAGTGTCCTCTTACATCAGTGACGTGAAGATCAAGGGCATACAACTGCATTGTTGCTACAGAAAGAGAGATAGTCTGTACCTGGATGTCTCTCATGCCCTCTCTCTCTCACACACACGCACCCTCTGTGCGGTGCAGTTTCTGCATCTGTACTTGGATCTGTTTTACTGCAGGGTGGTGCACGGGGACATCTAAGGGCCAAAAGACAGAACTGCAGGAGACCAAAAACACTGCAGTGCCCCCCCCCCCCCCCCTCCTCCTCTCCTCCTCTCCCCCTCCTCACTTCGTCGTCTCCTCTCTACCTCAAGCTCTCCGTGTGCCCCCTCTGACCTCCTTGTTCCCTTCCTGCTCTTCTCGCACTCTGCCTCCTCTGCTCCTCGTCTTGTTTCCCAAAATTGCACAAGATGACGGTTTACAATGCGCCTCTAGTTTCTTTCAGTGTAAGGAAGAGAAAAGAGGAATGAAACAATAAAAGGAGAGGTCATTGTCAATTTATCAGGCCGTGGCAGGCTACATGTTAAAGCGTTGACTGGAACTATTTTTAATTGTAATAATAAGTAGTTCTTGTATTAAGTGATATGTTGAAATAATGAGAAATATAAAAAAAAAGAAATGAGTATGTTATCACACTATAAAACATTTTAAGCAGGTAAAACATAAAATTGTTAAATTCCCCTTCTGCCTTGAAAACGTAAACTATATGAGGTCAACCTGGACCTCCAGCTAGGCTGCAGCTGGAGGCCCCTTTGCACCAAAGCTGGTAGAAAGACAACACACGAGGCTGCTCCCAGTGACCTTGCAGTGATGATTTTTTTCAGTAATGAAATTACAGTAAGTTATCACAGTAACCGCCAGATGGAGGGCGGCCACTGGTGAGCATTCATTCAGGAATCGACTGGGTTTGATTTGGTGTATGAACCCTGCGGGGAGATATGCTGACATGCTTAACATTAACATCTTAACATTAAATATCAACATGAGGAAAACATTGTTGTCCCTCAACTTTGACTGTGTGAGCACCAAGCATCATGGTGTAAACACAGAGTCCACCTCCTCTCGTCCCACCGGAGTCCTGAGCTCTGTCCTGATGTCCACCTGAGTGCAGCTTGATCCGGGATGAACGATGGATCCAGGTCTCTGTGAAGATGTGGGCTCAACAGTCACTGATCTCCCGCTGCTTTCATCCATCTTATTTTTCTGCTACCGGGCATCAGACATCCAGGAAGGTAGTGGAGCACACTTCGGTCCTAGCTGGGTTAGCTTAGCTTCTGTCTCGGCTCTCCTCCCTGGGGCAGTTTTGTGGCGTTTGGTCTGATATAAGTTAATGACAGTGAATTCCTGTATGGTGTTTCACAGTGTTAATCATGAACGTATTTATCATAATGGGAAAAGGCTTACGTTAATACAAGAAAATGTTCTTGTTATTACGAAAAAACTTTATATTAGTGGCAGTAATATGTGTTCGCTGTCAGGTATTGCGATAACATTGTCAATTAAAGCTACACAATATCAGTTATTTCTTATCTTTTCCATTCCTTTCTTGTGGATTTCATGCTGAGACTGTTAAGTTGTTCACAGCCGATGTCGTCGAGAGCTGTGGATTTACAAGATGGCCGCCAGAGTGCATGTTACATCACCTGAGATGTGCACCTAGCACAGGATGCCCCTACCAGTGTTGTTCTACTGCACAGCCATAATAAATGAGCAGGGAGTGGGGCGGGACACTGTTGATTAATAATGAATGAACAGAGACAGACAGAGAGGGAAAAAGATCACTGGAATCTTTCTCACACACACACACACGCACACACACAACCATATACAAGCCCAGTTTCCATAACGATCGAAATGCAATTTAAACCTGCTACACACTGCTGCTTGAAACAAAGTACTGTCAGATACCCGGTCACACCCACATAAATGGATTCATATGTCACACCTGCGTTGAAATGATTTGCTACTCAGCATTTAGACCAAATAGCATTACGTGTCAGCTAAAGTACCTGTCAGAAGATGAAATACCATTCAGTTAGGTTTGAGTAACAGATCCACAAGTTTAAAGACTTGTCGGATCATAAACACTGCACAGCAGTTTGTAATACATAGAGAAAGGATTTTATCCTCCATCTGGCCGATCGCCATGTAGACCATTCACAGTAAAAAACAGATCAAAATTCCTTTCAAGGATTTTAATTCAAAATGTATAAAACATGATTTTGTGGACTCTTGTGAATGCTTGAATGCCCCCTGCGGAACATTTGTGCGGGGGGAAAGTATATTTCAACAGACACAATATCAGTGGATTGACCAGAGACGGTTCAGTATCTTGGGTCATAGCTAGCCTGCTGCCAAAATGGGGGAACATTTGATGAATTTGGTTTCTCAAAAACCCAATATTAAACAACAAATACCGTAACGACTGCCTCGACAACCAAATAAAGGTAAATATATGACTTGAGAGAGACCATACGTTATATGTTGGTCGCAAGAACAGGGCTAGCCACAACAGCTAGCATTAGCATCAAATTTGGGGTCCGATTATTATATGTTTTGTGTGGTTAATGTTAGCCCCTTAGACATTCTCTGTCTGGATAGGTTTGTTTAATTGTTTGTGGACACGGGGACTATTAAGGAGGAAACTAATAGGATTTAGTCATGAAACCTGCAAAGGTTTACAGCTAACAGCTAGTTAGCTTAGCCCAAAGAAACAGACAGCCTGGCTCTGTATGAAGGTGATTAACCGTTTCTACCAGTAAATGGAATAAATCAATCCAGATTATTCACACTGGACCCGGTGTGCATAGTTGTCATGCGTGAACTGTGCAGATTTGACTAAATTTCCGCACTGCATTTTGGAATTGTACTGGTGAACAATGGCTTTAACTTCCTTGTTGGGGACCTTTGATCTCAGAAGAGCTACTGCGTCAATACATTCTCATTGAAATGCCTGAGTGATATTTTTGGTGTAAATGTATGAAAGGATGGTCTCACCTGTGTTAATATTGAGGAAATACATTTTTTTTTCTTAATTCTCCATTCTCTAGGAGTCTCTAGGAGAAGATTTGATGTAAAGTAGGATATGTTTTTCTATATCTGACTATTGTCCATTCTGATGTGTTCTGTATTACAATACTAGCCCTTAACAGCATTGAACATGTAAAATCTGACTTTCTGTAAGCTCAACAACTCCATCCATCAATCAATCCCTCTTTTGCTCATCCCTTGTTACCAGCTAATTAATAAAACTACCCTTCCCTGCTAATTGTCTACCGTTTATAGGACCACAAGAGACACCGGGGAGCAAGACAGAGAGGGAGAGAGAGAGATAGAGAGGTAGCGGTGTCGGGGTATAATTATGTTAAGCCAAATCACACATGAACTTGATAGAGCTTATTCTTAGCACAGGGAATGTAGGGGAAATGACAGGAAGGAAGAGGAGGACTCCAGTTTATTTCAGTTCAAAGAGCATTTAACGACACTGATATAGTGTACTTTGTAAGAAAGACTGTAAAGTACAACCTGATCAGTCTCTGGCCTCTTATCCAGAGGCCTACAGGTTCAGTACATGTCACTGAGACTTCTGTTCTGTAGATGTGGGCAGTTGCCACTGGGTTTTATTAGCCAGCAGTATGGCTCTAGGGATGGCAGTTTGATTCAGACTGAAATAACTAAACAACTGTTGGATGGATGCCTTGAGATGTGTTACAGGGAACAGACATAATACAGTAGTTACTCTTCTCTACTTCTTACTCCTTACTGACACTGTGAGACTGGTGGCGTGGGCTGGATTATGACGTTTCCACTCCTCTCCCATTCTTACGCACTTATTTGCACACAAACAAGGTGCGTTCTTGTCTTTCATTCTTACTTTGCAAATACACAAACAAGAGGGCATTAGGAGTGGAATATAAAGTGTTTTCATTTTGGGATTGGGTTTGGACCACCTGTGCAAGACTCAGATTAAAGTCCATTCACTATTAATAACTATACAAAAGCAAAGCTTTAAAAAAAATATTCCCTGGACATTAGCCGCTAAACGCTTACCAGAGACAGTTATACTTTGCCTTTTTTTGGGATTCGACCTCAGGTTTACACACGTATTGTCAAAAAAAGATCTATTTATAGACTAAATCCTAAATAAAGGCTTCAGGTCTAATACACTTGCTGTTGTATTCATTTAATCAAACAGTGGTGATTGCAGACACCACTATACTGAGTTATGTGATTAATGTCACCTGGAAAAAAAAGGATCATATTTTAGGAAAATTACAGTTCATTTGTTTATCGTGTAAAATGAAAATATACCCTAATCTGTAATAATAATGGCAGCTTTTATCCCAAGGACCCCTCCATGACCACAACTCATTCATATTTAAATCATTATTTTTTAAAAAGCACAAATTAAAACAGAAAACAATGAAAAATGTTGGTAGGATGAGGGTTAATATCATATAATCCCATTTAGCAACCTGATGTTTATGAACCTGGAGAAAAGGTTTGTTAGTTCTGCCAATGGGTTCTTATTCAACTCTGGGTCCTCAATATCATTATCATCTCTAATAACTCCCTGACAGCACTAGATCTCATCTTACTGCTTTGTTTTTGTTATACGTGAAGCTTATTGAATTACTCTGTTGCTTCTCATACTTTTATTTATCTTCATTTTTAGTTTAATACAATTATTTACTCAAAAAAAAACATGAACGAACAATTTTGATAAAAGAATGCCTTTAATTTCAAAGAATTGAGACCAAGAAATAGACCAATGTACAAGTAAACCAGCGCTCTCTGGTGGACAAAGTATGTAATGCACACACTGCTTCTTGATGACCTCAAACATACATTTAGCATTTACTGCTATTCTCTGGAGACACATTTATCTGTGAACTGGCTCATAACATCAGCCATCACAGTTTACCGCTCAATGAGCAGCTGTACCTTAGCTGTACATTGCTATTGCTATACAACTGCCAGAAATCACCAAATAAAAGATCAAACACTTATATTGGCAATCTTTGACGACCTGGATTTTAATGTTTTTGTCTCCATCTTTGGTGAAAAGCATTGGTTGCTCCACCAAGGTAAAGGAAACAGCTGCTCAAAGGCACACTTAGAAATCATTTGGAAAGTGAAGCTCACAGGGCACATTCTACAATCAGACCTTCCACATCACTTCATGGTCATGTTAAATAGAACTTCAAAAGTGGTCACGAATAAACAACCGATTCTGTGCAAATACACTGCAATACCACCATAAGAGTAAACCAGTGGAGTACAGAGGTTGTAAGTAGGAGTTTATATTCACACCATGATTTTATCATTTTAAAAAGGCACCATTGTTCAAGGACTAAAAGTAATGGGGTTAAAAAAAGAAGAGGAAAAAAAGATGATAATATGCAGCCGTACATGTTTGTAAATGGACTTCACAGACACTGAACACACCTGAGACCATGAGGTTACGTTTCCAGTCGTCTGTCAGCAGCAGAACAGAAGAACTACCGGACAGACTTTCATGAAGCTTGGAAGAGTGTCGCATGGTCCAAGGAAGAATCCATCTACTAAATATGTTGCACTTATGGAAACGGCCTTGGTGTAGGACGGCCTACGAGCTGTAGGTTTTCTGTCAACGATGCGCTCGTTGTTCACATACAGTAACTCACGGGGAAGGCAGCGCATTGCCAAGCTGGTGACTTCGGTGAAGCAAGAGGATGTTATAGTTCTGTGGTTTCTGTGTCGAAAGGTGCAGCTGCAGGCTAAGCTGCACCGTGTTGTTGTGTTCTTTAGGAAGTGCGTATGCATGGGTGGAAAGAAAAATAAATAAATAAGGAAGATCAAAACTGAAAGCTCATTTGGACTGATAATTGATTTAGAGTTAAAATGGTGACGCCCCTAAAATGATCCACAATACAGAGACATAAAGAAACTCTTTATGTCATCGTTAATCAGCCCTACAGCTCCACTAGTCTACAACTAGATGGAAGCCTATACTGGGAAAAAGAAATGTATTTAAACATGAGATATGACACCTGAGCTGGATCTGTGCTGGTATAAAACTTCTGTCTGACTCTGGTCTTCAAAAGCAAAACCTACAAAATAGTTTCATCTTAACTTAGTTAGTTGCTTATTCTTTGATTGCTACATCACATTTAAAAAACACTCCTCCATCAGAGTGGTCACCTGCAGTGTTCTCCGCTGTGAACCAGAGGCCTCAACCTAACCGACACTTTTGGATTTTCTGTCTCATGATCACTCTGAGGGCACAGAGAGTCATCAGAGAGTCATCAGTTTAACATGATACAGAATGTTTTCTAGAAAAATACTGACTATCTTTGACACAATGTTTCTTTCAAATTTGCATAGACAACACTAGCGAAGGTAGAAGTGTAGAGTGGCTCAGGCACATTTCACTGATTGGACCGTCGCATGGCAACATGTGATCAGCACATGACAGATCTGATTAACAAACCATCTGTTCAAGCCTCTCCCACAAAGTTATCTTACCATACAACTTATTTGCATTCTCAATTACGCTGTGAGGCAAATGTATTTCTTCACGGATTACAGTCGCATTTGTGAATTGAAACACCACCAAATAAAAATGCAAAATTTAGTAAAACATCAAGATTTGGCTTAAAATACATACGTTTGTTACAAATGTTCTGTAAACACTACGAATGTAAATGTTATAATGTAATCGTTCCCTTTTGGTAAAAGTCTCTAAAAAGAAGGACTTTTGGGTAGAATTGCTAAAAGGAAGAAGGATACAGAAATTAAAGGAATGTATTTGTGATAGGTAAAAAGATTTAAAAAAAGTATTAATTACATTTTTTGATTGAAAATTTTGTTTTGTTGTATGGAAACGTATTTTTTTAGGACACCAGGCTGCTCTTCTATAATCAGGTCAAATGCCTAGAATTACTTTTTGAACATAAGGGTGACCCAGGTGTGGTGTGGTGTGGTGTGGTGTGTGTGTGTGTGTGTGTGTGTGTGTGTGTGTGTGTGTGTGTGTGTGTGTGTGTGTGTGTGTGTGTGTGTGTGTGTGCGCGCGAGCCTCAGAGCCGTCTGGTTAGTCTCCAGGTGATGACGCTCCCTAGAGCCAGGCCGGTGACAAAGATGAGGACGGGGCCGTAGCTGTGGGAGCTCAACGACGACACACTCTGCACGGACGCCACCGCCAGCTCCGAAAAACTGTTGATCTGTGGAGAGACAGCTCTGATCACCTGGTGTGGAAAACATGCATCTGGAAAACATTCATGAGACTAAATGCCGATTACTTTTTTACAAATTTGATTCACTATCTGTAGTCCATGTGGCACCGGAATGTTTTATTGTCGGTGCAGAAGTGACAACAAACAGGAGAAATATCCATCGGCCTTGCTATGCTGCTGTGCACTTACGGTGAGCAAAACTGTGAATAAAGCTTCACAAGCTGAAGCAGCAGCTGGGTCAGCCATGTTCAGCCCCTCAAACTCCTTTGAAAACTTTTAGATCCTTTTCCACCAGAACTTAACCTCTAATTTACTGCGCAGCCACTGTGTTGTTGTCTCATATGTGAACACTACCATCGTTTGTCAATCCCGTATCAGACTAATGCCGCGTCTCCACAGTACAGCTCTGTTCGACTGGACCCACGTTTTGGTGCCAGCTGCTCTTCTCTATTTGTTTTCCACTGCGCACTCACCCCCAAGATCTGGGTCCAGTGAATACAAAACAAATTGCGGTTGCTATTGATGCTTGGCTATTTAAGAACGGTAGGTTTGTGCAGGATGTGCTGTGTCGAGGTGGTGATGGTTCCCTCTCATTCGCTGGTCTGCAGTGTTGTAAATCCACCTTCCAGTACAACGTACTAGCTACACGTGTAACTAATTTACATTTTCTATTGTGCCTGGTGGTGCTAGTCAATGTCGTTTAGCCGGGTGCAGAAGTGTGTATTACAGTTTCTGTGTATCAGAATGCAGCATCAATAAGACAACAGTTAGGACTACAGTATGTGATGGAGGGACACACACACACACACGGACACACACACACACACACACACACAGGTAACTTCTGCTGGATGTCAGACTTTGTGTATATCCAAATAAATGACAAATACTAAAGTTACGTTGGCACGGCAGGTAGAGATAATATTAGCAAAGGAACGTTAGCATGATCTTTTCTGGCTAACGATAATTCATCTCATCTTAAAAATCTCTCTAACGTTACCACAGAGATTAGGAGGAAGCAAACCTGGCCCAATCTCACATCAGCAGATCAACTTAGCTTTAGCCCTACGTTAGCTAGTTAGCTAGCATTTCGCTAACATTAGCCAACTTAAGATGTGACTACATACACAGTGAGTGCGTATAATAAAACTTGAGTTCCATAGTAATGCTATCTTTGAGCAGACGTAGCATATCAAAGTATAACAGGAAATGGGGAAATTGATTGGAGCACTGAGCAAACGGGCGGGACTAAAACACAGAAATGAGTTAGCATTTTTGCACTTCCTGTTCAGTCGTCTCAAAGTCAATGGTTGTTTTTATGTGTTTTTGGTAGGATGCCTGAAATAAGGTCTGTGGTTAACACAAGCTTGTGATAGTTTAATGTTTTGTTCTACAATATAAAATACATCAGCAGATACCCTTCTCGTGAATTTTGAGGCTTTTAGGCGTCTTAAAAAAGCCAGTTGCTAACATGTGGGTAAATGAGACTAAACGTAGATGGGAAAATCATGTAGGCTGTTTTTGGTCAAGAGAACCACTGCTAAGCTAACTTGTGGGATTGCCCTGCAAAATGACATCATCCCTGCGGCACTCTATGGAGGAGGGTCCCCCCCCTACTTATTTTAAAAGAGTAACGGCCAACGGGGAAACTCCAAAACTATACTCCGTATATCAGGGACAGACGTTGGCGTTCATAGGGCTGGCCCCGCCTTGTTGCAGTCCCGCCAAAAAGGAAACGCATATAGCTTTATCTATACAGCTGTATACTCTCGTACAGAGAGGCTAACTGAACAAAGGTCGCAGTATCGCTGCGTTCCTGTAACCACAGAACCAACATGGTAGAGGAAAGTGCTCTGAGAGGAAGCACATGGAAGAAATGAAGGCCCAACATACCCATCCTCCATGATCCCCAATCCAGCCCAGCAGATTGTTTCTGAAAAAGTCCACGGTCCACTTCAGGATGTCCTTCACTGACTGAGGGAGGTGAGCCTCCACCATCTGATGGACAGCAGAAACACAAAGAGGTTCATACACAAAGAGAAGATGCTGCCGAATTCAATAACATGGCTGGATCAGTGAACATCAGACTGTTGTCTGATGAGATAGATAGATAGATAGAGTTGTGTGAAAAAGTGTTTGCCCCCTTCCTGATTTCTTATTTTTTTGCATGTTTGTCACACGTAAATGTTTCAGATCATCAAACAAATTTAAATATTAGACAAAGATAACACAAGTAAACACAAAATGCAGTTTTTAAATTAAGGTTTTTATTATTAAGGGGGGAAAAATCTAAACCTACATGGCCCTGTGTGAAAAAGTGATTGCCCCCTAAACCTAATAACTGGTTGGGCCACCCTTAGCAGCAACAACTGCAATCAAGCGTTTGCGCTAACTGGCAATGAGTCTTTTACAGCGCTGTAGAGGAATTTTGGCCCACTCATCTTTGCAGAATTGTTGTAATTCAGCCACATTGGAGGGTTTTCGAGCATGAACCGCCTTTTTAAGGTCATGCCACAGCATCTCAATCGGATTCAGGTCGGGACTTTGACTAGGCCACCCCAAAGTCTTCATATTGCTTTTCTTAAGCCATTCAGAGGTGGACTTGCTGGTGTGTTTTGGATCATTGTCCTGCTGCAGAACCCAAGTGCGCTTCAGCTTGAGGTCACGAACAGATGGCCGGACATTCTCCTTCAGGATTTTTTTGGTAGACAGCAGAATTCATGGTTCCATTTACCACAGCAAGTCTTCCAGGTCCTGAAGCAGCAAAACAGCCCCAAACCATCACACTACCACCACCACCATATTTTACTGTTGGTATGATGTTCCTTTTCTGAAATGCCGTGTTACTTTTACACGGCATTACTTGCCAGATGTAATGGGACATACACCTTCCAAAAAGTTCAAGTTTTGTCTCGTCAGTCCACAGAGTATTTTCCCAAAAGTCTTGGGGATCATCAAGATGTTTTCTGGCAAAACTGAGACGAGCCTTTATGTTCTTTTTGCTCAGCAGTGGTTTTCGTCTTGGAACTCTGCCATGCAGGCCATTTTTGCCCAGGCTCTTTCTTATGGTGGAGTCATGAACACTGACCTTAATTGAGGCAAGTGAGGCCTGCAGTTCTTTGGATGTTGTTCTGGGGTCTTTTGTGACCTCTTGGATGAGTCGTCGCTGCGCTCTTGGGGTAATTTTGGTCGGCCGGCCACTCCTGGGACGAATCACCACTGTTCCATGTTTTCGCCATTTGTGGATAATGGCTCTCACTGTGGTTCGCTGGAGTCCCAAACCTTTAGAAATGGCTTTGTAACCTTTTCCAGACTGATAGATCTCAATTACTTTGTTTCTCATTTGTTCCTGAATTTCTTTGGATCGCAGCATGATGTCTAGCTTTTGAGGATCTTTTGGTCTACCTCACTTTGTCAGGCAGGTCCTATTTAAGTGATTTCTTGATTGAGAACAGGTGTGGCAGTAATCAGGCCTGGGTGTGGCTAGAGAAATTGAACTCAGCTTTCCAAAGATGTGATAAACCACAGTTAATTTATGTTTTAACAGGGGGGGGGCAATCACTTTTTCACACAGGGCCATGTAGGTTTAGATTTTTTTTTCCCCTTAATAATAAAAACCATTTAAAAACTGCATTTTGTGTTTACTTGTGTTATCTTTGTCTAATATTTAAATTTGTTTGATGATCTGAAACATTTAAGTGTGACAAACATGCAAAAAAATAAGAAATCAGGAAGGGGGCAAACACTTTTTCATACAACTGTAGATAGATAGATAGATCAATATTTGTTTGGAAAAGTCCCCAAATTTCAAATTAAAACATTACACTTTTGAGGCGATAAGTAAAGCTTTGAATGGAAAATACAAAGTGAAACGCGCCAAAAGTTAGCTGAGCGATCCTATGGACGCCGATAAATCGCTAGGAGCTGCAGTAGGTAATGCAAAGACCGATGCATTCCCAGGAACAAGAATCATTTTGGTAGTGAACATCAGCTCTGATAGTCGCTACAGCTAGAACACAACCCTCCTCATAGAGGCAGGTCACAGCACTGCCAGACCTTCTGATGGATAGGCGAGCTCTGAGAAGAAAAGAAGCTAACCCACCTTGACGGCCAGCTTGCCGGCAACGTAGAAGAGCACAGCGATCCTCTCCCAGGTGATCCCCTGTTCAAACACTTTGTTCGCCACTTGCTTAAAGCGGTCCCACTTAGAGCTGGAGGAACAAGCCACTCCATCGATTGCACTGAAAGAGAGACAGGATGCAGTTTAAGTAGATTTTAAGAAACTACGGAGCGCGTATTACACATCTAACCCGGTTCTATTTTCAGTATTGCATCACGATCGCTGAGACACAGCGGGCGAGAGACTCACTCTTGGAACTCCTTGTCGTCTCGGACCCTGTCGCCGATGATGCGGATCATTTTGCCCAGTTGGGTCACCATCTTCTGCTCCTGCTCAGTCTTCAGCTCCACAGCCAGCGGAGTGAGCAGTGGGACGTCCTCTGAGGACATGTCCTTCAGCTCCTCCTCTATGACCCTGCAGGACAACAGGACGATGAAACACTTTCACAAACTCACCCCGAGTCACAAACCTGATACTGTGGCGAGAGGCTCCATTTGAAGCTGTGGAAGGTAACTTTTTAACTGCATTGATGAGTGTATACGAGACAAATCAAATTAAGCTCAAGACAAAGTGATGCCTCCTTTTATTTGACTTTATGTGATTTTTACAGCAGCGTAGAGCAGCCACTATGACAACAATAGTATTGTTGTGGCTTTAATTAAAGAGAGCGATATAACGACTTTAGTTCCACAAAGGACTGTCTGACGTGAGGTAAAGCAGCTGAAAAAGGTACTTCAGCCAACTGAAACCCGTATCGGTGCAAGGACACACTTGCGAGTTGGTGATTGTTGGAATCTTGGACAGAGGAATAAAGAAGGTTTTGTTTCTGTTGAGTTTGAATGAAGTGTGTTTTGATGACTATTGTCTGGCTGGAGTCTGGTGGCTTTGATGGGAGCATCTTAACTGTATGTTTCGTATGTTAATCATTTATGCAATTCAATTTATTTTGTATAGCCCAAAATGACAAATCACTAATTCTCCTCAGAGGGCTTTACATTCTGTACACATGCGACATCCTCTCTCCCAGGACCGTCACATCAAAGCAGGAAGAACTCCTCCAAAAAACCTTTAACGGGGAGAAAAAATGAAGACTTTATAAAAATTGTCAAAATCCCTGTTGATTTTCTTTGTTAATTATTCACTTCAACGCGCACCACATAGCATCACACCGGATATTGACGTGTCCACCCGAGGGTCAGTCATTTTTCACTATGAACCATAGATTGTATGTAATAAGTGGACATAGTCACCGCAGCATCTCCCATTGGTTTGTGGGTTACGGCTCTGAAGCCTCAAGTTCGTGATTCTGGCCGTTAACCCTAGGTTTTTTTGGAAGCAGAAGTGACACGAGAGGGTGGAGCTAATGACACTGAAAGGGTTAAAGTTCTAGGACGAAAAAACAGACAACTGCCTGTCCGGACAACGCTGTGGCAGTGACCTGTCAATCACTGTGTAGCCCCGCCCTAAAGCATACCCTGCTTTATGGTCTATTTGATTCTAAATGGACCATAAGTTATTAAATGAACATCACAAGTAATAAATCAAGAGAGAAGTAGAGTCATTTTCTCATAGACTTGTATACAGCCAGAGGAGTCGCCCCCTGGTGGTCAGTAGCGAGAATGAAGCTTTAACACATGAAGCTTTGGCTTCACTTTTCAGAACCGGAGGTATGAACACAGCATGGGCTGAAAACCTGCTCTGAATGAGAAATAGGACAAAGCTAACAAGATACATCAGAATCACAATCCGGTTCATCACCAAGTAGCTTCTTCACATACCAGGAATTTGCTTTGGTGTATTGGTGCGCGTCAACAAACACAGTGAGAGACAACACTAGGTCAACTTCAAATAAAAGAGGATTGGGTTGGTTTCAGAGCTTCTTGCCACGCTCATGGTGACAGGAAACGATTAACTGACAAACCCATTACTGAAAAAAGCAACTCACACCTCGTGATGTTTGTTTCCCTCCATTTACTGTCCTCCTGATACGAGTCACTTTATGAGTGGTGTGATTTACTGTAAGAGCAACAACTGTCAGAGTAATGAAACTGAAACTTGATCTATATAAAGAATTATTTTTGTAGTATTCAGCTGTGCTATAGATACTGAGCTCAGGACATTTTCATTATGGCTCATTATTTTCCCAGTTAATAGAAGAAAGAGCCCATTAAAACGGGTTGTTTTGTCCAGGCAACAGTCCAAGAAGTTCATTTGACTAAGAAAAGCAGCAAATCTTCATATTTCAGAACAATTGTTTTGGTATTTTTGCTTTCAGTACCTTTAAACCATTAATCAATAAACTGTTGCCGGTTCATCTTGTGAATTAATTTAC
This sequence comes from Anarrhichthys ocellatus, assembly GCF_004355925.1. Lineage (NCBI taxonomy): Eukaryota > Metazoa > Chordata > Actinopteri > Perciformes > Anarhichadidae > Anarrhichthys > Anarrhichthys ocellatus. The sequence goes on along the minus strand of NW_022280086.1, from coordinate 2,474,233 downwards.
CAACAGCTCCAATTTTGATATGATTTGACGGATACATGTGGACACATCCACATGTCGGCAATAAAATGGAGCCAAGAGATTTTTATTTTCATTATTATTCAAACATATTTAGAAAATTATACAAAATGATTTTAGCACAACAGCCACTGGAGCATGGAGGGACAAACGATTAATCAACAATGACTGGTTGCTTTTGGTTTAACTTTTTTTTTTTTTTATGCTTACTACTTCTTTTATTATAGTTTGTTTTAACTATGATTTAACTATGTTTTAACTATGTTTTTTACTATGTACTGGCTCTGCCGCACTCTGAGATTTTTTTAAATGAAAAGTGCGTTACAAATAAAATGCATTATTATTATTATTATTATTATTATTATTATTATATTAGTAGTTCTGACTGTTGAGCACATTACATCTATCTTGGGCTGTAGAGACGTGAGATGACAGAAAGGAGACTCACTCTTTGATCAGGGCCTCGCCGATCCTCGCATCTGTGGAGGAATAGAACAGCATCAGTAGAGCTTACAGTGACTTACTCGCGTTAAATGACACAAGGCAGCGTTACAAACTCTATCTACATGTTTACAATGTTGTCACCGTGCTGGATACAGCCAGGCGATGTACACAAATACAGCAATGAGAAATAGGAATATGAACTTTAACTTGACTTGAATAGACGTCTTTAAGTGTGCGTTTAGCTTACCTGACATACCGTTACCTTCACACGCCATGGCCACCAACTAGAAACACTTCTAAAGTTAAATAAACTCTTCTTCCCTCAGAAACTCCGCCTCCCTTCCTTCACTGTCGGATAAAAACTCCTTTACAAACTGTATCCGGTGATTAAAACACTACTTATATGATGTCTGTATAATTACAACAAACACACATAGAAAGTGATGTTCTGTCGGTTCTGTCGAAGTAAAACTCTGAGCGCTACGGGCGGAGCGAACCAGCTGTCCTTCGATTAAATACATCCGTGTTGAAACTTGAGTCACGCATTGGTTACGTTTATGTGACGTTACACCATAAACCGACCCCATCCCATTCTCCACACCCACGCACTCCGAGACGGGAGTAAAGTCTGTAGGCTCGTTTCAGATGAGCCACTCCTGCGCTGAATCGATCGCCAGCAGTCGCCGCACAATGCATGGCGGTTAGACTTGTGTCCGACTTGCTCTGACATAATGAACACATGAGACACGATGACCTCACGAGAGCGAGGCGGTCGCAGATTCTAGAGCCAGACGCCGCAGTTGCTCTCCACCGACTGCATGACCCAATGCATGATGGGAAACGCGTGGCTGTCGCCGGATCAAAGAGCTGATTGGCACACTCACCACGTTTTGTAGGAAATACTATTGTGTGTGTAATTGTAATACTTAATGCTAGATTGTTGGATTTTAGTCTCATGTTGTGCAATGAAGGTTTAATCTAAAAACATATCTTGTGTGGTTGATAATAATGCTTATTTATAGAAACCATATCAAAACAAGTATCAAAGTGTTTCACAGACAGACATAACGCAAGTTTCCACATAAATATACATTTACAAACACATGAATACATCTGAACGAGGTATGTAAACTACAAGTAGCCTACAGATCGGGTCTAACAGGAAGTAACTGTTTCTTTGACTTCCTGTTTATTCTTTGAAGGCGGCTGAAAACTGTCCGACTTGACCGCAGTTTTTTGTCACCGCCCCCTGCTGCTGCCGCCTGCTCTCGTGCAGCTCATCTGGAACGAGCCGAGTGAGGGTTCTGTCCCACTGTCATGTGTTTGAGGGTTCTCTCGCAGACATTTTGAGCCTGCAAATTAGATTTACACAGAAACACTAAGGGTTAAAGATGGAAAAAAATCCACATGAAATTACAGGATATTTATTTATTTATTCATCAAATATTTGATTTTGTCATTGAAGCTGTTTTGACAAAAATAAGTAAATATATTATTTGAAGCTACCTCTCATCTTGTGAGGAAAGAGCCTGGAAGACGTTCAAATCGGGGAGTAAAACATATATAACAAATACCCATAATTGTGCATGATTGTGCTCCTCCACCGGTGTCCTTGACCCCCTCCCCTCTTCCTTAGTCAAGGCCTGCCTCCCCACACTCTCCTCTCTCATCACCAACATCAACTCCTCACTGTCTTCAGGTCTCATACCCCCCACACTCAAGATCGCTGCTGTCACCCCCGTGCTGAAAAAACCTGGTCTTGACCCCGACATCCCCAACAACTACCGGCCCATCTCCAACCTCCCCTACCTGTCCAAAGTCCTCGAGAGAGCTGTTGCATCACAACTCAAGTCCCACCTCAATCTCCATAATCTCTACGAACCCTTCCAATCTGGCTTCCTTTCAAAACACAGCACAGAAACCGCCCTACTGATAATCACAAATGACATACTTCTCTCTGCTGACTCTGGATTCCTCACCATCCTCATCCTCCTTGACCTCAGCGCCGCCTTCGACACTATCAACCACTCCATCCTCCTCTCACGTCTCCAGTACTCCCTTGGCATAACTGGCACTGCCCTCTCCTGGTTCACCTCATACCTCTCAGACCGACATCAATTCATTGCAATAAACAACTGTAAATCCTCCACCTCCCCAGTCACCCACGGTGTCCCACAAGGTTCCGTGCTTGGTCCCCTCCTCTTCATCATTTACATCCTTCCCCTTGGACAAATCATCCGTCGTCATGGTCTCAACTTCCACTGCTATGCTGACGATACCCAACTCTACTTCTCCACCAAGACCATCACCTCCGTCACCCACTCCACTCTCACCACCTGTCTCACTGATATAAAATCATGGATGCAACAGAACTTTCTCAAACTCAACTGCAACAAATCTGAAATACTCATCATCGGCCCCAACTCCCTCACCTGTTCAGCCCAGCCCTTCTCCCTCAACATTGATGGCTCCATCGTCACCCCCTCCACCCAGGTCCGCAACCTCGGTATCATCCTCGACCCCACCCTCTCTTTTCTACCCCACGCCAACCACATCACCAAAACTGCCTTCTTTCACCTCAGGAACATTGCACGCCTCAGACCCTCCCTGTCCTCTGCCGCCACCGAAATTCTCATCCATGCCTTCATAACCTCCAGACTCGACGACTGCAACAGCATCCTCTACGGTTCTCCCAACAAAATCATCAACAAACTCCAATATGTTCAGAACTCTGCCGCTCGACTGCTCACTTCCACCCGCCGCTATGATCACATCACCCCGGTCCTTCGCAACCTCCACTGGCTCCCAGTCAAATTCAGAATAGACTTCAAAATACTACTCACCACCTACAAAGCTCTAAACAACCTGGCCCCTCCCTACCTTTCAGACCTCCCCCTCCACGCCCCAACCCGTTGCCTCAGGTCCGCCGGTGCAAACACTCTGAAGACCATCAGGACCAACCTGGAGTGACAGGGCCTTCTCAGCTGCTGCACCTCCCCTCTGGAACCCCCTCCCCATCCACATCCGTGAGGCTTCCCCCCTATCATCATTCAAACAAGCCCTCAAAACCCACCTCTTCAAACTCGCCTTCACCTGTTAACCCCGGCACCCTACCCTCCATTACATGATCCATTCAGCACAGCTTCTCCAGTTATTCTTTTTTTTTTGTTGTTTTTCTTTTTGTTTGTTTGTTTGTTCTGTTTGTCTCTGCCTTGTACAGCGTCTTTGAGTATCTAGAAAAGCGCTATAGAAAATTGATTTATTATTATCATTATTATTATTATTATTATTATGATATTTTCTGACGTTGTCATAGTAACGTGATATGTCGCAGCAAAGTGCTGTCCCATTCAACCATTTCAAGCACTCACATTCTCTCACACTCACCACTCACCAGGGGTTCAGGGTTTAAGGCCTCACGAGTTCACACGCTCTGTGATTAGCTCCCACAGTATCACAGCGTACAGTGCTCACACGGTTTAAACTGAAGGCTCCTGGAGGCAGACGGAGTGCGCTCACACTGAGGGGACGGAATGAGAGTTACCAGTCATGTCTAATCTGGTTGACATACACCTACAGTGTTGTATCATAAATGAATCCATGTGGATCACAGTTTCCCACAGCTGACAGTCATTTGTATACGCGGTGTTTGAGCTCAGTATGTTTCACAGGCTGTATGAATGCATGCACATCAGATTAATAACGATATATGATACAAATATAAGACGTACAACAAGAGCGTTTCTTAAATTATTTATTGACGGAAGTGTTGCGAACAGGCACCTACCACCACCTTTGTCCTCACCAAGTGTCCTCGGCATCTCATCCACAGCCTCACGAACCTCTAGTGAAGTTTCCACCGAACTGTTCCGTTTATAGTCTTTCAAAAGATACTGAAAACTGTGGAAGAGATATGCGAAGCGATCGAAATGTTTATATCCTATTTCCAATCTATTTAAAACCTCTTCTCACTCCTGCATAATTTGCCTAAGACGCCTATCAACCGCGTACCCAAAGTAAACTGACAGCTCTTATTGAACCATTGGGAGTACATGTATGGTTTTAGTCTCTATTGAACAGCAACACTCTGAAGTTTCTTCACAATCAGTCAGAATCACCGTAAGTGCTATTAGCATTGAGCTATGGCGTTTTCAGCACAGTGAAAGAGAAGCACTTTACTTCCGCCTAGATTTGTTTTGGCCAACAGATGGCAGCAGCTACCTATGGCTGGGACTTACAGTCTTGAAAAGACTCTCATTCCACAGCCAACAGTCATGATGCCTAGTATAAGTTAAAATTTCATAACAATACGACAGAAAATTTATATTTTACACATGGTTTACTAAGAGTGCGGCCGCATAAAAACGCATTTGGAGGCTCGCGTCACCACGTCAAAATGCATATACTACGTGTTAGAAACTCGAACTATAATTTATTTACGTCGATGTATGGTTAACTATATCATATTTAACCATTATGAACTTACCAAGGTTCTTTAAAATTCTTATGAACGAGACTTTAGTCTTCACACTCTGTCCCAAGAACTTGACTCATGGTTTCCAGTTCAGGTTAGAAAACTTCCCCAGCATTCAATCTGATAAATCTGCATATCCTTGGCTTCGTAATTTCATTGGCTATGTGGAGCCTGAGTTTGAACAGGATCTGTTGCGATTGGCTCGAGTTATACCCAAAGAAGAGAGGCGGGCATTGTCTTTCAAAGCGGACTCTCGTTGGCTGTTCCAGACTGTGGCCGGGCTATAGAAGCTCCTATTGGCTCAAATGAGGTGTCAATCTAACCGGCGGAATGTAGGCTCCATTTTGTGATGAAAATCTCTGCTCTGTTGACAAGGAACGTGAAGTTATGCCCGAAATATGATCGCCAGTTATCATATCTGCTGGCTAATTTGAAATGATGCAACAGCCCCCCGTGGGTCTTTATGGACGTACTAATGTGTTTTGGACTAAATCTTTTACTGGATTCGATCGAGAGGACCCTTAGCCACCTAGCAAGACCGTTTTTGCTGGACTAGCATGCACAAGGGGCACGTTATGGATCATAATCGGTGAGTCACGGCGATATTTTATCAGCTATTTTTGGAGTGCTTGTTTGACAGAGACTTAACTGTACCTGCTGTTGTTATTGTATCTTGAAATGGTTTGCAGAAATCGAATTACAAGAACCGTAGCTTTCTAATGAGATATCACATTAATACGCATCGTTACAGGGCAGTTGTGTGCATAACACAAATATGCAGTTATCACTCCGATGGCCCGCCCGCGGGCCTTCAGAGTGGCAAGATTAACTTACTTTCTTTATTTAGTTGGCCTCTTCTACTCTGCAGTGGAATAAAGTGTGTGAGCTTTATTCGTTCTCTTTATCAGTTGTCTTCTTCTTCTTCTTCTTTCAGATTTATTGGCGGTTGGCAAATAATGAATTGGTGCATTGACGCCATTAACTGATATGGAGTGTGGATCAGGATGTTTAGTATTTACATTATTTAATACAAATAAATAAAATGTGTGCCATTGTGCGGGCTTCCTGAAACGTACCCAGGGGCTGAGCGAGAGAGAAAAGCGCTTTCTTGCTATGCTTCTATGCTGTCAAAAAGAAAAATGAAGAACGAAGATTGTAAAGTTTCTACTCGGTATTTAATCCCATGCAGAATATATCCTTTTGGTTCAAAAACAAAGAAAAGTAATCCACAAAAATCAAAGAAAAAGAGTAAAAATCCCTTAATCTGTTTTACATCCCAGAGAGCAAAGTTTCAAAATCCAGAGATTTGTAATCCATCATACAGTCCTCAGGAGTTCTTCTGGTTTTTTTCCCCACGGCAATCGCAGAGGATAGAACATATAGACAGAAATAACAGCATGAAAATAGAAAAAACCTAAATAACTAATATAAAGAGAAAAAGAGAAAAGGGGTCACTAAGGCACAGACTCTGCTTGTATACAAACATATATCACAGGCTACGCCTGCATTACTGTTCTTATGGCCTTTTTGTTGGAACAGCATTTCATACTTTTTAAATACATTTCAAACTCTTTGTAAAAAACACGGGTCTTGCTCTATCTCTCTCTCTCTCTCTCACACATCAAATTTACTTTAAAATTAACACTTACACATAAAGGTTTACTAGATTATGATCCATAAATGTGGTCAACACACGTCTCTCACTCGTTTCCTCGGTTTCATTGTTGTCTGTTCTCACTCGTAGCTCTGCTGGTGGCTGAAGTCTCTGTCCTACTGGAGAGCATTTACTGCTTTTGTTCCTTCACATTTTATCTGCGGACTTCACAATAGATGTGCAGAACAAAATAAGCATTAATAAGGACAGGAAAGTCCTCTGTTTTGTGTCCATCACCCTCCCTAAAGCCGCTAACCGTGACTTCAGACGTCCGCTCCATAGGTCTGATAACACCGCTGGACACGCCGCTCACTAATCGCTTCAATAACATCTGCTTCCTCAGTAATAATGCAGACTTTTACTGAACAACAGCTGCTAGTAAAGACAACAAGGTCAGCAACACCTGTAATCAGTTGTCCATGTTGAATTAACCTGGTAGTCGATCGGTAATCAATGTTGTTGTCTGTGATCTTCTGGGAAAGGGTCACATGATAGGGGTGTGACGAATCAGGGAAGGGCACGTCATGACTGCTAAGAACCAATCAAGTAGCGAATGCGAGTGTGGGCGTCATCGTTTCTAAACATATCCGTTTTTGACCGTCCACATGAATACGCAACCCCAGCGTTTTCAAACTTATCCGTCTTCGGTGCTCTAAAACTCTGTGTAGTGTGGACGCTCAGTGTAAACGTAGCAAAACATGTGTTTTCAAATGGAAACGGAGTAGTGTAGATGTGGCCTAATACAGGTGGTGATAACATGTTGTACAGTTTCTGGTGCCTGGCAGTGCTCACAGAGACCGGTTGGATGCTCCCCTATCATGTGTAGTGTGCTGCGTAGATTGCTGTTCCCTATTCTTAATCTTGATATTGTAACCTCTCCTGTTTCCTCCCCTGTATCTTACTCTGCTGTCTCCCGCTTGTCTCCTGGTCCCAATGTGGTTGCCATACTCTGTTGATATTTTTCCTATTCCTCTGCTTTGGATAACTTGATACAGATGTCTACTTTGTTTTTGTCTAGTGCTTGTTTGGCTAGTTTGTCCACGTTTCCATTTCCCCTGATAATGATAATGATGGGCCAACTGTATACACAGCTAAAAAAATTCGAGGTGCGTTTAAATATTTCAATTTTGTGACTAGGAACTGCAACAGCAGAGCCTGTACTGTCTGTAGCTGGGTCTTTTGATCCATTGGTAAAACATGCACGTGCACGTGAGTATGGGGAGTAGAACCCACTCACTAAATCTGTATTTTTATGTCTAACCTTAATTTGCAGCAACTCCATGTTCACCTCCGGTTCTTTTAGCAACCACAGGAGTTATTGGCCAAATGACAAAGCTCTAGATCAGAGACTATAGGCTTCTTGCTGTTGCTTCTCCTATCCAGACAAAACTTGTCTTTGGTACTTTATGTCTTTCCCAACATGCCTGTATTACTTTTCTAGTTGGATGATTATCTTCATGACCCCTCAGATTTATCCAATAATTAACCAACAGTTGTTTTCTGTGAAGACACAATGGCATTCCTCCTGTCTCTACTTGGATGGCGCACACAGGTGATGTTCTTACTGCACCTACACGAACTCTGAGGGCCCTGGTCTGGATAACATCTAGCTGTTTAAGTGTGGTTTCTGCTGCTGAACCATATGCTACTACTATAACCTAATCTGGATTTAATTAGAGCTTTGTAAATGTATCAGGGATGCAATGTCTGCTCCCCAGTCCAACACTACCAGACATCTCATTACATTTATACCTTTTTTACACTTATTACTAACATTTTTAATGTGGTCTTTCTGCTGTCAAAGTGTCCTCCTAAAAACCGAAATGACTCTACTATTTCTAACTTGTTGTCATAAAGATTCAGCTGGAAGTTTCCCCTCGTTCTCCATCTCGCAAAGAACATTACTTTTGTTTTTTAGATGAGCATTGGCCTATAATTTGATGGGTTACTTGCATCTTTCCCTGGCTTCCTTATAGGAACAATAACAGCCTCCTTCCACCTTGCTGGTATGCTACCTCCCTCTCACACGTTAGTATACAATCTCAGTAACTTCTTTAGCCCATCTCCACTTAAATGCTTTACTATAATTTAACATATTTCATTATCTTCTGGGGCAGTTATTCCAGCTTTAGCAACTGCTCTTTATTAGTCACCGCAACTTCTTTGTCAGTTGTTAGCACAGGATAACTCCACTCTCTACACTTCTCCTGTTGTATTTCCAACTGAGTCACAAAACTTCCTCCATTAGTCCTTTAGGCCTTCTGTTATCATATCATTGAGAGTTTCGAGGCATATCATCATTAATCTTACTCAGATTACCATCACTCTCTTCCTTAAATCTCTTCCAGTTGGCTTTCCCAAAAAAAGATTTCCCACCCCTGTCTACTTCTGTTACTGGTGTATGAATATTTATTTTAAAGAATATTGGGTAGTGATCACTGCCTATGGTTCCTTCATGATATGCTTTCCAGTCACACACTGCAGCAATGTTATTAGAAACTAGTGTTAGGTCTGGTACAGACTCCTTTCCTGTATTGATATTAATCCTTGTTTTACTTCCATTATTTAGGCTGACTAGATTCCTTTCATCTAATACTTCTTCTGTGGCTTGACCATTGCTATCAGCTATCCCACTCCCCCATAATGTGTTGTGTGCGTTGAAGTCCCCACACCATACTATGCTTGCCCTATCTTTCCCTTCTATATTTTCCAATTTGCTTAATTCTATTCTCAAACATGGATTATAATAATTCACCACCACAAATTCCTTCCTTTCAAACCACACTTCCACTACCACATACTCCATTTTTTTCCGTATACCTAGTACTCTATGGGGAATCCCTTGTTTTATAAAAGCACCACAGCCCCCCCCCCCCCCCCCCATGTTATACCCATATAACCATTAGCATATAAATATACACATCATGTCATATTCTTTATTTTGTGTTTACATCTTATCTCACTTTTGGTGATTCAATAAATAATAATATAGATACTAACAATAACAATAACAATAATCAGAATAAAAATCGATATAATAAATGTGTTTAAACGTCTTTTGCAACATATCCATAAATGCTGATTTGAAAGGGTAACATTTAAGCTTTTATAATATATTCATTAAAAATAAGGTAAAAACATACAACATGGTAAATGTGTTAAATGATTTACAGTCATAAAAAGCATATGGAAATGTATATAAAATAATGGACTGTTTTACTTATTGTTTTTCAAATATGTCTATGAATTCTTTTTTTAAGCAAATATTTGCATTTACACGTTTGTTTTTACATTATTGCTTCTGGAATCATTTAATGTAACATGTGGAAATGTTCCATTAAAAAATAAAGAAAATGTCGTCAATAAGGGTCTGCTCGATTTGCACCCCAGCTCCGTCTGGGAGGGCGGTGCCATAAACTGCTGACCGTCAGGGAATACCTACAGGTCTCTTGCTGACGGTACCAATGAGAAAAACAAAACTCAATGTCGTGTCGCTTTTTGATTGCGTCATTAGCTTGCGGAAACGGCGCATCGGCGGATCCTTGCATGCTTGCTCGAGCCACAGTGGAAAGATTTTGCTTTGCCGGACAACTGAGCGGGTTTTTGACGTGTATTCATCGCCATGTCGTCTCTTCTGAAGGTCGACCGGGACCTGAAGACCAGGGTGAGTGTGTGAGCCGCCCGCCCGACTCCTCGGAGACACTCCGGGCCTGGACCTCGTCCATCCACGGCCTGGACACGGAGCTCAACTCCCACTCTACACGTTCCACCTGGTCTCCGTGACTACAATGACTGCGCGTGTACCGTGGAAACCTCTTATGATCACGTCTGTTGCTATACATGGATGATTATATTACCGTTCACACATGTATTGTTACTTTATTTGTCATGCAGATTGCGTCACATCGATAGGTCATGTCATATCTCGATAACAATATAATTCGCACGTTTTCTAGTAATGTACTAAACAATGCTATATGATACGTTCTGCTATATGAAATAAACACACTGTAAAGCCATTTATTGTAAAGCGGAAGAAAACTACTTCGTATTTTCTCATTTATTTAAGAACTTACGTGAAAAAAATACATTTAACAGTTTCAAGTAAAATTTTATAAGAAATATATAAATATAACTATAAATAAGTACATTCCCAGCTATACACTGACTATTGTATTCCGAATAAGGCAATAGCTTGTGGTATTCCTGTAAGCAGAATTATTGTAATTAATTTGAGTTAATATGTGGTTATTGATGTAGACGTAATGGTGTATCATGACAACTCAATATATGATTTAATCTCCACATATTTCCCTTTAAGGACAATAGATGATCATGTATTACATGAATATAACCTAATGAAACTGACAGCGTCGCTTTCTGTCGTATTCTATTGACTGCTTCAATATACAGTACAGCTGTACATTGTATATGCTTCTCAAATTACTGTAACAAATTAGTAGGCTACTATATATTAGATATAATAGTTCAAGTTAGAATTAGGCTGACATATTGTATTGGGCTGTTTGTAAATACAGTAACGTCAGTAATGCTCACAGGCTGGCCCAGAGTAGGGCTGAGTCTTCTCATCAGATGATCATATGGGCTCTAGTAAAGCAGCCGGTGTGTCGCCCTGTTGGGCAACCCTTGAGGAATATGTTTGTGTTCTAACTGCCCGTCCATTTGTTGACAGGTGGAAACGTTCAGGGAGCAGATCAGCAGTGAGGTGAGTGAATTTCCCCCGACAAGTTGATCCTCTGTGTACTCTCTGGCTCATGCCTTCTGTTAGCGTTGTAAGCAAACGTTCAGCGTATCATGAAACCTTCCCTCCTCTTTCCTGCTGTAGGCCGAGCACCTGGTTGCCAGCTTCTTCCCTAAAAAGCTCCTGGAGTTGGATCAATTTCTCAAGGTAAGTGACTGAGGGCTCGTTTCACAATTCAGAGTTCTAATCGGACAGGTTTCAGGTTAAAGAAAACACTGCAGTGTATGCTCTATGGGCCCCATAATGCAGAAGATCCACTTATTTTCATCTGAATTCTGTGCTGGGAAGTCAAACATTTCCTTTTCATCCATGCCCCCGACCCGACCAGGCTCTTTCCGGTGGGTAAAACGTCCCCCGGTCTTAATCTAGACACTGGTCCCAGCGGTTCAAACGCAACCAGCTCCTCAAAAGATTCCCAGTGCTGTGGTCTAAAGGGTCCAACAAAGACCACTACATGGAGAGACGGTCCCCACTGATGAATGAAATCATGAAGATCTTACAAAGCACTAGAACATCAGTTATAATTATTGAGTGGTCGTATTTGTCAGTGTTTCCACATCTGATTTTCCTTCTATGATTATTCACCTGTTAAAATAAAAAAACATAATTTCTATGGACATTTTGATATGATGGGGCGCCCCATAAATCACAGACCACCATGTCCCCAGTTCAAATATTCAGCATCTCTTTCCCCTCGTATCCTGTCATCTCCACCAGCTCAGAGGAAGCTAGAACAGTGACCCTGAAACACTTGAGATGTGTTTATACATTTGCAGGCCTTTTGTAATATTTTCTTTTCTAGTTCATTTTCAACCTTTTCCATGTGCTCTTCATGCAGGAGCCCATTCTCAACGTGGTCGACCTGAAAGAGATCCATTCAGAGGTTAAGTTCAAAGTGCCAGAGCCCATCCTCTTCACCAACAGCCATGATGGCGTGGACCTGGTGAGTCTGCAGTCTATCGGTCATAATGTGACTGTGACCCACCTGATAGGCAGGGCCAAATGAAAAGATGCGATTTGGTTGCATTATGGAGCAGAGGTTCCCAAAACTGGTGAAATCGTTGGTTGACTAAAACTAAAGGAAAAAGTATCATGATGACAGAATTCTCACCACAAGGTGTAAACAGAGTGTGAATCATACGCTGTAGGCACCATTAGTGGGCTGAGTAGTATTGACCAATCACGTTACAGCGGTCTTTGGTTGCATGAACGTAAACAGTTCCTTTGTGGAGAGCAAAACAGGCGGAACTCATTGGCCGAAATGCATTCTGGGAGCTCCTCACCCATTGCGTGACCACAACATCTGGTTGTAGATGTTGTCCTGCGTCTCAGACTGTAAACTGTTGACCGGTGCACTGAAGGGAAAGTCGTGGCCAGGATATCCCCTGGTTGTACCGGATCCCCAGGAATAGTGGTCGTCGGACAGATAGCCGATGGGTTCCCAGGTCGCTTCCAGACACATCTCTTGGTCTCTTTAGGGGGCAGTTGTCATGGAGATGGGTCAGTTGTTGTCAGGTGACCTACTCGTGGAATTTCAGCCATATGACAAACGCAGGTCAAGCTTAACTAAATGAAGAGTCATTTGAAAAATGATGAATTATAAAGAATGACGAGTGGAGAATGAACCATTCCAGTGTAAACAGATGAGGTCAACACCTGTAACCATGGTAACTGTAAAGATGGCGACAGCTGTTGCCCCAGAATGGTTACAGGAAGTATAATATTTAATGATTAATAAAAGACATTTAACTAAAGAAATCTAGGCTTCAGCTAATGGTTTTTATCAAAAGACTAACTCTGCATACTTGCGTGGATCACTTATTGAAGCCCATCACTGATGACTCTCCTCACGTTGTTGAATAGACAATGACGTTGCTTCTGTATTTACGCCTGGATGACGTTATACTGAGTGTCGATGGAGCAGCTTCAGTGTTAGCATAGTCCAGCTCTGATCGATCAGAACTCCATTCAGAAAGCAGCATTTTAACAGTTTGTCTTGCCGACAGACCTGCAGAAGCATGAATTCAGATCGGCATCATTTCGTTTTTTTGGCGTCCTGTTGATCCTGTTATTAGCATTAAACTACAACAAAATCCAATGCGTGAGCCAGACACGACGACGTGGTATCAGAGAGGCTCTGAGCGATCTGTTGGTAATCACAGAGGTACGCAAAGAAATACAAATAATGTGTGATTTAAGATGATGCAGTTGAACACATAAAATCTATACAACACACAATCACTCAATAAGATTTACTGTCTCTGAAGATGCACACCAGATTCACCCTCAGTGGAACTGCTCTATAAACACTGCACTGAAACAATGGACAGTGGCTCCTTACTAGCGAGTTTTATTCATTTGGGTCTCTTTTCTGATCACCCATTTGTACACACTGCATTGTGGGTAATTTAGTGGCCAGTGTTTTTTAGAGCTTGATCCATACCTGGTACCAGAAGTCAGGATGACAGCAGAGACCTGCATCATCCTTGTAATGTCCCCCAACTTTATGGAAGTTCCACAGATGTTAGCTAGAGTACCTCTAACAGTATGACTATGACTTGCAGTAGATGCATTTAATGAATGTTTTGAATGTAGCAGATCAGTATGAAGCGGAGCTGTTGAGTCCATTAGTTGGATTACAGACAGAAGGTTTACGGTTCATGTGGACCTCCTCAGCACTTCCTTACTCCATGCTGAGAAGTGTCCCGTGCATAAAGGAGATATGTGACAGAGGTATGCGGCCTAGTTCCTCAGAGGCTCAGAGTAATGAGCTCAAAACAGAACGAATCACTGACGCTCACACAGTTTAAAAAGAACAAAAGCAGTGTGGCAGGGTTTGTGAGCACCACGACTACCAGAGGGAATATGAAACAAATAGCAGTGTGGTGTCTGGACCTAAATCAGGACTCAAAAAGAACATGTAAAACCAAAACTCCTACCTCAGACTGTCATTGCAGTGATGTTCTCCTTGAATTTATTGTAGCATTTTAAATCGCAGATCATTTCCTGTTTGTTTGTGTGACGTGAACGGCTCCAGCGTCCACAATCCAGTCCGCTTCTCCCGGGCTGGTGTTCCTCTCTGTGTCACCGGCCACCAGAGCTCCAGCCTGCTGCTGCTTAACAGGATGAGGGATGATTAGCAACAGGTTACAGCTGGGCCAGTTAACCCTGGCACTGGTCCCCTGAACCACTCCCACACATCTCTGCTCTGCAGCTGAGCACAGACCACGCCCACTACCACAAAGAGCAACTCAACCCTAGAGCTTTGGCTTAAGTGCCTCTAACTTGGAAATTTATAAAGTATCAACATAGAGTTTCTGTTTTTTCTGCTTAAAAACAACAGAAAAATGCCTAAAAGCTGCGTTGTGATGGGACGTACTACCAACAGGGTAAATAATAGAAGTTTTTATGAGCTGCAATCAGACAAAATTGACGATACAGGCGATAAAACGTGAGGCATCAGCACTAAGAGTGGGAGAACTGTTTCTACAGTAGCCCACCACGTACAGACCAAACACTGGCTCTAGATAAGGCCATTGCCGTTATCTAGCGACAGTGGCACACGGGACAAGTCAGACACGGCAAATGGCATCTATCCCCGTGGGCTCATGTTCCATAACTAGATAGCATTACAGTCCCAGCACAAACCTTTCTCCTCTTGTCTGTGAACTTGAGATTAAGCCTGCCTCCAGATCAGCCAATAGCATTCTTGCATTCTATGTAATATTCAAAAGGTTAAAAAAAAAATCCTTATTGAAAATGTTCACGATCCTAAATGAGATTGTGATGATGTCAGAGGATCACCACAGTCAGTAGGACTCGTTCTATGGAGATCACAAATGTCCATAGAACGGTCCATGACAGTCTGTTGTAGTTGTTGAGATATTTCACTCTGGATTAATTGCTCCTATGAACTGCCGTCATCTGTCTGTGCTGCAGAACACCAAGAAGAGGAAACTAGAGGACGGAGTCACTGATGAGAGCTGGCAAGGTAACAACTAAAGATGAGATCTTCAAAAGATTGTTTGTGTTTGTTCACAGTTTTATAATAGAAATTCATTTTGTGTTTATTTTTACGTGAATAAGTCATATTGCCCAACTCTGAGCACTTTAACCACACCTACATGAAATGATGATCATGAAAGGACTGCCTTACCAGTGGTGAAGTGCCCGCTGAGCACAGTGCACAGTCAGCAGAATAACCACAGTCAGCTGGCTTTGCATGTCCCGGACCATCCACAGACTCCTGTATTGATCTCAAATCATGAGTGTGAGAACTCGACCCAGCAGGACCGTCAGTCTCTGATGTGAAGAGGAGTTTGTAACTGTGGACGCTGTGTTTGGTTCCAGGGGGAACCAAAACCGTGGTGGTGCCAGAGGGGATGTTGAAATGCAACACCAAGCTGGTGGACCTGATTGAACGAGTCAAACCAGAGATCAGGACATTGATTGAGAAGTGTAACACAGTAAGTGTCCGTACACACACGCACACACACACACACACACACACACACACACACACACACACACACAGAAAAGGCCCATATCTGGTTGTGTAGACCCGTCTTTATTGAAGAAAAGCTCTGCTAACAAAGCTCCACTAAGCTCCCTGCCAAAATAAAAGCCTGGTTCTCCTTCGCCAGTGGAAAGCTTTTAATGTGAAGCAGCAGCAGGTTGCGTTGCGTTTGCATTAGCAGTAACTTAACTCTTTAATGATTGCTTTCAGCTGACTCATGCGATATGTGGTACTTCTGAAGCACAACTTGGACTGACCTCAGAGTTTTATAGATGTCTTAACATCCTGAGAGCCTGAAGGTGATCTCAGATCAGCTAATCAGATACTTCTTGCTGTTCTTACAGGATATATATATATATATTAGTGCTGGGCAAGTTAACGCGTTATTATCGCGTTAACGCATTCATTAATTAACGCCGACAATTATTGTACAGCGCGTTAACGCATTGTTTTATTTATTTTTATTTTGAAAGTCCGTTGCTCACTGGCAGCGGCGGAGGAATTTGAGACTACTGGACATCGCTGCGGTAAAGTCAGCAGACACTCAGATCTCCGTGGTCAACTCAGCAGACACTTACACTTTAGTGCACCTATATGCTGAAATTCACGGTAAACGGCACAGATCGGGAGCGAGCGAAGGACCACAAAAGCTAGCGGAAAGATTAACGTGAGACAACATCCGGTTTCTCCAGACGAACATCCGGTTTTCAGAATAAGATGCCAACAAAGTATGAATTATATTCACATTAAGAATAAAACATGCTGTATCCCGTGAGTTAAAGGGAAAATACACCTAAATTGTGGGTAAAGTGTCTTTATTCTTTGATCGCTGAGTAACCATCATCACCTCGGAGTTACAGCATTATATTGATGAACAGTAGAGCTGCATTCACATGCTCTGACTGTCATGAAGACACACATTTTAGCTGAAACGTGTTGAAACATTTTATTCATGTTGCACAGCAGTGGAACGTTTCACATACAGTCACACACTGAGCACAGATAGTGAAGAGATAGAACTGCTACTGTGTAAAGAGAATACTGCAAATAGTGTGCAAACCAAATGGTATTGCCCTTTTGTTCATATAGCAGTACTTTTAAAATAAAAGTGCGCAATACACTACTTTTGAATTCATTATTGAACTTTGCCATAACAATGCGATTAATCGCAAGAAATCCATGCGATTAAATATTTTAATCGTTGCCCAGCACTAATATATATGTAAGATGTATCTGTTTGAATGCAGATCTTTTTAAGGTCTCAGTGCCAGCCGGAAAAAAAAGAAAAACAGGCAAACACACCAGAGCTCACACGCGTTTGTGTGCACAGTGGATCAGTAGCAT
The DNA here is from genome assembly GCF_004355925.1 of Anarrhichthys ocellatus. Taxonomy (NCBI): domain Eukaryota; kingdom Metazoa; phylum Chordata; class Actinopteri; order Perciformes; family Anarhichadidae; genus Anarrhichthys; species Anarrhichthys ocellatus. The sequence goes on along the minus strand of NW_022280086.1, from coordinate 2,457,024 downwards.
CCTTTTTAGGTGCTGCCAAGGTGCCCGACCAAGGACCTTAAAATGCATCAGGATAAGGAAACAGCTGCTTCTGCTGTTCAGCTCTGACGCGTGAATGTGTCAATGTGACATGGAGGAGGTTCAGATTGTTTCTCACTACAACTATTGTGAAATAGTTTAATGTATCAGACGCCTGTCACCAGTTTCCTCTGTGACATCGTTCAATGACATCTTTGTGCCATGTGTCGTGTGCACTGAGAAACATCCGCTCATCATCTTGTCTCTACTGTGTCAGGTAAAGATGTGGGTCCAGCTGCTCATCCCCAGAATAGAAGATGGAAATAACTTTGGAGTCTCCATACAGGTAAGTCCTCACTGACTGCGTCATCTGGAAAAATATGTTTCACATAATAGAGGCTAACATTTCTCAGTACAGACATTTGTTGGTAAAATAGAGAAAGTGTTTTGCAATTAATTCACTCTAATTTTGTTCTAAGTACATTGATATTTATTCATCCCAGTCTTGGTAAGTCCTGAACAAATGTTCAACCCGAGGGCTCTTCATGAGCAGAATCTATCCAAACTGTGGAAAAGGTTTCACAAGAGCTAACACCACTGAGATGTCCACAACGATACTTACACAACAGAACATTGGAACAGTCATAAGGTACAAATAAAAGTCCTTGGTGTTAGTCGGCAGTCTCTAAATCATCAGAGGCAATCTGATTGTAAGCTAAAAGTTATTATATTAATTATGTCCAATTATTAAAGAGTTTTTAATCCGACTGCCTACTAACACTAAGCAATTCTTTCTTACATAAACTGGACATTGTTTTTTATGAGCTGAAAACACTCCCAACACTGACTGTCTTGACCCAGTGCAGCACTACCTGTCTTCCTCATTTTAATAGTCATGGCGGAGTCATGTTAGGCTCCAACATAAGCCATGTCACAAAACATAGCATGAAATTGTAAAAATGTCACATACTGTTTTAGAGTACTAAATAGAATATAAGTATATATATGTTTTTTAGAGGCAGCCTTTGTCTCTTTTCACTGTAACAAGCATCAAATGACGCTGGTTATTCCAGGAAACTTTAGGAGAAATAATTCAGAAATTATCAAAAAAAAACTAACCTGAAAATACCCATCACGTTGGCACTATGGCCACAAAGTACACAAGCGGTGGAAGTCCAGCTATTATATACTGTGGATGATATTCAGAATCCACACCTGCCTGCCAAAGAGACTCTAACTTTAGGTAGAATCCTTTTAATGAGTCTAACATGAACTAGATTGAAGTTGCACCATTTTGAACAGATTACTACATAACACATCACTACAATGCTTGATTCTCATTGGCTTTACTCTCCAGTATTTACTCTCGTTCTTTATCTAACGGTGACAGTGAAGGGAGGCTGTTTCTGCAGTCCCTGTGTTCCACACTGGGGGGCAGCACTGACATGCTCCACCTGTGATCATTACACCAGAAGTAATGTCTGGGGTTTAGATTCACAGTGGACAAAGCTCAGGGTAGAAGGTTGGACCGATGTCTTCTTCGTTGGTGTTTATTAGAGAGGAGGCAGCGACCTGCATTCTATACATGGGGCAGTCATCTGGTTCCACCAAGACGCCGGTGGAAGCTTGTTGCCCCGATTCTCTTTTTTAGGAGTTAAACTCTGAGACCAACTGCTGAATAACAATCTGCAGGGATCACAACCCACAGAGACCACACAGGAGCTCATTCTATACAACTAGAAAGGAAATGAGCTAAACGAAAGGGAATGGTCATTATCTTTGCTTTATCAAAATAACGTTATGGGTGAAACAAAGTCAGATGAAGACAATTTTAGGTTGAAATCTTCAGCCACTGAAGAAGTGTGTGTCCACGTGTAACAATGATTCAGCTTCAGTGTGTCCGCTTCCACCATGTCTGTTTGTCTCATGTGTCCTCTGTGTCTGTAGGAAGAGACGGTGGCAGAGCTGAGGACGGTGGAGTCCGAGGCAGCGTCTTACTTGGACCAGATCTCCAGATATTACATCACCAGAGCCAAGCTCGTCTCCAAAATTGTCAAGTACCCTCACGTGGTGGGTAGCGCGCGTAGTCTGTCTCGTCTCTGAGAAGCAGCAGGTTGGTTGTATTTGTGATTAAGTGTCTTTGTCTCCACTCTGCAGGAGGACTACAGGAGAACTATCACAGAGATCGATGAGAAGGAGTACATCAGTTTGAAAATCATCGTTTCAGAGCTCAGGAATCAATATGTGAGTTTGTCTTATTAAACCCTCGTCCACACAAGCGTCAAAAGTGACTTCATGCAGGAAGAGCCTGATGTCTACATTATGGAGTTATCCATGTGAAATACCCGCAGTGAAACCCGAACCTCAGCTCGACCTCTGGTCAGTGACTCATGAACCATAGTATCTAGTGTTTAAAGATCACCATATACAGACTATGGTGGTAACAGAGAATAACGCTTATGGAAAGTGAAAGTTATGTTATGGTCTTACCTTACAGACAATGCCAGAGCCACCGGCTCCACGCAGCTGTCAATCATGACATCACACCCCATTTTTATAGCTTCCAACAGTTGAAGATCCACCAGCGCCATGAGAACTACCGTAAACCGTCATGGGACTCATGACCTGTACTGCAGCCAGCCACAATCGTGTTTTGGCTTCACTTTTGAGGAGCTGTCGATGTCGTCCATCTTTATATAAAGTCTATGCTACAGACAGAAACAATGGAAATAAGACCCGAGCTGTATTTAGCGGAACTGTCCTTCGCTGCTGGAGTGAGGTGTGACCTGCACCATGTTTAACACGTCTGCTTGTTGCTTTCAGGTGATTCTTCACGATATGATCCTGAAGAACATTGAGAAGATCAAGAAACCCAGAAACAGCAACGCTGAAGCTCTTTACTGATGACCTCTACACAACAAAACGCACACACACACACACAATACCTGAGCTCAGTCAAACCGTACATGACCAATTATTCTCGCTGTTGTTCTGGAGTACCTGATGGTTTTGGGGTTTTACAACCTGAAGACAATTCATGAAGTGTCAAATGAGAGGCTGCCTTTGGACGGATGGTGTGCTGATATTCAGTATTGAAAAGTTGAAATATAACTGTGCTCACAATTCAATATGTGAAACCATAGTGAGCTGTAAACATGATACATGATATGATGTAGAGGAAGCCATGAAAATGCATTTAAAAATCACACACACACACACACACACCTCCATCTTTGTTTTTAGTTATTTGTCCTTACTCTGCAGTCATCCACATGCTTTCTGACATGTTACCTTCAGTTTGGGTTTTCCAGTACTCTGGAATCTGACCTCGGACAATTCCTCTCCCATAATTATCCCGACTGCAAGCTGCTGTAGCAAAGACCGCCCCCATGGCCGTCCTCCCATCTGCTCCACTGGGACCGAAGCTCAGAGATTCCTGCTGCTCTCCCACCCCCGGATGCTGTTCCTCTCCCAGGATTTATCATCTTTTCTTAAATGGTTTTGTTGTTTTTGGCCCCATGTTGCCTGACCCCCACAGGGAGGTTTTTCTTTGTTCAGCTCTCTCTCGGTTGACTGTCAAACTGTTAAGCGACCATCAACTCACATAGGATGCAGACCGCTTTCCTCTGGGCCTCAGAAAACAGCTGTAGTTGTGTAGCTTTAGTGTTGTAGTTATCCTGACACACACATTTGACTGTACAGTTTATAAAGACATAATGGAGGATTCTTGCGTCTTTATTTCTCCCCCTGCCCACTCCACTTTCTTTTGTCTTGCACTTGCAGCATCTTTGCATCACAATGACGTGAATACACGATTGCATCCCAAGAAAAAACAGAAACACTGGAGGTCCATACACACATTGAACCTGGGACACTGTGACTGGTCTGCACTGACAGACAGCAGTGTGCTACAGTGTGCATGAAGGGTTGGAAACTTGCTGGATGATTGTTCTTCTATAAGAATGCAAACTCAACAATGTGCCTCCGTGTATCTGTCTCGTGTGATCAAGCAGGCTTGTACTGGAACTAGAAGTGTTTTGTCAAACGCTTTAGAATACAGCATGAGTGTCTGGGTTCACTTCAACAGTTCAGTCTTCAATCTTCACCAGATTCATTGTGATGTAACAATGTTTTGTATTGTGTTCACCTCATGAAGCGATACTGAAGCCTGGTGCTTTTAAAACTATTTTGCAGCTCGACTGTTCTATGGAAGATGACAGTGAAGTCGGGGGCTGACAGTGAAGTCGGGGACTGTCTTTAAAGTGCATGCAAATTGTGATTTAATTTGAAGCCTTTAAGCGTATAAAGGAATGAAGGAACAGACCAGGTAAGGGCTGCTACTTTGTCCAAAAGTCTAGTTAAAACAAATTCAAACAAATAAATTGGAATGCAACTCGTGTAGCCTTTTTTTTTTCTATGAGAAACATGGCGAGGTGTATTCACTCTCAGTCCTGAAGTGACTAGATCCCATTTGCTTTTAATCAGATTAAACTCTGGACATGTAACATCTGGAGTCTCTCCAGTGTCCTGCCTCCCTCTGCACTTAAGAAGCAAACACTGTCTAGGGAAACAAAAAGACAAGGAAACTATTTGTCCAAAGCACTTCAATCCAAAATCTAAGACGATATCTAGTCTCCTATCACAATATGATCATATTGATATGTTGGCCAGCCATATATCTGACTACTACAGCACAACCCCCAGAAGACTACAGATAGCAGTGCATTGTATTGAACAACTGGAATTAGATCACATGCAGTACAATCACTTTTTACCTGTTGAAATACCCTTGTGACTCTATTTAGTGAACACAAAAGTTCCATAAAATGCAAAGATATGAACTATTTGTATTGTTTAGAAAAGACACTGATGAAAGTAACAGGTTTAGACTGAGGAGTATAAAAGGGTCTACCAAAGTAAGTGTGTGTACCTTCGGGTCCATTTATGCATGATCCGTTTGATGGGGGAGTGAGGGGTGTCGATTGAGGTTAGGTAGTAATGTGGGATGTATTTCAATCTACACTTAAATACATAGATATGAACCCGAGGCTGTAAAGACTAGTCGGTATGGTAACATTTAATGTCCCATTTAGCCATTTGTTAGGACCCACCGTAAAGCTTAATTCAGGAGTACGGTGTTTACTGACGTATGTTATGTCATAGAACAAAACACTTTGAGATGATGGAACCAGAAGTGCAAATCTGGATATGACTTAAAATTCACAGATTGGTCTTTAAAGCCGCTGCCGGATTAACCTACTTGGAGGCCCTGGGGCACAAATTTGCTGTGGGGCCCCTAGTTTCCACCCCACCTGTCCAAATTGTCTTTTGTTCATTCTCTATTGTTTGATAACACTTCGACTGGGAGTACACATGCATTACATCAGCTGAAAATATCAAAAATGTGTTTACTAGATTTTAGGGACCCTCTACAAGACAGGGCCCGTGAAATGGAAGTTAGAGCGTCTTTAGCTTCTGTAGTGCAACGTCTTCCTCAGTGAGAAAGAATATTTGAGGGATATGAATCAAATCCTTTGGCTTTGATTGAGCGGCTAAAAGAGATCGGGCTTAGAATGTAGCGCGACATGGAGCTACAATGAACTGTGACTCCACACACACCTCCCTTGTTGCTTAAAGTTGCAGATTGATTGATAAACGGATGACATCGCTTGGTACGTGAGCACACTATCATATTTAGTTTTACAGGAAGAAAGGATGATTGGTTTTCAATATAAAAATACATTTTCTTCACATTTATTGTTAAGTAGGTCCCCAATATTACTGAGAATATAATCTAAAAGGGTTAAAAAATAATGGGTACAAAGTCAAAAGTTTAAGATGCTTATCAGTTGAGTTTATGTTGTGCGTAATGAATAACCACAGGGTGCACCTAGGGGCCTTAAAGTTCATTCTTCTGACCTCATACGACATGTCCCCTGAATGAACTGACTGAACTGTGAATGTTTCTTCCTTCATGAACACCATTGTAGGTGTTCATGAACTACTACATTTTGAACTGAGCCATGTTGGTTTTTAAAAAGCTGACTTTTCAAAATGAATCGGATTACTCGTGTACATGAAAATGTAGGTTCTGCGGCTGCAGCGCACTGATGGTTACGGATATAACCCCCGATCTCACCTGAATCACACACAGACCCTGATCCAGACAGAAGGGTGCCTGACTAAAATACCAACATAAACCACAGATTTTATGTAAATAAAAGGGAATATACAACACACACACTTTTGATTTGTAAAAATCTATATTTTTAAAGGATTCTGGTAATCACGTTTCCTTGTATTTGTATCTGATAAATGATATTGTTTTGTTTGATGGGAGTGCTGATGCTTACTGTACACCAATCAAGCAGTTATTGTGATGACATCTGGAAATCTCAGTTGAAGTTGTTGACTCGTATCTATTGATCTATAACACAATTAAGCGTTTACACACATAGTCAATAAAGTCAACGGCCCTTTTGAACATTTTACTGTCGTACATGCAGTTTGTTAGGGTAGAGATCTTCAATCAAACATCAATGCCATCGTTGATTTTTACAATCAGCTTATCTTATTTTATCTTATCACAGCAGTTACAGCCTTTGTGTCCTGGTCTGCCCCCACATGTTCCATCAAACAACTAAGAAAAACAACTTAGATGTTCTTTATTTTCCCTGTAGCTAGCAGGTCAGTGTTTACATGCACTTAAATAACTCGGTGATTTTGTCCTCATGATGGCAATGGATGAAAAGTGAGGGGATCGATATTGTGTCTGCCCATAGAGTAGGTGATGAGATATTATGTTGGATAACTACACAATCATTACCTGATCATGCCACAAGATGAATAGTCAGGGCGTCACCAACGTTGTTCATCATCTGTAGACCTTGAATATCTGTAATAAAGGTCATAATCATTTTATAAGTTTTTGAGACATTCTAAGTCACAATGAAGACATGCTTTATGAAAAGTTGGGTGATCCGTTTTTAGGATTCACTCACTGGGCACCAAGAATATCTGGACAAAGTTCGTAGAGTTCATTCAATATTTGTTGACCTATTTCAGTAAATGGTTAACTGACCATCCCAGCACCATTACCACCCCTATAGCTAAAATATGTTTATTGTCAATGCTTTTCTAATATCGCTAATATGACCACTTGTAGGTTTTAGCTTAAACATTCAGAAAATGGGATTGGAAAAAACTTGTTTCACATAATTGCTTGCCTGAATCCCAAAGTTCTTGCTACCTAAATGTATTGTTGTCTCTTTAATGATACCCAATAATCTTCACAGCAACTTTATACATGGGTACTTGTGTTACTACCGCTCTTATCAAAAGAAACATCTCTCAAGTTGTAAAAGCAGTCTTTAAAATCTGTGGCCACACCCCTTTACACAATCTCCTTAAACAGCTACCATCTCCTCTCCCCAACTATAACTGTTGTACAGCTGCAGAGAAATGGTCTCTCAAACTATTTCCAAGATCTTCAAATGCCTTCTGGTTCTCGTAGTTGTTGCCTAGGCAACTGTGTCCTGCTATGGCTCAACACCGAACGCACTCCAAAGTGCCCTGCTCAACCGGTAAAGACAGTCCAACCTGCGGTGCACGACGAGCGCAGCAACGTCTTCGCTGACCTCTCTGTGGAAGAGTTCCTACAGGTGCATGACTACATGTCCAAGATGCCGGGGATGAACATCTCAACTGATCCATCTACACCTCCTTCAGCTGACTACCTCTATATGATCGATCTCTCCCTGCCAATTAAACAGGATATTTTGCACTACCTGGATACCAACGGGCTTAAACCAGCAAGAGAGGCAACCGCAGTGGTTTTTCATGGCACGAATAACAACATAAAGGAATATGTAGTGGGCCCTCTCCCCAACCCGTCCTACCAGTGCGATGTCACCTTTGAGAGATATAAAAGGGAGATCCCTTTGACTGCACGTCCGGTACATTTTGGGGAAGGGGTTCTTATAGAAATGTTTCTGCAAGATGTACTTAAACCAGTCAATACGCTGCTGAAGGACAGTTTCGGTTTAGAGGCATCTGATTACACTGCTTACTACGACGGCATGCCCAGAGGAGTCAAGTCAGGGGACAGAGAGACCTGGATTTCACTGTATCGAAATGAGGAGGGCTACTACATTCATCCTGTGGGCTTTGAGATGTTATTCAACCACCAAAGCACCAAATATTTGTCCTGGTGTGTGATGAAAGTGCTTTATAATGGTCAGTACATTGACAGTATAATGGAACTGAAGCAGCAATACGAGGCAGGAACCGTGAAGAAAATCATCTACAAACCTGTGCCTAATTACGCCTCACTCAAACCCAGACAGAAACCCACAGGAATTGGACCCCAGCAGTTTCATGTACAAGGCAAGCGATTCAGTGTGAAGAACAACCACATTGTATACCTTGACTGGAGCTTTGCCTTTGGTCTGAGCCCGCTTAGAGGCTTTTGATGTTCGTTTCAGAGGAGAGAGGATCATCTATGAGTTAAGTGTTCAAGACGCCATGTCAGTCTACGGGTCCGTCACGCCAAATCTCATGCTCACCAAATACCTTGACGGCAGCTTGGGCATTGGTAAATGTGCTTATGAGTTGGTCAGGGGGGTCGACTGCCCTTATTCAGCCACTTACATAGACACTTTCCATTTCCTGGACACTGGTGTTCCACGCCGACTCAGAAACTCAATATGCGTCTTTGAGCATGACATGGGCCAACCTCTACGGAGGCACTTCTCAGAGATTGTCTTCAACAGTTACGGAGGACTAGCAAACACCGCCTTAGTGTTCAGGACAATCACAGCTATAGGAAACTATGACTACATGTGGGATTTCATCTTCTACCAGAGTGGCTCAGTAGAGGCCAAGGTACACGCCACCGGCTACATCGCCTCTTCCTTTGCATTGAAGGACAATTTTCCATTCGGTCATCAAGTGGCAGAAAATGTCACTGGAAATATCCACACTCATTTTATCAACTTCAAAGTGGACGTTGACGTTTTAGGTGGGTGTAGCAGGAATCTCCAGGACCTTGAGCCTGTCAGAATATCATTTTTGTATGTAAATAAATAAAACTATAACTCAGACTAATAGCAGAAATTAAAGTGAAAGTCAATCATGTCCCCTCTCCAGGAGTGAAGAATGTATTCCAGACGAAAGACATGGAGTTTGTGAATGTTTCGCTGCCCTGGATACCTGGACGCCATGCCATGATCCCTCAGGTGGTGGAGAAACAGCTCCAAACAGAGCAGGTGAGAGCTGTACTTTGCTATTCAACCTTGTAACAGTGACAGTTATAGCTGCACAGCTGCAAGCTCAGGTACAGTCTTAATGCAAATGTGATTTAAAAAAATATTGTATTTGTTTTTATCTGAAAAATGTCTTCACAAGTATAAAAGTATAAAAATCTGAATTTAAAGAACTGAATTGTTACACTTGCTCATCAAAATGTTTTAATACTTCTTAAGTTAAGGTGGCCAGAGGCTGAGATGTATCTGCTGAGCTAGTGGTTTTTAGAAACAACAGTGACTTGCATTGGAATATCCATGTTTGTTATGTTGTATAAAGTTGCCACAAATTCACAAATACTGGTATATGTTAAAACAATATACAAGCCTTCATTGAAGATACAGTAGCTGATGTATCTAGGAAGCCAGCTATGACGACAGATGACAGCACTCTACAACAGGATCGTTTTAGAAGGGACAAGGACTGTGGTGCGTACAAGGGGGAAATGTGAAAAATATGAATAATATAATAAAAGTTTTTTAAGAAACCGGCCAGGAAAGAAAGCGTAAACACTCCTGTGTGCTGTTACAGGTGTTTGTTTTCCTGCTTAATACTATCAGAAGATTGAAAAGTGTTTGCAATCATGCATGTACACAGGCGCATAAGAACACGCACACATGTGGATGCCGGCTTCCAGGAATTCCAGCATTGTCAAAAGGTAATCCTCAGTTTAACTCTAAAATGTTTAGAGTGTTTAATGTTTAATATGAGTAGAGACTGTAACCTTCCTGAAACTTTTATAAAGAGAAAAAAAATAAAAGCAGTAGTGATGTTGATTTGTAATGTAATTCTCCTGCAGGACTCTTTTTCTCTGTGGCTAAATGCAGCATCTGAATGTTGTAGTTGTTTTGGCCTTAGTCTGATGAAAATAAGAGTTTGGGGAAGGTACTTAGATAATCTTACTATGGAGTAATATTCATAATAATAACTTAATCAAGCTTAGATTCCTGCTGTTACTATTGTGCGAGTGAAGATATGTAAATATAATTATTTAGTTTGGCTTTGTATAGATTTTACATGGAAGACCACCTCCCCATATTTAACAATGTTTTTCAGGCAATTCAGCACCGATCCGCCTGTCGATCTCCTGATCCATCTTACCCTCACTCGTGAACAAGACCCTGGCTCAGATTTGGAGGTGCTAACTCTCATCCCCGCCGCTTCACACTCGCCTGCAAACCGCCCCAGTGAATGCTGGAGGTCACGATCCGAGGAGGCCAACAGGACCACATCATCTGCAAACAGCAGAGAGGCGATCCCGAGACTCCCGAACCTGACGTTCTCCACCCCCCGGTTGCGCCCAGATATCCTGTCCATGAACAGGACTGGTGACAAAGGGCAGCCCTGGCGGAGGCCAACACCCACCGGGAACGTGTCTAACTTATTGCAGAGAATACGGACACAGCTCCTACTGCAGTCGTGCAGGGACCGGATGGCCCATTGTAATGGGTCCGGCACCCCATACTCCTGCAGCACCCCCCACAAGAACCCCCGAGGGACCCGATCGAAAGCCTTCTCCAAGTCCACTGTCCCCCTTTTTGAAAATGGGAACCACCACCCTGGTCTGCCAGTCCATGGGCACTGATCCCGACTCCCATGCAACATTGAATAGGCGTGTCAGCCAAGACAGCCCAACAGTGCCCAGCACCTTCAGCATCTCAGGGTGGATCTCATCCACCCCTGGTGCCTTGCCACCAAGGAGCTTTTTCACTACCTTAGCGGCCTCCACCTGGTATATGGGTGCTGCCCCCCCCAAGTCTTCAGGCTTAGGAGTTCCTCAAATTGCTCTTTCCACCGCCCGACGATGTCCCCTGTCCGGGTCAGCGTCCCCCCCCCCCTGCTGAGAACAGCCTGGGGTAGGCCCTGCTTTCCATTTCTGAGGTGTCAGATGGTTTGCCAGAACCTCCTTGAGGCCAACTGAAAGTCCTTCTCCATGGCCTCCCCGAACTCCTCCCATGCCCGAGTTTTAGCATCCGCGACCACCGCAGCTGCAGCCCTTCTGGCCTGCCGGTACCTCTCAACTGCTTCAGGAGACCCCTCAGCCAACCAGGCCCGAAAGGCCTCCCTCTTCAGCTTGACGGCTTCCCTCACCTCCAGTGTCCACCACCGGGTTCTCGGGTTGCCGCCATGACAGGCACCGATGAACTTCCAACCACAACTCCTAGTGGCCGCGTCCACAATAGTGACTTTGAACATGGTCCATTCGGATTCCATGTCCCCAACCTCCCTCGGGATGTGTGAGAAGTTCTTCCGGAGGTGGGAGTTAAAGACCTCCCGGACAGGGTCCTCCACCAGACATTCCCAATTCACCCTCACTACACGTTTGGGCTTGCCAGGTCTTTCCAGCCGGCTCCCCCACCATCTGATCCAACTCACCACCAGGTGGTGATCAGTTGACAGCTCTGCTCCACTCTTTACCCGAGTGTCCAAGACATATGGCCGCAGAGCAGATGATACAATTACAAAGTCGATCATAGATCGCCGGCCTAAGGTGTTCTGGTACCAGGTACACTTATGAGCCACTTTATGTTCGAACATGGTGTTCGTTATGGCCAAACCGTGGCTAGCACAGAAGTCCAATAGCGAGACACCACTCGGGTTCAGATCGGGCAAGCCGTTCCTCTCAATCACCCCCCGCCAGGTTTCTCCATCATTGCCCACGTGAGCGTTGAAGTCCCCCAGGAGAACTATGGAGTCAGCAGGCAGCGTCCTTTCCAGGACCCCTCCCACCTACTCCAAGAAGGCCGGATACTCCGAATTGCTGTTTGGTGCACAAGCACAAACAACAGTCAGAGCCTTACTCCCCGCAATCCATATGCGCATGGAGGCGACCCTCTCGTTCTCCGGGGAGAACTCCAACACAGAGGCGCTCAGCCGGGGGCTCGTGAGTATCCCCACTCCCGCCCGGCGCTTCTCACCCTGGGCAACTCCAGAAAAGGACAAAGTCCAACCCCTCTCCATGAGCTTGGTTCCAGGACCAGTGCTGTGTGTGGAGGTGAGTCCAATTATATCTAGCTGGTATCGCTCTACCTCCTGCACCAGCTCCGGCTCTTTCCCCGCTAGCGAGGGGACGTTCCACGTCCCTAGAGCTAGTCTGTGCAGCTAGCGATCGGCTCGCCCAGGCCCTCGGCCCGGCCCGCTGCCCGGTCTGCATTGCACCCGACCCCGATGCTTGTCCCTGCGGGTGGTGGGTCCACAGGGTGGCTGCTCCATGTTGTTTCTTCGGGCTGAGCCCGACCGGGCCCCATGGGCGAAGGCACCAGACGCCGATGAGCTCCCCTCCTGGGTCTGGCTCCAGAAGGGTGGCCCGGTTTCCCTGGTCCGGGCGAGGTGGCTGAAGACCGTGGGCTGCTTTTCATCGGGGTTATTTTGAACCGCTCTTAGTCTGGGCTCTCCCCTGAGACCTGTTTGCCTTGGGAGACCCTACCAGGGGCTACTGCTTGAGGATAAACCGTAAAACCTTTGGTGATTCTCTGACCTTTCATCTAGCACCATCATCAGGTTATTTTTTCTCATATGGCGAATACTTTTATTTGTGACAAAATAACTCCAAAAGGAATGACATTCCCATCCGTCTCAGTTGTAATTTGTGTACTCCTCAAACATATGTAAGCACAGTTAAACACTAAACTAACTAACTTGTTAACGGTGCAATTTCATAATAAGAAACACGATATAACGCTAAAATAATCACTGTCTCCTACTGGTAGGTACAGTGGAAGGAAACTAAATGAGGAATAAAAGAGGACAATACTAATTTTAGAAGACAGGAGAAATAAATATTATACTCAAAGTATTTTTGTAAATATTGGTTATTTTTAGGGTTCAGGAAACAAATAAAAGCTTGTTCTTACTGTGTAAGCATTGGGAGAGGAGAGAACAGTCAACACTGATATAACAAACCGTATATAGTGTGTAATGTAAAAAACGAATTAGTTTCACTTGTTAACAAACAGTATTGCAGTATGCAGGAGAAGATAGATCGGCAAGCTACACCCTAACTCCATGGATTTATAGAAACTGCCCTGTTTTCAAATTCTCTCAACCCCCTCTGTAAGCATGGCAAGGCTCATTATATCATTGAGAAGACATGTGGGGTCATGAAGGCATGGTGGCAGACCACCTTATTCCAAGGTGAGGTGAAACTCTGTTGGCCTATGCGTTCTTTCAAAATATATGCCTCACACATGAAGATGTCATGGAAGCGCCAGCCTGAAGAACCGATGAACCGAGATTCATTTCTGTCAATGTTGGGCTGAAATCCTTTAGGTTACATTATTAGCAGCTACCCCAACCCTGTTTAATCATTAAAACATTCTGTTCTACTTGTTGAAATCCTTAAATGTTGTGGTAATGAAGCCATAAATCAAGTCATCAAAACACTGTTGGATCCATCACAAACAAGAATCTCTGAAGGCAGGTCCTTGTCGGATTACTAGGAAGGGTGCAGATACACTCTTACCCCATGTATCTTGCATGGTTTGATGCGAATACCAAAGGTGCAAAATCTTTGTCAAATATGGACCCCTCGCTCTTGTAGTTTGACAAATAATTTACAATGATTCATTCGGTCAAACGCTTTAGATGCATCCAGGAAACATAAATATTGTAGTGTTATGTCTCCTATACTTACTAACAACTTCCTTCAGTGCAATTATACATGAGTCTGTGCTATGTTCATTGATTGTCAGTGGTATATATTCTTGAAGCCTATCCAAGAGAACGTGTTCTAAGAAAGTACGCAGAGCAATTGGTCTATCATTTTCTGTGCTGGATATTTTACTGGTTTAATCTTTGATTAATGGCACTAATAAAACAGTCAGCATAGAGTCAGGAAGTTCACCAGGAAATAACAATCCAGAAAAACACATACCAAGGAATTCTACAGTTAGCATCTGCTGTTCTTTGGTCAAGGCCACATGCTTTGTTCACTGCCAATTTCTCAATGGCGTAGAACACTTAGTTTAATAAACACACCACCATTAAATGAATCACTCTTAACACTGTTAAAGATATCCCTATAATGTTTACTCCACAGATCTGCGATACTTTCTGAACCAGTAGCCCCATCAATATTGGATGGCAAGGGCATCCATATTCCTGGGTCCCCAGGAGGAGAGAGTGGAATGGGAGAACCAGAACCAGGACTGAATGGGGCAGACTGTCAGACCCTGCTGCAGTAAAATTACAGGTTTTCTAAAGGGAATATGGTGCAACGAAACACTACCATTGTTGTCAACACAAAATTAAAGCTCTTTGTATTAACTTTGAGCAAAGGATCTAAGTACTTCTTCCACCACTGGTCTATGGGGTATGGCATTGTAAGGTAATGGAGTCAAAGCACCTTTCTGCTCTGTGAGTATAGTGAGTATGGCCTCACTTGGTCTTTGAGTGCAGGTTGTAGTTGGATTCTGCATGGGAGCTCTGCTCTCCTTTGTTTTTCCCATCCTGTCACTGCCTGTCTCCAGCAAGTGAAGGTCTCGGTGGAAAATGAAAGCTTGGGCAGAAACATTTCACTCAACAGCTGACGGAAAAAAACACTTACTACATCACTGAAGCACACTGAAACAATCACTGAACCTTACAAGCACTCCCCTCCTGGATCCCATTCAAGTATGTAGAGGGGGAGCGGGGTGGGTGAGAGGGTGTGTGTTACATCGTCTGTGTGTGTGTGTGTCTTGAACTTCTATTTTGTCAGTGTACAATGCTTTACGTAGCCTTAAGTGTCCTCAAAGCAACACTGAACAGCACTAGCATTTAAAAGTAAAAATTATTAAAAATGATTTAATTCCACAAAATCTTGTGAGAATAAAAAAAACATGTGTGTGTGTGTGTGTGTGTGTGTATGTTTGCAAAGACCAAATGAAGAAAACCTCCAAGCCCCTTCTTTGACAAATAATCTCTTTGTTTATTTTAAGAGGAAACAAGAAGAACAACGTTCCTCAGAATGTTGCACTGTAAAAAAAAGTATATTCAAAATGAATACGATATCAGATGTCCAGTAGTCACAGCCTCAGGCCACATCAGAGAGTGACCCTGCTTTGGACTAGATGGTCATATTTGTCAGTGCACACTTTCACACACAGACTGTACAGCAGAGGAGTCTGGTCCACAGAGGCAAAAGGTTTCTCTATTTCTGAGAGGCAAGATGGAGATCAGCTAACCAGTCGAGTTGCAGTTTACATCAACGGTGCCTGTCCAATGTGATATTTTATATATCAAGCATTTGTGTGAATTTGTCATAATTAGCATATCAATCTTGAGTTGTGGCCACAGTGACCTTGACGTTTGACCACCAAATTATAATCAGTTCATCTTTGAGTCAAAGTGAAGGTTTGTGCCTATTGAAGAAATTCTCTGAGGCGTTCCTGAGAATGGGACAGACATAAGGTCACAGTGATGTGGACCTGCAACATTTGATCAGGTCATCCTTGAAGTAGATGTTTGTGCCAAATTTAAATAAATTCCCTCAAAGCATTGCTGAGAATAGACCGGATGTCCGTACATACGTACCAGCGGACAACCCTGCTATTGCCAGCGCAGAGGAATTAGAGGAATTGGTGGAAATAAACCATTTCCAAATCTCAGAATCATTATAATTCTTTTTTTTAATCAAAACTCTGATTAAAATGCTCAACAGCAACACCTGCAGGGAAGCCAAGAAAGTGTTTGATTGTTGTTTTTAAGAAACCTTGGAAGCACCATAAGAAGGTGAGTGGCCAACTAATGTCAAATAACATGCCATAGTTGGCTTCCCTCCTGTCCTCCCCAATTTTTGGAGTCACCAGCCGCCACTGCTGTACAGTGTCAGTTTACAATGTTTATGTCACAGTTTATATATCACAGTGGTTTGTAGTATGAGACACAGATAGACACAATAAGAATGGCTTTGCTCCCAGTGCCATCTGGGTACATTCTGACTCCATGTTAAAAATGAGTCAAAATGTGATTGCTGGCATAAAAGCAAAAATGATTGCAAGCATCACTGAAATTATTAGAGGTTATAGCATCTTTGCTTGCACAATCTTAAACCATAGATCACATTTCTCCTGATGTCACCTATGGTTTTGAGATAAAATTACAATTAATCCCATGTAACAATTATCACTGATAAAGAGTGGATTAGTGTCTGCAAAACATGTATTCCTGATTACCTATTTGTTTTTTTCTAATGCCAAATGTACCTCTTCTATTCTGTCTCAGTATGGATTGTTAACTTTGGTGATACCACCAAACAAGGCAGCAGAACTAAGAGTCTACAGCCATGCTAGTGGCTCCGTGAAGCTCAGTGGTTCAGTATGCAAACTTGCACACATTGACAATGCTAACATGCTAATACTAAGCAGGTATAATGTTAACTATGTTCGCCATCTTGAGCAAGTTATATACAAACATTTGCTAATAAGCACTTAACACAAGGTGCAGCTGAAACTAATAGATATGCCATCAGTTATGCAGGTATTAGGTCATAAACCAACGAGCAAAAGTCACACAGCACAATGTTTCTTCCCCTGGGGACATGAATCTCTGAACCAAAACTTTGTGGCAACGTCAGACAGACTAATATTGCCAGCCGCAAGTATTTGACAAAATAAAATTTTGATCTGATGATGGCGCAAGATGGAAAGTCAGAGGATCATCAAAGTTACCCGTACAAAATGTTGCATCAATCCGTCTAAAATGTTCAGATATTCAGTCTGGACCAAAGAGGCACATTGGCCGACTGACTGATATTACCATCCCTAGAGCTCATTAATCTAATCATTATTATGTTTGCAGAATTATATCTCCAATTATATTTACTACATATTGAACAGTTGCTGCATATTATTAGCTTACAACTTTACAGCATAGTTTAGTTTAAATGATAGGTCAGGGGATCATTTATATTCTTCTTATTGCCAACAAATCCCAGATCAATGCCAACAGTGAAGTGATCCTCCTGAAAACATGTTGTCTGCATACAAAGTCTGATATATCTTCTTCCTCTGTCCCACAGAGCTCCATTTATTAAAAACACTTAGCATTATCTTCACTAGCATGAACACGCACACTGTAGTTTATTTTGACTCAATCACACATACACTGTGTTGCTGCCACAAATACTCATTGGAGCACAAATGTGAATTAATGCACCACCAAAGATAGTCCCCAACAAAGGCACCACTTGCTCCTGTTTGACACAACAGCAAACAGCTGTTTTAGGAAATGTCTGACCCTTTTTAAAAATGTAACAAAAGTGTTATGTTCAGAGTAGGAACCGATGGGCTTGAAGTTGAGGATATGGAGAACGTATTAAGAGATAGACTTCTAATGGAATTTGCTGACAATGAGACAAATATGAAGTAATAGCAGCCTTACGAATGAGGGCGATTCTTCAGTGATCCTAGTTGAAAAGCGATATTGACCTAATCGCAGGTAAACTGAGGGTATATTGACGGGCAAACAATTCATTTTCTTTCTTAACAGCAATGAGTAGAAAAGATTGATCCCAATTCTCTTTTTGTTACGTACAGAGCTGGAATCAGGAAGTGGTTAGCCTAGCTTAGCATACAGTAAAGGCTGGAAGTAGAATGAAAGAGCTTGCCTGCTTGGCTCTATCCAGAGTTAAGAATACACCAGCACCGATAAAGCTCTCTGATTAAGATAGGGTAGCTTGTTTGTTTAACAGATAAATAAACATAAATGACAAAATTACAGCTTGTGGTTTTATGGGAGTTACACGCTGTTGTTTTCATGAAAAACAAGTTAAATTTTCCAGCTGTGGGACTAAAAAAGGATTGTCTTATCTTACCTTATTCATCTAGTGTGGGCTGTCAGATATGGTCTGTTTGGTAACTTGGCAAGCTCAGAGTGAAAACAAACTCTGGAAAGCTGTGCCTGGCAGTTTATTCATTAAGAAATTGTTCCGGCATGTAAAGTCCCCCAAGAACCAGAAATTGAGTTTTTTACATTCTGTTTGTGTACATAATAAACTATCGAGATACAGCGTGTTAGATAACACGTTTTAAAGGTGTTGGTAGTTCATTTTAGACAGAGCCAGGCTAAATGCTTTATGCTAAGCTAGGCTAACCAAGTCCTGACTCCAGCTTTGTACTTAACGCACAAATATGAGAGTGGTATTGACCTTCTCAACGCACTTTCAGGAACAAACATTTTCCAAAACATTGAAAAATTCCTTCACGCAATTTCTTGCCCATCGCACACAAAGCACAAATAATGTGCCGCCCCAAAATGTTAAACACGTTAACATTGACACAAGTTTCTTGATAGATCGGTAAATAAACCCACGCATATCTCTGAGTTGATTAGGGCTAACACCGAGCAGTGCACAACAAATCAGACCGAATCCTCAAACTTCATGACTCCTTCGAAGCCGTGGTAGGTGAAGGGTTCAAGGACAGGGCTGCAGGTCTCTTGAGCAAGGCAGGCCATCCTATTGTTGTCACAGCTGTCCTCACTGCCCGGGGCAATGTACACCCCATCAGCAGAGTGGATGGATGGGTCCTCGTCAAAGTAGTTGTGGGGCCGCAGCAGGACCCCGCCCCCGTTGCCCACGGTCACCGTGTTGGGGATGTCCTCGGAGTGAGCGATGTGGAGGAAGCCGGTGGTCACCCAGGCAACCAGGTCCTGCAGGCACATTATCACACACATCATGCAAATTACTTTAGCTAAGTTATCTCAGTTTAAATTTAAATATATGTTTGTATTATCTTATCAACTTCACATACAGGTCCTATCTCAACACACCTCGTCTTCGATGCTTTCATTGTCTTCAATGTACTTGCTGAAGTCCACAGCTGGAGACCAGATGTTGTTTTGACTGTACAGGCTGCTGCTGGTCTGCTCTGAGTCTTTGTGCTTGGTGATGGCAACCTTATACCTGGAGACAAACAGAAGAGACACAGAGCGAGATGGCTTTGGGTGGCCAGCAGAACCATGCCTGAAGATCTGATGCTACATTGTATCTCACAGGAGATTTCAACCCTATCACAAGAATGAATGATTGTGCACTGCGAACATTTGTTATGTCTAAAGCTAAGATTTCTACAATTCTCGCTTTCTTCATAATCTATGCATGGCAGCATTGTTAAGGTTTGGAAAAGATCTGGCTAACTCTAAATGATGTTTTGTCTAATATGTGGCCCAGTGTATAAAGTGCAGCTGAAAGTGGTCCAAATATGAATCACTATGAAATTCAGGACATGCACTTTACTATCAGGTAGTGCATGTATCTTTATTTCTCCATCTTGATATCTTGTCTAACACAACTTTTACTCATCAAGGCAAAAGAAGTGCCCACAATCATTAACTTTTAACAATATGAGTTTGCGGATGTCCAGTCTCACCTGGCCCAGGACATGGCCCTCTCCTCGGGCTGGCTCTCCGGGAGGTGGTCCCCGGTGAAGCTGAACACCTGCAGCCTGTAGGAGCGCTGGTGACCCCAGCGGTTTGTCTTGTTGCTGGTGATGTGGAGGTAGCGAGGAGTCTTGGTGTCGTAGCGCAGAGCGGCCTCCTGTGGGGGTGTCAAAGTAGAGATTAGTCCCTCAGTCAAGATTGAAGAGTTACTTGGTTGGCTGCAACACTGGTGGACTAAGAAATTGTAATTTCAATGAACAGTACATATGAGTACATTTGGGTTGCCAGTCTGCCCTTTGGCCCCCTGGTTCTGGTTCTCCCGTGCCTCACCTCCCTCCAGCGGTGTGCGATATAAACACTTTAATCATAAACACAGTGGCTGTATGAAGGGTGATGACATGGCAACAAAGTTCATAGCTGAAGCCAAAAGCCGCCTTCATCCTGGGGGTGTTGGCGCACCGTCCCGTGAGGTTCCATGAAGGGTTCCTCACTGAGACCCAGAGAGAACCAAAGAGATTGAAGTGTAAAAAATGTTTCAGTTCATTATGACTGTACTAGACTGTATTGGTAATGAATGGGAAACACTGAAGGCTGTAACACGATAACAACCCACAAATGATCAGGTTCAACTGGAGATGAGATGCGAGAAGACAGCACTGTTAGTGAGAGGAGGCGGGGCTATGTGGGCACTGCAGCGTTGTGTGTGGTGTGTGTATCAGTGGGTTAGGGCTGTTTAATGTGGTGCAGCTGAGCAGCTGATTTAGGTATCAAGCTTAGGAACTGACAGCCAAACAACTTGCAAACACAGCACTTACATCACTGTATAAAGTTGTTATAGTGTGTGTGTTAGCAAACATTTGCCTACTTACACATCCATCCACCTGATGAGTCTGATATTCTCTCTCTTTTTGCTCTGTTTTTGGTCTCAACCAGCTCCTGAAAACAAATACCTGGTTCCTTTGCAGCTCAATGCTCCCCTGGGTTCACTAGCTATTCTCTAACTGTCTGTCTGCTGTTTGGTTCTCAGTCGGTAGTTCCACTGAGAACAACTTCCTGCTGCTGCTGTTGGAAACAAGACTAATGAGAGTGTTTATGGGAATAATAATAATAATAATAATTGATCCCTGGATCAATCCCCTGGATAATAACACAAGTATTCAGAGATGAATACTTTATGATCCGTTAACAATAATGTGGCTTAATACGAAGGTATTTGGGAATAAACCCCTTCATTGTAGACTTAATTCAGATTAATTGCAGTGATCAATTGTAACAAAAACAGCTGTGCAGAGAATGCGTCATGCTGTCTGTGAATGTAGCTCACGCACTTTGTTGCACACTCTCCTCTAAATGAAAACTAAAAGCAACTACTGTGAAGGAAGGGAAAGAAGGCAGACCTGTTCTGTTGTGAGTTGCTTCTCCACCAGCTGAGGGACCATAGCGTAGCGGTCGGACATCCACGGCAGCGACACATTGACATATTCCATATCTTTCGTCTGGAAATAATTATTCACACCTGCAGAGGATATGTTTGTAATGATTTTTGTTTTCTGTTGTATTTTGAAATGTATTGATGTTCATGAAGATTAAAATAAAATGTAATCTCACAGCAGCATTCTCATTTCCTACTTATATACATTAATTGGGTCAGAATTCAATAATGCAATTGCATTCTCACTACTAGCATGGGCAATCTCTGACAATATAATGGAAAAGCCATTTGACATTTCATTTTCAAAGACTCTGCATTCAACAATATTCAAATATGAATTTAAATTTCAAAACTAAAGTGCAATATAAATATTTAGCATTTTTAGGTGCATCGTTTAAGTCACAGTTGATATTACAATTTCCATTTAAACTTATAACTTTATGCGCATTCTCTGACAATTTGAAAATGACAAAAATAACATTTCATTTTAAAAGACCAACCTAATTGACAATATTCAGTCAGTGGGTGACCAGATAAAGTATTATACTTGACCTTATGTTATATGTCAGAAGGCTTTATAATATGTTATAATTATTGTTATAAGGCATCATGAATTTGTAGGATTGCTTATAATTATAATTATACAGTGCTATAAGCAGACGCATTATAAGCATGTTTATAATGCATTTTATTTATGGCCATCATAAAAAGTTGAACCTGTCTTCTTGTTGTTTTGAGTTGAACAGGTTGAAAAGTGCCACCGAAACTCACCCAGCACATCTAGGTCCACCTTGAAGTTGATAAAGTGGGTGTGGATGTTCCCCAGCACGTTCCCCGCCACCTGGTGGCCGTGTCTCCGGCTGCCGTCCACCAAGTAGGAAGAGGAGATGTAACCGGTGGCGTGCACCTTGGCCTCCACTGACCCACTCTGGTAGAAGATGAAATCCCACATGTAGTCATAGTTCCCAATAGCGGTTATGGTCCTGAAAACCAGGGCGCTGTTCACCATCCCTCCGTAGCTGTTGTGGAAGAAGTCCGAGAAGTGCCTCCGCAGGGGCTGACCCATGTTGTGCTCAAACACGCAGATTGAGTTCCTAAACCTGACCGGAGCCGGGACGTCGATGTAGCGGTACGTGTCCACGTAGGTGGCCTCGTAGGGGCAATCCACGCCGCGGACCAGTTCGTGCGCGAAGCGCCCAATCCCGATACTCGAGTCCAGAAACTTGGTCAGGATCATCCCGGGAGTCACCGAACCGTACACGGACATGGCCTCCTGCACGCTCAGCTCGTAGATGATCCTCTCGCCGTTGAAGCGCACATCGAACACCCTCATGCCCGTGAGAGAGCTGAGTCCGAAGGCGAAGCTCCAGTCCAGGTACAGGACGTGGTTATGACTGATGCTGTAGCGCTTCCCCTCTGCGTAAAATAACTGCGGGCCGATCTGCAGAGGCTTGTTCCTGGGCTTCAGTGACCCATAGTCAGGCGACTCCTTGTAAACTATTTTCTTAACAGACCCCGCATCGTATTTCTGTTGAAGTTCCTCCACGGTGAGGAAGTATTGGCCGTTGTAAAGCAGCCGCTCCACTGTCCAGTCGGACGCGTTTACGCTCTCGTGGTTAAGCAGCACCTCAAAGCCCACTGGGTGGATGTACATACCGGCCATGTCCCTGAAGAAAGATATCCAAGTCTTTCTGTCCCCGGATCGGACCCCACGGGGCATCTGCTCGAAGGCGTTCAGATTCTTGTCCAGACCCACGTCGAAGCTCTCTTTCATCAGCTTCCCCAGCTTGGAGAAGATTTGCTCCAGAAATTTGAACATCAAGCTATATTCCCCGACGGTGACCGTGCGCGCAGTGATAGGGAGCTCCGTCTTGTAACGCTCCTCGGTGACATCTCTGTGGTATATCGGGTTGGGAAGAGGCCCCACTACGTACTCCTTAATGTAGCCGAGTTTGCCGTGGAAGACCACCGCCGTCGCCTCTCTGGTCGGGTTTGCGCCTTTCCCGTCCAAGTAAGCCAGCACGTCCGCTTTCTTGGGCAGGGATAGCTCTATTAAAAACAAGAAATTTTCGGACGGCTTGGTGATCTGGTTGGTAGATATGTCCAAGTCTTTTTGTCTTAGCAAATACTCCTGGACCTGCAGATACTCCTCCCGGGTTAGGTCGGCGAACGCGAGGCTGCGATCGTCGTGTTTGCGCTTCAGCGGGTGGACACGCTGAGCGGAGCATTTGGGCGCCCTGCTGGAGTGGATGCCAATCAGGACGATGTTGAGGATGATGGAGACGAGTACGAAGACGCCGAGCGCCCATTTCACTAAAGAGTTCATCCTCCGCTCTACCATTACGCACGGGTTTGGAGAAAGGGAGGCGAAGGATGAGCACTGGGGTTTCGGAAAAGAGAGGCGCGCTCTTCAACTCTTCTGTTTCCCACCCCTCTCTTCAAAACCACAACCCCAGCCCCTCCCTCCCTCTTTGAATAAACAGTTGTGGAATGTCATGTAAGCTCTGTTCATCTTCACAGGCCAACATTACTATTTTACGCACGCTGTTTAAACATTATATATCGGTTGTCAGTGGTGGAAAAAGTATTCCAGATATTTTACTTCAGTAAAATTAGCAATACTGCAGTGTAGCAATACTCTACAAGTAAATGTCTTGCATTCAAAGTCTCAGGTAGGAAAATGTTACCATTACAACGTTAATACCAAAAGTACAAATCCTCATGCAGAATAGTTCATTCCAGAATAATATATATTAAATTACTGGATTAAAATCATTGATGTGTTCATCGCATTGATAATGCAGCTCGTAAAAGTGGAGCTCGGTTAGTTGATTTATATGTTGCATTCATTATCAAAACCTGCAAAGCAAATAAAGTTGTCAAACAAATGTAGTGGAGTAAAAAGTACATTTGCCTTCAGAAGAAGTGTTAAATAGCATAAAATGGAAATAGTCGAGTAAAGTTAAAGAACCTCAAAACTGTGCTTAAAGAAACAGTGTGTAGGATTTAGCGCCATCTAGCGGTGAGGTTGCAAAGTGCAACCAGTTGAAACGACTCCCGTGTGCCAAGTGTACGAGAGCAGCGGTGAAAAGTGAAAAAACTGATGGCTCTATCCGGAGCCAGTTATTTTAAGAGCAGCATAGGTTATTTGGTTAATTGATCCTAACCTAGTATCTGGACTCGAGCATCGGGATAGTGTAGTAGCAATGGGGGTCAGGCAGGCACAGCTAAGTCATAACCACGATCCACGGAAAACCTGTGAGGCGGAAAAAAAATACACTTGAAAAACTCGACAGCCACGTTTCTCTCCAGAAATCATGACCTGGTTACTCAAGATGATCCACAGGCCTTGTTGTGAGTACTTCCATCCAACTGCATTGCTGCTAAGTTTTGATAAATAGCACTACAGGTAAGAGGGAAACAGTGAACTGTCCCTTTAACTAATGAACTCACCTTTTGCTTTGTGAAACAGACTTGTATTAAGCTATGTAAATCCACTTTGACAGAGTTGTGAGTTAGGTCTCTCAGACACAATTCACGCCCTGACAAAGAATACACATCTTGGGTGCTGATAGTTTCAGTGTCGCTTTTCCTTCCTGAGAAGCTTTCACCTTAACGTAGCCCAGCCCACACGTTGTGTTTAGCCTGTTATTTCCTGTGACCCTGTATGTAATCCTGGGCAGGACCCATCTCTGGTCAGAGATAAACGTACAGTTTTGTTGTACAGTGAATTTAACTCATCTGAGCCTGCCACAGAATTGGACGCAGAAACCTACGTCAGGTCAGGTGGGAAAATGTTTTTCGAAGGTCTTGGGAAAATAGCATTTCGATGCTAAAACATACCTCGACCAAAACATGAGTGTTCGGATTTCATAACATAAAGAACGAAGAATCACACTAAACATTTGATTGTATTCATGTCAAATACATCATCATGTCATTAAATTCATCATGCAAGAGTGTGTGTATTATGTCAGATCTTTTTTATCAACTTATTATTCTTTTCCAAAATATAAACTGTGTCGGTGCTGCCTCATAACTATCAGAGTATGTAAGTATGAATGCTCCTAACTGAGCTCTCTGGAATCCTTTGTGCGATGACACTGAGTCTCAAAAATACTTATAGATTTAGTTTTGCACTCCAACAACGTTGTTAAACTTATGATGGACAGTTAAAAAAAGATGAAAATTGATAGAGCAGAACCAGAGATAAAAGACACATTTTTCTTCCTTGTCAGAACCTGGCGCCTACATTACCCACATTGCAACCACACCGCCGACCGTTCATCTAGAGTGTTATGCAAGTAGCAGCTGCTTTAGCTTGGAGCCCCCAACCAAGGACGAGGACCCTTGAGGACATTTATCAGACTTGCCACAGCTCCTTCTGTGTCTCCTTTATGCAATTTTTTTGACAGCTGGAAACACTTGGATTTAGAAAATTCACCTAAAACACATTTATGTCTCACATGTATTCTTAATTCTAAGAAGAAAAGCACAAAATTATATAATTCTTAGAATTTCGATGCCACGACCAAAATGATGCTCTGTGCCCCTTATTACATACTGGCCCCATAACTATTGACAGGTTGAGGAACAGTGAGATACACATAGGTCCTTTCTACTAATGTTTCGTTTAATATGATATTTTCCTCTACGTGTTGGCCTTTCATCCACGCAAACAGAGTTTCTACTCTCTGTTTGCATATCTACACCTTTACGGTGTAGATCTTTTAAACGTTACTTTTTATCTGTGTGGAAATGTAAAACTAAACTTGTAAAATGTAACTCTAAACATAACAGCACATAACAACAACTTGTGAAGATCAGTGAAATGGACCTGAGGTACACCCCCGTCGTTCCAACACCACTCTGCCGTGTCCTCTGCGGAGTCCCGTGTCCTCTGCTCCACGGTACTTTGACTGGACGGTCTTGAGCTTAGTCGATACTATCGCCGTGTTTATCGTGTCTTTTGCATGAGGAAACTCGTTCCCTACCTTCTCAGAGTGTCTTGGCAGGATACTGATCCTTAAAGGCCAACGACATTTCTGAATATTTCTTATTACAAGACTTCCAATCAACATCTTCTTGTGCAGTCATCCCCTTGTATTGTAGAGTGATGCTAAGCAGCAACTCCACCTCATTGTCAATCTACCCATGAGTCAAATTGAGTTTTCATCATGGCACCAAATATCAAATATGTAGAAATGATAATAACAATAACATTGCTTTACTATTGTTTACTATCTGTTAACACCACCAAAGAAGAATGAGCTCACTGAGCATGCTCAGAATCGTCTTATCTGGTATTTGAGGTATTGATCACGTAAACTTTATCGCCACCAACTGAGTTGTTTTGGCATTCTAGTGTGGATGGAAAATATCTTATAAAACGAAAGTGGTGTGGACAGAATTGATTTATTAATGCCATTCATTCATTAGCCCCATTTAGGATTAGTGCTCTCTATTTTGCTCATCCAGCTTTATCTTATTATTGAATAGAATAACAGAACGCATTGGATTCAGTGTGCAAGGTTTCTCTGCAAAGTGATTTTTATCAGATGACAGAATAAACTAGAAAATGCATTTCCTGCTGAAAATGCGTTGGAATGCTGAAAGCTGAAATTAATTGTAAAAAAATTGCTGAAAATTAAGAAATGGGAGACTACCCGTCTGAAAAATGTTGAAGCCCGAAAGCATTTAAACTGCACTGCTGAAAACCCTTCTAGTTGAAATGTCTAACTATGGTGTCTGTAGCTGAAAGTATGAGGAAGAAGGCTTTGAAAGTTGAAGAAGTAACAGAAGAAACAGGATTTGAAGATTTTCTCCATAGAAATCCCATTCAAAAAAATTGCAAATAGCTTAATATTTCAAAGAATTTAAAGATTACAAATATGAAAAGTCATATCACCCCTCTCCTGAAAGAGCTGAACATTTTGATATTCGAATGGTTTCTGTGGCTTAAAAAATGTCAGCAGTAGTGATATTTGTAGTAGTAGTACTAGACGTTGTAGTTGTAGTAGAAGTATCATTAGTAGTAGAAGTATTAGTATTTAGAAGAAGTAGTAGAAGTAGTAGTATCAGTAGTAGTAATAATAGTTGTAGTAGTGGTTGTAGTATTTAATATAGTAGAAGTAGTAGTAATAGTAATGGCAGTATTTGAAGTAGCAGCAGTAGTAGTACTAGTAGCAGTCATACTAATAGCTGTAGTAGTATTAGTACTGGTAGTAGCATGAATAGCAGTAGTAGTAGTAGCAGTTGTAGTATAAGTAATAGTAGTAGTGGTAGTGGTAGTAATAGCAGTAGTGGTAGTAATAATATTGATGGTATCAGTAATAGCAGTAGTAATAGTAGCATAAGAGAGACACAGAGAGAGAGAGAGAGGAGTGCGTGTGTGTCTGTGAGTCTGTGTTTATCAACATCACTAATTAGCTTAATCAGAAACACCTGTGTCTTTGCAGCCTTTTCATGGAGATAAAACAGGGAAACGCCTCTCAAACAAATCCTCAAAACTCCCATAACCGTAGCTCCTATTGCTCCGATATTAATCAATGAGAGGAAGGATGAGTTGAAGAACAGATCCTGTAAAAATTGTGTCTGTAGTGTAAAAAATGTGGCTGAACTGGCGATCTAGAAATGGGGTACCGTGTTCTGTGGAAGATGTTTTTGAAGCAAAATTTAACATTGGTCTCTATGGAGCAGAAAGTTGGTTTTCCTCTCAACTACAGGCTTCTGTGCCAAATGTGTAAATCTGTGGGATTCCACAGTCATTTGTCTACGACAAGGACAAGATTAGCTACTTTTAAATCTATAAATTATTCATGAAGAGTGAAGATTGTGGACTCAGTGGCAAAACACAAATGTTTTTTTCACAAGAATCTCAAGCTGCTCTTCACTCTAGCGGTGACATCACACACTCTAAGCTGCGCAATACACACCCATTATAAAGTCAGAAAAGGAGTGAAAAAATCATAAAAGTTAAATTGCTGCAGTTCAAAAAGTTTAAACGATATCAAAAAGCTGAATTATGCGGCAATAGCTCGGGTTTTTTCAACATTTTAAAGTTGAAATGGTGTCTGTAGCTGAAAGTATGAGGAAGTAGAAGGATTTCAAAGTTGAAAACGTTTAAGAGGATTTGAAAATATTCTCCATAGACATCCCATTCAAAAAAATGTTGCAAAAAGCTTAATAATTCAAAAAGCATAAGAGATAGAAATATGAAGAGATATAGCACACATGTCCTTAAAGAGCTGAACATTTTGATAGTTGAACGGTTTCTGTAGCTTAAAAAATGAAGAAGAGGAAGAGTTTCAAAAAACGGGACAGAAGAAATATAATAATATAAAGAAGAATAAAGATTTGAAGAACAATAGTTGGAATGCTTAACAGTATTCCAACAAAAACACATTTGAAAAATACAGACTTGTCATGCAAAGGCCTGGAGGCGTCTTGCTTTTAAAGCATTTCATGTCCTTGTTGTTTCATGACTCTTTTAGAACACAATAGTCATAATGATGTCACCATTTGAGCCCTTCTATTTCACCATTTTTTGTTTAACTTTAACTTAACTTTATTGTAATGTGTAATGCTTCTTGTGCATCCTTGCTGTTACGTGCTTCGTTTTGTTACTTTTCAAAAGTCCATTTTTATGCCTCCGTGCCGGCGATCACGTCACGTTTTCAGATTGCCGGTCCCAACGCCTGGAGGGAATATTTTCTAATTTGCCACAGATGCTTGCCTGGACTCGAGAATGAAACGATGAACTGCCAAAGGCCAAGGGAAGGTCAAAAGCACTGTGACCTCACAAAAAAGTTTTTGGCCATAACTCAATAATTCATATGCTTATTATGACAATTCCACACAATTGTCCGATAGGATGAAATGATAAAGGGATGACATTTTGGACATGGATGTAAACTGTAACCTACCTTAGCTTGGCGTAACCATTTCTTAACCTTAAAAAGTCATGAACATTGCATAATACACTCATTCACGCATTCATCATCATGTATCATTTATCAGAGGAACTAGTTTTTGCAGCATGTGTTTCCTGCAATGTGCAAGCTCAGACTTTTTTCTTTCCCACTAAAAGCCCAGTCGTTGTGTAACTACTTCTGGCAGGGCTCTGCCTCTTTGATTGGTCTGTGATGGCAGCTGGCCTGAGAACAACTCACTCTGGTTTGCTATATTTAAAAGAATGCTGAGAAGAAGAAGAGGGCTGCACACACACATTTGGGATAGACTGCAGGATGGAGAACTGCACTGCTACATGTACTAAGCACACACACACACACACACAGTGATCTTGCCCATACAGTTCAAATGAATACACATTCAGGCACTCTTTTACACAAAGGCAGACACACACACATCTGTTCCCACTTAAGCTTTATGAATAGCTGTTTAGATTGACCCTGTGGTCGCCATACATTCCAGCTTTTTTTCTTGACAGGCTCCCAGTTTTAGTCTCAGTTCCATCTGGTCAACTCGTCAGAATTCTCCCTCTATGCTGGGACTGCAGTATGTATCTCATTCAGTGTCTCGTCCTCCCGTGCACTAATTCATGCTTACATGATTTGGTTTTGTGTCAACACGGTCCAAGGAGTTGTAGCAGGAGTTGGACGTCCACCACGAATACTGAAAGTCCCCACTGCCTGGACTTTAAGAAATGAGCTTCAGGATGGTGAAGCTTCCAGCTCCCAAGTGTTTTGTGCACTTCTGTGAACCCGATTACCCAAAGCTCCTTCATGGATTCCAGAAGTTATAATGACGACGTTTACATGTACCAAATATTCCCATTGTTTCTCTTATTCCGGAAAAGACAATGTTCCTAATAAGCTGTTTACATGGCCAATGAAAGTGACGTGCATATTCAGATTAGCGTAAAACAACCCACATGAGTCACTTTCCCTGAATCTGCTCTACATTACATTTACATTCAGCAAGTAAAGATGCGTGTTTTTGATCTCATCATGTACTGTACACCCGTGAAAAACTTATTTTCCCTGTTGTCAATTAGCCTGTTGCCCTCCTGACAATGTATTCAATTAACAGCATGTTTCAGATATATTTAATTAAATTCAATACAACTCAATTTTTATGGCCCAAAATCACAAATCACAAATTTGCCAAATTTGGCTATTATGCAATCTGCACAGGATATGACATCTGTCCCAGGACCCTCACATCAGAACAGGACAAACTCCCCCAAAGAACCTTTAACAGAGGAGAAAAATCTGTGACCACTGATTGAACTCTGGTTTGTTGCAAAAGGGATCAGATGATTAATGACACACACACACACACACACACACACACACACACACACACACACACA
>NW_022280086.1:2422185-2426589 GCF_004355925.1 Anarrhichthys ocellatus | reverse complement strand
ACACACACACACACACACACACACACACACACACACACACACACACAAACAAAGGAATCTTAAGAATGAACTCAAACTCCCTCTTGATGTGATGAACAAATCTCACCTACCATCCTCCCTTCAAAAAAGGAACAAGCAATAGTTCATTTTTCAAGAAAAAAGGTTGTGAAATCCCAATATTTCAATGAAGTAGATTGCTTCAAAAATTCTGTAGCCTGGCTGGATAGAGGATGTTCATTAGGCCATGCATGTAAAGCTGTCACAGATTTCATAAATAGTGGCAGAATGAAGTGTTCTTTGTAAAGTAGTGAATGATCTGCTTACTGTGGATTCAGATTCCACCTTGGTGCTTCTACTGCTGGATCTCAGTGCAGCTATATGAAGCTCTAGTGTGAGTTCAGTCAGGAAGACTCTACTCTTGTATGCTTAGACTTGTAGTTTATTTCTCATACATCTGTCAATCACTCCTCTTGCATGCTCACTCATTATTTCCTAGTTGTCATTGCTCGAAGCTGTCAGTCATGATATCAGCTGTCTAGATCAGCTGGTCTCTTCTATCCATTAGCACAATGAAACAATGACATCGTTAGCCTATCATGTTGCTGCTGTCTCATTTAAATATGATTGTCTGTCTACCTTCAGTGCGTTCATGCTGCTGTTACGCACCCCTCCACCTCCCCATCTCTGCCCAGTCTTCATCAGCTTCATCATTCTATCAGCCTCATCAGCCTCATCAGCACCACCAGTGTCTGGACTCCACGGGGGGGTTATCTTGCTGCTGCTCAGGCAGACACCCCTCAATTACAAATCTCCCTGCAGAGTCCAAGCACCAAAGACTCTGAAGACTTTATCATCACATATCATCCGTTATTGATAAACAATTATCTTTTCTTCATCTGACTTGTCTCTCCTGATTGAAATGCAGTAACTCTTTAACTGCACATTAAGTTAAATAATGTTAAATAATGTTGTTGTGGTCAGGCCTGTCATGTGCTTGTACTAAAAGTCTTCAAATGGTTCAGAATGCTGTAACTATTATTATTATAAGTTTTAGCTTCCCTTGGTTTGCTCCCTATCCATGTCAGATTAGGCTTTCCGTGTCCTTTGATGACCTACAAAATTGGAATTTGGTTACACCCCAAATGTCTAACGTCTAACCTTATGCTCCAATCAGGACTCTCCCTTCTCAACACAAGGCAAGGATATATATGTCAGGAAATAGTCAGATGTTTAGCCTATCTTTGATTATATTCGCTGCATCATTGCCCTCTAGTTCCCGTTTCTCTCTTCTCATCCTCCTCCTCTGCTCCCCTGGTTCCCCTGCTTCCTTCCCTCTGATCAGCTCCACATCCTCTCCTGGCTCAGTCAACTGTCACTTCAAGGAAGTCTTATGCAGATTAGCGATTACGTTCTGACTGCTGGAGTTAAAGGCAGAGTGAGCTCTAAAATTCCCATTCTTAAAACATGAGATAAACGAATAAAGTCATGGACTAAAGCCCTGAAACACAAAGTGAACAACCAATTTAAAACATTTAAAACATCCAGACACTAACAGTACATTACTCATTTTCCACATTATGACATAAACCCACAGACTGACATGTATCTTTGGAGAACCACAATTACAGCCTTGCATACACATACAGATGAGTGCAGTTTAATCCAAGTATGGTGCAACAGTGAATCACTCTGTAGTGAATTAAGGGACCAGTTACTTTGTAAATGTCAGTCCAATGTACAGATATCAGACCTGTTTAGTTCTGTAAATAAAACTCTGGGTCTGAGTTGAGTAAATTAGCTACTTACTGTCTCTTCGATAAGATAGATAGATAGATGGAGAGATGGAGAGATAGATGGATAGAGAGATAGAGAGATGGATAAATGGATAGATGGATAGATGGATAGATGGATAGATAGAGAGATGGATAGAGAGATAGAGAGATACGTAGATGGATAGACTGGTAGAACATCTCCAGCATCTTGCTGCACACGTTGAAGGATCGAAGTTTCCTCAAGAAAAAGAGTCGACTCATCCCCTTCTTGTACACAGCGTTGATGTTGGTCTTCCGGTTCAGTCTGCTGTCGAAGGAGACACCCAGGTACTTGTACTCCTCCACCATGTCCACATCCTCTCCCAGAACTCTCAGCGGTTGTGGAGCCGTTGTCTTCCTCCTGAAGTCGACCACCATCTCTCTGGTCTTGGCCACGTTCAGAAGCAGGTGATTTCTACCGGCCCACTCTACAAAGTCATCCACTACTGCCCTGTACTCCTCCTCCCGTCCATCCCTTATACACCCCACCACTGCAGAGTCATCAGAGAACTTCTGCAGATGGCATGACACAGAGTTGTACTGGAAGTCAGTGGTGTACAAGGTGAACAGGAAGGGAGACAGAACAGTTCCCTGTGGGGCTCCAGTATCACTGACCACCCCATCAGACAGCACACTGCCCAGTCGGACAAACTGTGGTCTGCCTGTGAGGTAGTCAGTGATCCAGGAGACGGTGGACACGTTAACCCCCACCACCCACAGCTTCTCACTCAGCAGCACTGGTTGGATGGTGTTGAATGCACTGGAGAAGTCAAAGAAAGTGATTCTCACAGAGCCACCGGTTCCATCCAGGTGCGACTGAGCTCGTTGCAGGAGGTAGATGATGGCATCGTCCACTCCAACATGAGGCTGGTATGCAAATTGCAGAGGGTCCAGTGACAATTTCACCTGTGGTCGGAGGTGGGCCAAGACCAGCCTCTCCGGCACCTTCATCACATGTGATGTGAGGGCAACTGGTCGGTAGTCATTGAAGCCAGATGGTGTCGTCTTTTTTGGTACAGGAAACAGGCACGACTTCCTCCTGCTTCAGGCTCAGGTTGAAGAGGTGTTGCAGGACATCAGACAGTTGGATGGCGCAGGTCTTCAGGACCCTGGGGCTGATGCCGTCAGGTCCTGCAGCCTTTCCTTGGTGGAGTCTCTCCAGCTATCTTCTCACCTGGCCAGTCGTCACAGAGAGGGGGGGAGGGTGGTCATAGTGTCGGTGGTGGAAGAGCCCTTTGATGTTGAGGGCTCTTTGTCCATGCAGCTTTGTCCCCCCCCCCCCCCCGGCTGCCCGTTTGGGAGGTGTGGTGTGTGGAGGAGACAGATGAGGGCTGTGAGCTAAACCTATTAAAGAAACAGTTTAGCTCGTTTGTCCTCTCCAGGGAGCCCCCTGGTTGTCTCCCTCCAACCTTGAAGCCGGTTATCTGCTTCATTCCAGTCCACACCTCCTTCATGTTGTTCTGCTGGAGTTTGGCCTCCAGCTTCCTCCTGTAGGAGTCCTTGCACTCCTTGAGCTTCACCTTCAGGTCGCGCTGGACTCTCCTGAGCTCACCCCTGTCCCCAGACCTGGGGAAATAATGAGAAAACTATGACTGAGTTTGATGGGGGATTGTGATTATGTCACGTCTAAATGAATAAATAATTTCCTTAGTTGAATAATATTTACTT
Organism: Anarrhichthys ocellatus; assembly: GCF_004355925.1. Taxonomy (NCBI): domain Eukaryota; kingdom Metazoa; phylum Chordata; class Actinopteri; order Perciformes; family Anarhichadidae; genus Anarrhichthys; species Anarrhichthys ocellatus. The sequence goes on along the minus strand of NW_022280086.1, from coordinate 2,423,110 downwards.
TTATGTCCTCCTTTCTTTCCACGGTGTAAAGAACAGGGGAGGACAAAGAAACCCAACGAACTACAGCAGATTTATATCTGTGACGTTATAAAGTGAAGCTGTGTGCCTCGGTCTGACACACTCCTCCATCCAGTCCTTTTACAGAGCAGACTGCAGCGTCTGGTCTTTCTCCTTTTGTCATTTCAACCTCCCCCTGTTGATTCAATCCACATAAATGTTTACATTTCAGATAATTTCCATCCACAGACCCATTTTGGGAAGAAGGAAAAAAAATCCTTTGATGGTTAAAGGATTTTATCCTCACCACAGCAAGTTTAAGATATTATTTGAAATACTTGGAACAAATGAGGTGACTTTACGCTGTACTTTCCATTGTGACCGGAAGAGGGAGCTGCTCTCACACAGAGCCATAGCTTTTAGAGCAGGGGTCTCAAACTCAAGGCCCCCCAGCCCCCCACGTCATTTTATGTGGATCCACCAGCAAAAAAAAAGTTTTAAAAAATTAAATAAAAAAATAAATATTTAAAAGTTAGACTTCACAATAAAAATATCCCCATAGTCGAAGTTATGAGATAGAAAGTCATAATTATGAGATACTTAAACACACAGTCATAGAAGCAGCTCTTTGGCTGGTTACTGTACACTTGACATGGAAATGTATAGTGAGTACATTGAAGACTACTTTAAACGTGGCTTTAAAACACATGAAATACTTCACGTGGGATTGTGCAAACGCACCCTTGAAAGGATTTTAAGCATTGAACAAAGTTATTGTAATAACTTGTGTTTGATATTTGTCTTTGATATTGTCTTTAATAGTTTGATCTTTGATAGAGTAATGTGGGTTTCTTAACCCTAAATTAAAAGGATTTAAGTTCTAATAACAGAAATGTGCTTAAATATATGTTTACATTCATATAACTGC
>NW_022280086.1:2402915-2417185 GCF_004355925.1 Anarrhichthys ocellatus | reverse complement strand
ATAGATAGATAGATAGATAGATAGATAGATAGATAGATAGATATTCAGCATTTTTAATGTAGGTAGATCATTTTGACTTGGTCATTTTAACAGTAGCTCGCAAGCCGAAAAAGTGTGGGCACCCCTGATCTACAGTAAAGCCAAAGACATAAATATGTTTGATCTAGTCGAACTAGCATCTCATCAAGTTAGCCTGAGCGGGAACACTCTGCTAACTGTGATAGCCGTAATGTTACAAAACAAATGGACATAATGTTAATGTCGATCTAGTCGAACTAGCATCTCATCAATTTAGCCTGAGCGAGGACACTCTGCTCACTGTGAAGGGCGGGCCAACAGCATATATTCTACGCTCTCGTTAGCACGCCATTCGATTAGCTAGAGCGGAAGCGCTCTGCCAATCGTGGTAAATGAACAACTGTTACAGAAAACAATGTTAATCGATCTCACCGATTGCTGTCTTCAAGACTTAGGTGGCCCTTATCAGACTGGTGATGACCGATGATGGGAGCGTCCACCAGTCCAGGGCTCGATGGTCCGAACGGAGGAGCACGCCGTTCCCTCCTAAGAGGGACAGCTTGTCGCAGCCTTTGGAGGGAGAGAGATCCGCAACTCCGACCGGTGGTCACAAGGCTACAGCGACAAGCTCGAATATGTCTTGATCGTAAACACATCTTTGTTTAAGCTTATGCTACCATGGTAGCTAACCTGCGTAGCGAGAAGATGAAAAAGGACTGATCTCAGGATGACACCGGAACCTATAGACGACGGGGGGGGGGGGGGGGGTTTTATCCGAGGTCACAGGTGACTTTGTTGATATAAATACTCAACTGTTCACCCAGTGGCGGGCCGTCAGGGCCTGCAAGGCCTTCTCTTCTGGCCTAAACAGAATCACAAAGTTATAGCTATTTTATAATTCAATAATTTTTCTTAAATACACTACATGTATTATAATTTAGAAAAATATTTTCCCATTATCTTATTTTCTCATTGCACAGCTACTGTCTTCCTCAGTTGCTCTGCTTCCAGTGCAGCTTGTTTTAAGTAGAGCTTTTATCCAATCAGATTTCACCTCTGTGTCTCTAGGTAAGAAGAGAGGCCCGAGGCCTGCAGAGTCTCACCTGCAGCCAGATTAAAGTAAATGGAGACGATATTGTTGATTGTCATAGTGTTCAACCAATCAGATCTTTAGTTTGACATGTTAGGCGTATTCTTTGACATATCAGAGCCTGCGAGCCGGCCTATAATGACGTCAGCATTACATGCCGCTCAGTGTCTATGTGCAGCTCTGAAACTTAACAGCAGAGGCTGTCGGGTAGTGAATCACATCACGTGATGCAGCTCAGCCAATCAAATATGGGCATTCTGACTGAGATCAGATGTACCACACACCATGACACAGGAGACTGAGACGAGGAAAGACATTGCAGAGCAGTACTTTCAACATTAAAGTTGTGAAAGTAAAATCCTATGATAATCTCTTTGTGTTGTGGCTTGTCATTAAGGAATGACTGTGGATCCCACAGCCAGACTAGCTGAGAACATTATATTTTCCTGAATTTAGGCTTTTGCATTTTCTAAATGCTCCAGCACTATTCAAACGACTCGTACTGAACGGTTTAATACGAAGATGTACATAGTTACAGCCTTACAAATGAATAATAGCTGTGGCACAATCATGTGGTTATAAGGTGGTATTTCAGCTGCAGGACAGCAGTGAAGGCCCAGGTATAAAATGCACGGCCCGCCACTGTGTTCACCCATATGTTGTTGATTGGACTCATGGTTTTGGTATAAGGGGCAGATAGGGGGCAGAGATTTGACAGGTCATTTTGTTGAAAATCCCTGTCTACTCTAACCTCTCTTAATTAATTAAATTCTCTTAACCCAGGTGATGTCTTCTTGTATTTACAGATTTTTTGTCAGGTAAATCCAGAGCAGAGTAATGTGCTGCCAAGGTTCAGGTGAGCAGTATGTGCACATACAAACATTTGACTAGTTTTTATTTTTATTTATTTATTTTTTGCATCTCTGACGATGTACTTACACAGAAATAGAAATAACAGATATGGGACAAGGACAACAAAGCTGAACAAGAATACATAGGACTTTGTGTACACAAGAGGGGAAAAAATAGGTGAATATAGATATTAAATAAATATATATAAAGACAAGCACCAATGACCGACAATAGAAACAAGAAAATATCTATATACAAGTGTTCTGTAAGTAAACAATACAAATAGTGCAGAGGATCGTTGTGTCATCTGCAAATGACGAGAAGTTTTTATATTCAGTTACAACTTTAAATGTCCTGTCAAACTTATTTTCATGTATTCATTGACTTTTTATTATTATATTGTTATACAATGATTGTACTATAAACATGTGCATATCAACACATGAAACTTCTTTTTTTTTTTTTACAATTATCTTCATCACTTGTACCTAGCATTTTTACTCTCAACCTGTGATGTATTGCAGCAGGTTAAATTACACAACATTATGTAACATGTACAGCAGTGCCACTTGGTCCAGTTCCAACTTGTAAATAATATAAACATTATAAATAATTAATTAAAAAACACTTGTGGTGGCAATTTCTGTCAATCAAAGCACAGCAAGTCGAGTCTTGTCTTACTGTAAGTTTAATAAATGAGCTGTCATGAGGTGTCAGTTTTTGCACAAACTAACAAACCATGAGAACCGAGACGCTGTGAGTTACACAATATCTAGAACTGTTGCAAAATAGCATCTTCAGAACATCTTATCTTGTCCCGTCCTTGAATATTAAGAAAGGCACCAACAGCTTGTTATTTTGCAGAGGTATAGCATGTATTTACAGAGAAGTAACACGTAAGGTTTCTTTGCATTTTCTGCTGGTTCACTGTGTTAAAGGATAAAATGGGGGTCAGGAAAAGTATAATGACCAGTGTGGGCCTGAGGTACTGAAGAATACATGGGGTCTGGATATGTCAATCACACACTAAAACAGAAAACAATGATATGATGCATTAGGGGAAAAAATGACTGACATTCATGAAAAATGTGAATGATAGACTAAAGCAGCTGTGAGATATGACAACGGGTAACCCTCTGGGGCCTGCAGGATGATAGTTGATTGATTAACAGGAAAGTAATCGCATGATTAATCCATAAAGTCATTGTCAGTAGAAGCATTACATTGGATCGAACACTGTCACTCACTTTATCACCTATCACTTTGCAAAGCATCACTGGTCAGGTGTATTGATGTGTGTGCAGGTGTCTTCCTGTTGCCGTACTGCTTCTTTGCTGTGCTGTGTGGCGTGCCGCTCTTCCTGCTGGAGACTGTGATCGGTCAGTATACACAGGAGAGCGCTGTCACCTGCTGGACCAAGCTCTGCCCGCTGGCACAAGGTAACCACATCACATCGGTTTGTTATTGAATACATTGAGTATTTATATTGGAAATATTATGCCATTCACAAGTTCTGTTGGTTATGGTTGGCAAAACATTACTCATGGGAAAAAACACACACACATACAACCATAGTGACTGAAACAGAAACATTTACTTGACTAATCCAGAACAACACCTTGGTTCAAATATCCTGATTATATAGATACATTTATTAGTGTCTACCTCATGAATGGACCCTGTACCTACACCATTTTTAAGCAGTTGTAAATCCCCAACTAAATAAACAGTACCAAGATGGCAATGCTCTGACCAGCTATAGGCTGATAGACAATATTCCATTCAATCGTGAGATACTTAAAAAGGTGAGTTTCACTGCAAATTGTCTAAAAGACAATAATACCCCGGAGGACTTTCAATCAGGCTTCTAAACATACCACAGTTTGTTTCCAGCAGTCTGAGACCAAAATGTCTGTAACATTGGTCCCCACCTTTGCGCTCCTTCTGTAAAAAAGAAAGCGCGTTCACTTTACACTTTACACTATACACTTTACACAAGGTTCTTCCTCACTGAGACTGCACGCATTCTGTTGTGATGATTGAACCTTCTCCTGGTTTTCGGTATGGGATTTCTCCACCACACACCTGACTGTACATCTCTGCTGAACCTAATGATACAGCAGCTATATAAACTTCCATAAATAAATGGACTGTACTTGTACAGCGCTTTTCTAGTCTTCCGACCACTCAAAGCTCTTCAACACTACATGTCATTATTCACCCATTCACACCCATAGATGGCAGGGGCTACCATGACACCTGCCCATCAGGACTGCAATCGTTCATACCCATTCATACACCCACAGCCACAGCAATTAGTGGTTACTGTCTAGCCCACGGACACATCGACGTGGACTAGCAGAGCCGGGGATCAAATCGCAGATCCTCTTATTTTATGGACGACCCTGAGCAATAAGTTATTAAAGTTAACAAAACTGAAATCCTACTAATCTGCCATAAAACAAAAAGAGAAATGCAGTTTAATAATAGTGATTATTATATTATCACTTAATGAACAATTTACAATAAAAAAATATTTTAAAAAGAAAGCTGCAGATACAACAACAATACGCCCTGGTTTAGCTTCAGCAGGCCGAGGAGGAGTCCTACAGCAGTGGGGACAGAACCCTGTACAACCAGGTCGGGAACACACTGACAAAGGAGATCAGAGCAGCAAAGAGCAGCCACTATGAAACGCAGGGCATCACCTGCAACAGGAGACCATGAATGTGTTTTACTGCAGGTTTGAGAAGCCAACATTTACATAAGCTCACACGCTCTGATTGCAACATCGAACAGCTATCCCCAGGTTATAACCGATATACATATAAAACCTGCAGTGAGGTCACACCCTACGAATGACATTCTAAGACGGCTGAAAATGCTTATTTCAGTGTAATCAAGACCTAGTGAAATTGTGTCTGGCGTGAAATTGTGAAGAGGCTGTTCTTGCTTTTGGCCTCAGACGCCTATCGTAGGTACTGAATTTCAATTGTTGTCAGGACTTTAAACTTTCATAGTTTAAGTTTAATACGTCTCAAATTACCTCCACTGAAGTTTCTAAAAAAAATCTGATTTATCTAATTGACTCACCCGCATTATCTGTCTAGGAGCTTTCTGATGTTGACTTTTAGGATATTATAAGTGAGGCTTGATACACTTTCTATATTCACACTGAAATAAAACAACAGAAGAACAGCTGCATTCATCTTAGGTTGGCTTAAACTCGACTATGTACCTGGACATAATTCACAGTATTATCAAGGTGTTGGCATTGTCATATTTCTCAATTATATATGAAAGTATAGATTAACCTGGGGTCTTATGGATGTTCTCTCTCCAGGGACTGGCTATTCTATCATGATTATCCAGCTTTATAGCAGGTTCGACAGTATTATCCTGGCCTGGGCCCTCCTCTACCTCATCTATTGTTTCAGAGACCCTCTGCCATGGGCCACATGCAACCATCCCTGGAACACAGGTCAGTATGGGAAGAGGGTGGTTGGATGTACAGCATGTACAATAAATCTCTTTGATAGATCTCACTCACAAGTGTTTTTAATTAACATATGCTATTATTTCCCGAGAGCCCAATTCAGTCACAGGCCCCTTTACCTTAATCTGATAGCAATGTAACATGCTGGTCTCATGTGTAAGCACCCTGGTCACTGTAATGTTAAAGTCCTGACGGCAATCTTACTAGGTCTGACTTGAAACATTACTGTCATAAGTTCAACACATTGAAAGTATGAAAGTGAGAGTCTTGTGCCTCCTATCAGATCATTGTAATGAATATAATATCTCAGTCTTCAGCTGTTATGCACAAAGAAAATAACATCAGTTTAATAATCTATGAAACAGTATGAAAAGGTCATTTAAAAGATGAAGTGAATTGTTTCAACTTTGATGAACATAAGTCATTTGATAGTGCTGACCTTTGAGGGAACAGACTGTCAGAAGCTATGGTGTTGAATCATTCACTTTGAATGAACCTCCTCTGTCAGAGTGTGAACTGTTCCATAAGAGAGACATGGTTTGCAGACAGTTATGAGACAGGAGTCGATGCTACAAATAAGCTTATCGTCAAGTTAACGACTAAGCTAAGCTAGCAAGCTTACGCATTTGACTGTTTGCAAGCTCAGCTTCTCCACATTAGTCAACTTGCCAGCAATGTGAACCCGGGCATGTTGAGTAGGCCTACCCCAAGGTTTTATCTCAAATGAATAGATTTGGTCACCAGTATTTAGAAACTGCCAAATACTAACTTGCAAATGTGGCAACATGTATTATTATAGCTTGGAGGCGGTGCTATGTTAAGCTGGGCCCATAGGGCGTCACATAAAGAGGAAAATCAGAACGGCTTTTTGGAACATACATTTCCTGATAGATGGAGCAAGAGGGTGGTCTTCTTTCATACCTAACGGGTCTCTAAACATGCAGGGGACATGTCGAAATGCTATGCAAAAAAGTGAATTTTGCTAAATATCTGACCTTAGATACACAAGACTGCTATTGTTTTCCTTTTTCCCATCAAAAGTTGAAGTAGATAAATAAAAACGTATTACTTAAGTGTTACTCCCCAAAATGTATTGTCTGCATCATTGAGGCTTTTCTTAAAACCTGCATTCTTTCTTGCCTGTTGGCACATTGTTGTTTCATTACAAACAATTACAACCAAATGATATGTCATATTATGACGACTATTTGAGTAACTGTGTGGTATGGAGATTAACATGTAATAGTCTTCCTATCAACAGACAATTGTGTGGCCCTCACCTCCGCAAACTGGACTGCAATACACAGTGGAAACCTGACAGCAAACCGGACATCTGGAAATCCTCCCAAGTCTTCAGTCTCTTTGTTCTGGGAGTGAGTCAGTGTTGTCCCATCAAGCTCATAATACATTACATAGGGTAGCAGCAGTCAAACAAGATAATTCTTCATGTGTACAGCCCAGTGGCGGGCCGTGCATTTTATACCTGGGCCTTCAGTGCTGTCCTGCAGCTGAAACACCTCCTAATAACCTCATGATGGCACCACAGCTACGGTTATTTGTTTCTAGGAGTGTAACAATACACGTATTCGTATTAACCCGTTCGGTACGAGGCTTACGAACCGAACAATACGTTTGAATAATACTAGTGCATTTGGAAAATGCAGAAGCTTAAATTGTGGGAAATATTATGTTTTCGGTGGACTGCGCTCACATAGGAGACAACGGAACCTGGAACAATAACAAAACAAAACAAAACACAGCTGAGGCCCCGCACTTCTGGGAGGCTACGCTAAACTAGCTTAACAAACAATAACTCCGCGCATGACGGTATGCTTCGTAATTAACGGACAATGCATATAGTCCAAATCTATATAATTAACACGACAACAACAAACTCACAAGAACCAGACACATATATTCATATGACAACAAAGCAACAAATCAATCCAGCAGACCTGCAGCAACACGCATTCTGCTACACACTCAAGGGCCATTCAGATATTAGATATAAAAAAACAAATGCAGTTGACTTAAATGCTGTTCACTTAAAGACAAACTCCATCCTCCTTTCTTTGTTGACAAAGAGTTTAATCCCACGGTTAAATCCCAACTCACAAATCTGTTTCTCCTCCTTCAGCCATTGAGTGTTAAAAAAACAAAGCTCGGTAAAAAAATAAATAATCTATTCTACACCAAGCAAAATGCAAAAAATGTCATAATTTATTACATATCTTTCAATTTGAACTCTTACTACTCTGACTTAGCCTCTGCTTAAGTTTAGTTTTCCAATAGTCACGTGCTCGCCCACTGACCAATCACAGCACTCGCTGCACCTCACTGCAGACCTGCACCTGGAAACTGAACTGCCTGTTAATGCTGACGTACTTGTAGGCCAGCTCGCAGGCTCTGACACGTCAAAGAATACGCCCAACATGTCAAACTAAAGATCTGATTGGTTGAAGACTATGACAATCAACAATATGGTCCCCATTCACTTAAAGTGCACATGGATTCACTTGTGAGTCTGCAGGCCTCGGGCCTCTCTTCTTACCTAGAGACACAGAGGTGAAATCTGATTGGATAAAAGCTCTACTTAAAACAAGCTGCACTGGAAGCAGAGCAACTGAGGAAGACAGGAGCTGTGCAATGAGAACATAAGATAATGGGAACAATATTTTTATAAATTATAAAATAGCTATAGCTTTGTGATTCTGTCTAGGCCAGCAGAGAAGGCCTTGCAGGCCCTGATTGCCCACCACTGGCACAGCCATCATTGACTGTTTGGTATCCCCATGCAGGAGAGGAGTATTGTCCATGTCTGGGGGAATAGAGGAGGTTGGTGCAGTACAGTGGGAGTTGCTGCTGTGTCTCCTGGCCTGCTGGGTGGCCTGCTACTTCTGTGCCTGGAAAGGAGTCCGTTCCACAGGAAAGGTAAATGGTAACATTGGTGTGAGGATTCAATTGCCAAAACTGTCTTCCATAAAATAATTATTACACCGGCAGTTACAAAATTGAGGTTTGAAAGCTTTCGAAGGGTTCGAACTCTTCAATTATCTATTTTTGCACATAACGTCCACTTCACAGTGGACTTTTTAAAATTGTATAGCAGAAATTTATGGTAACATGACTATGAAAATACAAGAATGGAAGTTAGTACAGGTCAAAATTTGTATTTTATTTATTTTTTCCATAGAAAATGTTCACGTCACTTTAGTTGTAATTCACAAATGAAGAAAATTGGGAATTAGAGGCACCAACAATAGTGGCAGTAGATTTAAACCAAATACCAGTGAGGGTACGTTTGCATCAGTTTATTACTGTACATCTTGAATTAAAATAAAAAAAATCAAGTTCAGACTGTTTGATGTTGGTATATTTATCTAGGACTTTTTGGACTAAACAACCTTCATAAGGTATCATAGCACTGCACGTGCTAATAAAATGTAAAATGAGTGAGCTTATCAAAATGAACAGCATCCTACACATTGTTCATATCCATTTGAACTTGTTAGTAGACTGAAACAAGTAACATGATTCAAATATAGGATTTCTCATTCTCATTGCAGTGCAATGAGAATGCAACTTTACAGTGTCTAGATAGTTTGAGTTTGAGTATGTTTTTCTTTACTTATGTCGATTTAAGTGTCACACCTAACTGAATTGACCAGACAAAAGAAAGTAGTTCTTTGTCACACTGGCTGTCAGGGGCAGGCGTTCGACCACTGACATTTTTTCACAATGTAGCTGGCCAATCAGGATGTGCCTACACCAATGCGTGTGAATCCTACAGTATATAAGCCAGCACACCTTGCTTTTGAGCCATACTTTTCTTTTCATGGAATGGCAATTTGCCCACGTACTGCCTATCTCAACGGATGGAGTCGACTATTCAAGAACCTTGTCAGTGCTCGTCGTGTCTCGGTTTGTTTTCACTGGATGGATCATCACTACGTCTGCTTCGAGTGCCCAGGGACCATGCAGAGACAGGCAGGGACCATGCTGCCTGTGGTAATTCCTGTTGAGATGCCTGACCTGTCAGGGTATTTATTTTGTAAAGCCCAAAATCACAAATCACAAATTTGCCTCAGAGGGCTTTCTTGGCTGACACGGCTGCTGTTTTGTTTAGCTTGTTTCAGACATTTCCACACATCCACACATGCTGACATTACTGATTACTGACTGTACATGTTTGTTTAGTTTAGTTAAAGGTATCCTTTAAATAAATGTGTTTATTTATTATTTTTACACTCCTCTGGTCTCGAACAAGAACAAAAACTATGAAAAAAAAGAAAACTTGTGTTACATAGACTTGCCAATATCTGTATCCAGCTAAGCTGCTATATTAGTGTAGCAACGGGACACGAGCACTCAGAGGAGATTCTAGCAGCGGGACACTAAGGACTTGCTAACGTTTAGCCAACAAGCCACAGAAGGGAGCCAAAACGCTTGTGTTGAATGTAGCTTAGCCTCCCTCATACAAAACGATCACCTGGTGCGATTTAATCCTATTTATTATTGTGAGACATAGCATACATAGCAACATAGCTTGTTACCTAGCTAGCTCCTCACTAGTTACTGCCTGCTTGCATAACGTGCTGGCTAGTCCGTTCCTGTCTGTATGCATCGGAGAGCTCTCGCCACGTCTGTCTTTGTGAGCAGAGAGAGAGACAGCTCATACACACAGATAATACGTAAAAAGAGGCTCAAGTGGGGCTATTTCTGCCTGTATTGGTTAATGACGGACAAATCCGTTTTTGAACGGTTTCCCTCACAATGTATGTCGGATTTGTATTGTATTGATGTAGCTGTATCAAAGACTCTTGAATTGATTTTACAACATTTATCAGTTAATCTTTACACCCCAAGGTACTTCCTTGCATGATTTTTTTTAACAAACCAAAAAAAGGGCTACTGAAGGACTGACTTCATTATTTTTTTGTGCTGTTTTAAATCATTTTAAATAATAATAATAATAATCCCTGATTTGAATTTCTTCAGGGAATGGTTACAAATGGTTAATGAATATGAACATTCAGGCAAAGTGTGCAGAAATGCGGACTTACAGAAAGTGTTCATAAAGGACGGAAAATGTCTGCAAAAGAGCCCTCAAACACTAAATGATCTGACAGTGGGACAATTATAAAGCTATTACGAGAATGCGAATCAAAGTCCACGAGTGTAGTGATTGGAATTGGTTCTATTTATCAATTAATTGATGATTCCATCTATCGGTCAAAACACTGCAGCCCAACGTGGGGCTCGAACCCACGACCCTGAGATTAAGAGTCTCATGCTCTACCGACTGAGCTAGCCGGGCGATGAGTGATCTAGTACTGCAGCAGCTCGATGAAGCTACCCTATAATGAGTGATATTTTATTACCTGGTCGACCTTACTATAATTCTCTCACACATACACAAATAAATCAATGAAAGACCAAATATATTACATTAAGCCAGGAAACACTGCTCTGCTCGTATAACCTGATAAAAAGCTCCAAACTTATTTAAATACACATGACACTTTTACACTACACTTACATCTCACTTGTTATAGTCCTGTTATCTGTTCGCTTGTGCACTTTATTTTAGATTTCACTATATTTGACTGTAAATTGTAATATGTTTCTATTTTTTGCAGTGTTAATTGTTGTTGATTGTTTAATGTTAAGCACCTCCCGTCATGTCAAAATCCTTGTATGTGCAACATACCACGGCAATAAACGGTTCTGAAATCTATCTATCTAGCCCAGGGGTGCCCACACTTTTTCGGCTTGCGAGCTACTGTTAAAATGACCAAGTCAAAATGATTCACAAAATGCATTCAATGACCACATCTTTCTGATAAAAATGACTTTTAATTAATGCCACTTCATTTACTTACTTCAAGACACTGGCCAGTGTTACACCTCAGTTTTACATTAGATCAATTTATGTGCGTTTTCCAGTAGAACAAGTTGTAGCAATTAACAAACAAGTCTGAATATACAAAATGGTAAATTAATTTGACAAATAAATGACCAGTGATTCATCACGAATGGATTGTCTTGTGAATCATGCAGCAGATTCTTCTCTCACATCCTGGAGGTGAAGTCTGCTCTCCTGACCAGGGACCGGCTCACCTCAGATACAGAGCGACAACCTACACGCACACACACACACACGCACACACACACACACACACACGCGAGAGAGAGAGAGAGAGAGAGAGAGAGAGAGAGAGACAGAGAGAGAGTCATGAGCACACCCATGTTAAAATGCCCAACTTACCAGAAGTAAAAAACATGTTTCCAACCCGGTACAAAACTAAACAGCTTTTCTCTATAGCTAATTCCCCTGTTGATGACAACTGTATGGTTTCAATTACATTAAGGCTTAAACTTATGAAAATGGTCATCCATAAACCAATTAGTAAGGTCACGGTGGCTACGTCCACCTTTATATAGTCTTTGGCGTTTCCACAAAGCAGGTGCCCCGTGTGTGTGTGTGTGTGTGTGTGTGTGTGTATTTATGTAGTACCTGATAGGGCCATAGCCAGTCGCAGCTCATCTTTTAGAAGTTCCAGAATCTCTGTAACTCCTTGTTCCCCCTGGACACACACACACACACGCACGCGCACACACGCACACGCACACGCGCACACACATCTTTGCTTAGTTGCGTGTCACATTAGAGTGTTGTTTTGTAAATTATTTATTTAGATAGCCTGAGATATTTTTTAACAATAACCGTTCTTGTTTTGTTACATGCTGCCCACTTTCCAAAAACATAACCAAAATGATTCAATAAAAGCAAATGTAAATTCAATTTTTCCAAAGTCCGAAGCGTTCAGTTTGAGTCCTCCACATATCAACAAGTGTGGTGCTTCACCTGACAGGCGAGGCCCCACAGCACGGGGCGGCCGATGAAGACAGCCTTTGCTCCCAGAGCCAAGGCCTTCAGGACGTCTGTCCCTCGCCGCACTCCTCCGTCCATGTAGACATCGCAGCGACCCTGCACTGCCTGCACCACCTCCTCCAACACATCTAGCTACACGCACGCACGCATGCACACACGCACACACACACACATTTTACTTCATATGTGTTATTGCCCATGAAAAATATAAACCTCTTACAAGTTGGGTCTGTGTATCCATGGCATATCAGACAGATTTGTCCACTCATTATTCTCTGTTGTCATCTTCAGCCTCCACTCACCAATTTCCAGAGGGGAGAGCGATGCCCTAACCAATCACTAGAGACCGTATCCGCCTGAATGTAACATCGTTTTAGGTCGACACTGGTGGGTAGCCATGTCAACATATTGGTTTTGCCATTGTTTTGACAGTGTAGCAGAGCAAAATGAAAACCAACAAATTACGATGTCAGGTGATATTGAGAAGACATGCCGTCGATGGAGTGAGGTACCGCTGTGTCATGTCATGATGCTCGTAGAATCAGTCAACTCAGTAGAGCGTGTGGATTCAAAGGCAAATCAAGCTTTGCTCCATCTAAAAACTGTGATAACAAAAATCAATACATATCTTTTGGACTTTGCGATTGTTTGCCTGCTTGCCTGTTTGTCTGCGTTGGACCCCCGCCGGCCTTTGAATTGAGTAAAGCTGAACTTTCTTACATGGATCGCTCTATGTTCCATGCTTTGAGGTTCTGCCACTTACAGAAGTGGCACTCGACCAGTGGTTTACTTCATGTGCCGCCTGACAATGTGGTAAAAAGAAAATAGGGTTGCTGTGCCGTGTGACAATAGACCCTAAATTCCATAAACATTCTGAAATTGCGCGAAAGACTTTTTATGCCGGCTTGTGGTGGTGTTTGCCTTTGTTGAGAAAGAGTTGATGTGCTAAATGGGGTATGGAAACGGTGTTGCTTAATACATTTGGATAAATGCTGACATGGCGAACGTTGACTGATCAGCGGTTTCTTCCCGGTTATTCCCTCTATGTGTCTTTGTCTCCGACAGCATGAAACATGGCCATTAGCTAACATGAAAGAACAATTAAATATTGCCCAATTGAAACAAATTCCTCTCTCTTGCTTATTGTTCATGAGTTCGATGTTACACCTTTTTTGTGACATTTTAGAAGTTCACTTAAAATTCAATTGACAATTGAATGGAAACACGACTCAGAAAGGCTGAGAAATGTATGGAATAACTCCATACCGTTATGACACCAGTTAGTATCTAGTTGGTTAGTAGACTAGATTAGGTTCCATGTTTAAGTATATTGTAAGTCTAAGGCGGCTGCACTTTGCTTCAGTGGCTACTGTCACCTGAGAGCACTGTCAGCTGGGACCGCGAGGACAATGGATGGATGGAAGTCTACGGCATTACTGTGCAGAAAGGTCCGGATTGAGATGATGTTGTATACAGCATTATTAGAAGATCATGTTTGATTGTCTGGACTGTAAAAAGTTCCATCATATCAGAGATGGATGACACTCTTGTACCTGGTATTTTAATAAAACAACAATTCTCACACACACACACACACACACACACACACACACACACACACACACACACACACACACACACACCGTGGCAGGAACCCCATCCAGTTGTCGAGCTCCGTGATTGGACACCAGGATGCCATCGACGCCATAGATCACAGCCTGGGCGGCGTCCTCACCTGACGACACACACAAACACTGCAGAGGAAGTTTGCCTTGAACCAGACAACAACGAAAAACAGTTGATTGATTGCGTATTTGCATCGCTAGTAGTTGGCTAGAAGTAAGATCCCGATGCCACACTAAGCTTTTCTTAGTTCCAGAAAGACAAAAACACGAGTTAAGGCTGTAAAAGCAAATCAA
>NW_022280086.1:2391465-2402905 GCF_004355925.1 Anarrhichthys ocellatus | reverse complement strand
GTGTGTGTGTGTGTGTGTGTGTGTGTGTGTGTGTGTGTGTGTGTGTGCGTACCTGTTAAAGGCAGCGACATTGTCAGCCAGCGTGGTTTGCTCATCAGCTCCTGAGCGGTAGTAGTCATACACAGCTTTAGGAAGAACTTTCTTGGCTTCTTCTTCAAAGTCGGCCACGCACACACGCTGCACCGACATTGTTGTCCACTCAAGCACCAAGTCACTGAGGCGGCTCACTGTCTGTCCCCTCTGACACACAGTGTGGTGAGAGCTGCTGTAATGATTAACTAGCTGGATGCTTCATCAGCCCTGAGCCCCTTCTTCTCCATCATGACTTGTGAGGGGGTTCCTGTTCGGCCTGCTCATGTGTACACAAGATAAAAGCTTCGATCCCAAACAAACAGAGAGTGGTGTGGGCATCATGGTAATGACTCTGAGCCACCTGGACCTTTTTATAATGTGTGCGTTTGGACTGTTACTAGGTTGTGAGATAGTGCTGACCGGTGAACTGTGAATCCTCTGTATGTAGACACAATTTAATCTAACACAACAGACAATTAGAAAGAGGCCATATCAGTTCATTCGCAATAATAATAACTTTATATCATTTTATACTTTTATTTGCAAACTTTCTAAAAGCTCTAAAAAATATAATAAATAATATTCAGCTACGTTAAGATGCAGCATTATGCAGCACGTATAATGTTATACAACTATACCACCCTAACTGTGCATACATTTATCAGATTCAGTTACATGTTCACTGTAAACCACAATGCCATCAATCCATTGTCTTCTGCTTACCCGGGGCCAGAGCAGAGGCAGCAGGGTGAGCAGGGTCAGCTCTACTCCGAGCTTCCTCATCCCATCTCAGCACTGAACCACCTGTCCATCTCACGCTCCATTTTACCTTCACTCTTAAACAACATCAAGATAGTTGAACTTCCTTGCTTGGGGCAGTGACTCACTCCCAAACTGGAGGGTGCAATCCACCATTTTCCGGAAGAGAAACCTGTTTGACTTTATGATGAGCAGACAGACACAGCTCTCACTTTGGTCATACATGATGGACTGGATGGCTCGTAGCAACGACCCTGATACCCTGTATTCCCGCAGTAGACCCCAAAGAACTCCCCAAGGGGCACGGCCATAGGCCTTCTCCAAAGCCACAAAACACATGCAGACTGGATGGGCCATCCCCCAGGACCCAGAGCTTTCTCTCAGGGTGAATCTCATCCATCCCTGGCGCCTTGCCGCCGATGAGCCTTTTGACTACCTCAGCAACGTCTGCCAGGCATAGGGATGACAGAATCCCCAGTTTGGGTCAACAGTTTGCCTCTTCTGAATACAGCCTGAATTAAGCCCTGCTTTCCCTTTTTACCAGATCTGTCCAGCAGCCTCCACCATTATCTGATCCAACTCACCACCAGGCGGTGATCAGGTGACACCTCTGCTCCTCTCTTCACCGCAGTGTCCAAGACGACCACAAAGTCGATCATAGATCTTTGGCCTGAGGTGTTCTGATACCAAGTCCACTTTAGAACCGCTTTTGAATAGTCCAACATGGTGTTTGTTATGGCCAATCCATGTCTAGCACAAAAATCCAATAACAAAGCATCACTTGGGTTCTGATCAGGCAGGCCGTTCCTCCCAATAAACCCTCTACATGTTTGTCCATTGTTACCCACATGAGCGTTGAAGTCACCCGGCAGAAATATAGAGTCCCCAGTTGGCGTCATTTACAGAACGCCACCCAGAGACACCAAGAAGGCCGGGTACTCTGAAGTTTGGTGCATAAGCACAAAGTGACTTGCAGTTGCATAGAGGCTACCCTCTCGTTCCCGATGGAAAACTCTAACACAGCAGCGCTCAGATGGGGGCTCATGAATATCCCATCACCCACCCAGCGCCTCTCACCTTGGGCAACTCCGGAAAAGGATAGAGTCCAGGCCCCTCTCTAGGAGTTTGGTTCCAGAACCAGGGCTATGTTTGGAGGTGAGTCAAATTATATCCAGTTGGTACCGCTTCACCTCCCACACCGGTTCCTTCCCGGCCAGAGAGGTGACATTCCACGTTCCTAGAGCCAGTCTGCGATGCCAGGGGTCGGCACGCATAGCACCCCGCCGTTGCCTGCAGCCCGGCGAACATTGCACCTGACCCCAATGCCTCTCCATGAGAATGGTGGGCCCACAGGGCACCAGCTCAATGAAACATTTTTGGCACTCGCCAGCGAGCTCCCCTCCCAGGTCTGGCTCCAGAAGTGGGCTGCCAAAGAGAACATGTGATTAAACAAGCCATTCAGATTTGGCTCCCCTTGCAATGTCATAGGAAGGCTCATTAGAATATACTGCCCACTGCTTGATAACTGACTCTGCAAAAGTGCGCCATACTTTTCTCGTAAGCCAATCAGTGAAGACTGAGCTTTTTTGGGAGGGGGGCTTAAAGAGACAATCACTAAAAGTGAACGTTTCAGATGGAGTCTGAATACAGATTTATTCAGACAGGTAGTAGGACAAAAAATGTTTTTGAACGTCAAAGTATGTAAACATGTTCTAGGAGAAACTCAAAATATATTAACCTGACAATAACCATATATTCCCTACAATCATCCAAAAATGATTCTCAGAAATTGTTTAAACTTAATTGAAATATCAAGCATAGGGATGGTATCATTTAAAAATTACATTGCGAGTACCAATATCCTTAAAGTGTTAGCGACAGAGTACTTCCATTGATACCTTTTAGCCCAGTAACCATTTGTCTTATCTGAAGTATTCTATTTATCAGTGGCGGGCCGTGCATTTTATACCTGGGCCTTCACTGCTGTCCTGCAGCTGAAATACCACCTTATATCCACATGATGGCGCCATAGCTACATTATTATTCATTTCTAGGACTGTAACTATTTACGTATTCGTATTAAACCGTTCGGTACGAGGCTTACGAACCGAACAATACGTTTGAATAATACTAGTGCATTTGGAAAATGCAGAAGCTTAAATTGAGGGAAATATATTGTTTTCTGCGCTCAGGTAGGACAGTGGTTCTCAACTGGTCTGGCTGCGGGGTCCACCAACACCCCTTAATGACAAGCCGTGACCCATTCTTCTCTATTGAAGTCCGTTTTATGATTTTACTTTCACAACTGATATGGGAAACAAATTGCTCTGCTTCCTCTTTTCTCGTCTCAGCCCCGTGTCATGGTGTGTGTACATCTAACTGGAGTCAGGAAACTTGTCAGAATACCCATATTTGATTGGCTGAGCTGCATCACGTGATCGTTTCACGATAGTCACGTGCTCGCCCACTGACCAATCACAGCGGACTCTGCACCTCACTGCAGCACCTGGAAACTGAGCTGCACGTAATGCTGACGTACTTGTAGGCCAGCTAGCAGGCTCTGACACGTCAAACTAAAGATCTGATTGGTTGAACACTATGACAATCAACAATATCGTCCCCATTCACTTAAAGTGCAAAGGGATTCACTTGTGAGTCTGCAGGCCTCTCTTCTAGGGACACAGAGGTGAAACCTGATTGGATAAAAGCTCTACTTAAAACAAGCTGCACTGGAAGCAGAGCAACTGAGGAAGACAGTAGCTGGGCAATGAGAAAATAAGATAATGGGAAAAATATGTTTATAAATTATAATACATGTAGTGTATTTAAGAACAATTATTAAATTATAAAATAGCTATAACTTTGTGATTCTGTTTAGGCCAGCAGAGAAGGCCTTGCAGGCCCTGACGGCCCACCACTGCTATTTAGTTATTTCGGTCAATACCAAGCATCATCCTCCGGTATCGACAATGCTGTAAACTTGTATTCTCTCTACTGTCCATCAGGGGGCGACTCGTCTGATAGTATACAAGTCTATGAGAAAATGAGCCTACATCTCACTTGATTTAATGAACATTGTAGGCATGAATTTTGGTCTCAATCGCTCGTTTCACCTCTTCAATACAGCACGATGGTCATTTAGTAACTTATGGTCCATTTAGAAACAAACAGATAAAGCAGGGAATGCTCTGATGGTGGCTACTCTGTGACTGACAGGTTAATATGACAGTGTAGTCCGGTCTGAGAGTTTCCCTTTCTCTGTTAGAACTTAAACCTGTTCAGTGTATTTGGAGTCCATGAAAGGTAATTGTAACATTTTGGTTGCCAAAAACTGTGTTGCTCAGGGTTTGGTTTTACAGCTCCACCTCAACAGGATGGGTCTACGGTCAACCTTAAGGTATAGAGTACCAATACCCAGCCCTAATCCAGATGCATGATAGAGACTGCAGATGTATGCTTGTACATGGTTCTGCTGGTGTGCATGCAGCTTATATTTGAAGTTGATCTAAAGAGTATCATTGTTAAATAAAACACTCAAACCATCTCAGTTCCATGTTTATTTGGCATAACAAAATCCAATAAAAGCTTTAAGAATAAACATTTTGCACCAACACCAAAAACGTAATTTCTCCTACTAAAAATGTAAAACTAGAAGGTCAAGATTAATAAAATGCAAGCATTACGGTTGGGGAGTGAATATGTATGAGGCGAGCAACAGCTTCTGACAGGCAAGTCAAAGAAGGCCGAAATCTACTCCTACGGTTGAGGCTACAGAAGGACTGAACATCGTTATACAGCTCAACACAGACTAAAGAAGCACACTGAAGAAAAAGAATCAGACGGGGGTGTTCCCTCGTCAAGTGAATTCACCTTTAAACGTCCATTCTAAGCACACAAGTGAGCCATCCAAAACTACTTAACATGACAGGACGGTTCACTTTTATCCACAAAAGCACAAAGAACCTTCCTGAGAAAACAACTCCACTTAATCTTTTATTCTGAGACGTGTAAAAGTATTTACTGTTTATCAATCAAAGTACAGTTTGATTATTGTTTCCACCTCCGGTTCAGGTTCAGGTGGGTATTCATGTAGCCTTAAGAATCCCGTTGAACCTTCGTTCTCATCGTTACTGCTCAATCGTATAACCCACTGGCCAATCACAATCACAACGCCACTGAGGAAAAGATTAGAGATAAACAAGTGTGGCCATGTGAACAGCCGATCATCTGAGCTTCAGCCCCGGGGAAGTCCCATCCACTGCATGTCAGCTGTGTGCTTCAGGGGGAAACGGCTCGCTTCCTGCTTCATCCCGCCCTCAGGTGGACTTTGATTGGCACAACAGGATGCAGTGATGTTTATGGGTACAACTTGACAGTGAGCTATGCAGGTGAGGGGGGGAAGGCATTTCTAAGTCGAGGGTGAGGAGGCCTTTTCCCTCCTACCCCCCTCCCCCATTCGGCGCTGCGTTGCCTGGTCAAACCCCAGAAAGGAAGGCGGGGCCACAGCCCCATTAAGCGTAGTGTTAGCCCGATCGCCGGTGGTTGGGGGAGTGTGGATGCAGCGGTGCTACTAGGTCGCTGCCCCAGTTTGGGTTCCCAGGAGTTTGGGAGGGCGGACTTAGCATCCGCTTCCCATTTCCTCCCCCCAGTGTGGCCCGGTGCTGCTGTTCCGACACCCCAGACCCGCTGGACTCTGGTGGATCTCCAAGCCTTCGTTGGACCAAAGACATGACATAGCGATCACACCCAGGCAGTCCAGCCCTCATACAACTGGGCCAGGTTGTCCATGTTGGTGGCCTCTTTGATGACAACGTCCACCTGCAACAAAACAGCAGGACATTTATTTCCTCATTTCACCCCAGACAGCGGAGTGCATCGTCGAGGACACATGCAGCGACTTCAGTCTCCGCCCGGCGTAACGACAGCTGTCCAGTCAGAGTGGGAGCATGTGTGTGATGATGTAACGTTACAGCTGTGACCGTAGCAGTGCAGTGTGTGTAGTTAAGGCTTGGTGAATAAATGCTCGTCAGCCAGCCGATGATTCAAGTGAAGGGGGTTAGCCCCAAACTCCGGCTCAGACCCATTTAAGGTGCGGTGACCTTTAAGGTTGACCAGCTATTCCCATTAAAGTGACAGGCTGCCAGGTTTTGCTCAGGTTTCTTATTTTTAACTGATAGCACAGTTAATTATTAACAACCCTACTGCAAACTATGCTCTCATTGTATATTTATTACAGTCAAAAAGTGAGGAACCTCTGATGAAAATAATTGTTAGAAATGTAATATTATTAGATACTCGTGTATCAGCAAGTACTCTAATGTAAGAACTCTCCTGGGACAGAGGATGTCGTTTGTTGTACAGAATGTAGAATTGTTAGAGCCAATAGATATCATGGCCCAAACTATGTGAAGAAACACATAGCTCCTTATAGAACACACTATTGATGTCAAAGACAACCGTTAGTGTGTGTGTATTATATTTAAAACGCATATTTAAAGATGACAGCCGGTGTGTGTTGAGTGTCACCTGCTCTGTGACGCTCATCCTCCTGTTGGGATCGATGTCTCTGCCCTCCAGCTTGGCTTTCACTCTCTTCCACACACTGACTGCGTACGAGTTCCTCTCCTGGACAGCTGCAACACAGCAAGCAGCAGCTTCAGAGCCGTGCAGACACATTTCACCACCATCATTCTCACCCATCGTTCATTCACGCAGCTCATCATTCAAGTCGGAAATAGATCCCCCAGAGCTGAAGGTTAAGTGGACCTCCACTACCTCTCTGAGGGAATGTCTGAAAAGCCCGGTGCCACATCATTGAAATGTGCATCATTGTACTCTATAGCTGTTTGCTTTTAAACTAGAAATACCGCCTGTTGTATGCCTCCGCCAACTAGTTTACTTCATCCATTTGATCATATTAGACATTTGTGTAAAATTGTCATATTTAGCATATGAAACCTTGAGTTATGACTAACATGT
Organism: Anarrhichthys ocellatus; assembly: GCF_004355925.1. Lineage (NCBI taxonomy): Eukaryota > Metazoa > Chordata > Actinopteri > Perciformes > Anarhichadidae > Anarrhichthys > Anarrhichthys ocellatus. The sequence continues at coordinate 2,396,095 of NW_022280086.1, read as the reverse complement.
TTTGACCTTTGACACATTCTAATCCATTCATCTTTTGTCTAAATGGATGCTTGTGCCAGATGTAGTACAATTCTCTCCTCAAATCAAATCAGTCGATCCTTTAGTCCAGGTGGACGAGTAATTGCCTCCAGGCATTCCTGAGATATTGTGTTCATAAGAATGGGACAGACGTACATATGGACAGACAACCCAAAAACATGATTTCTCTGGCCAAAGCGATCGCAGGCAAAAAAAAGAAAAAGGAAATGCTTTGTAGTATTTGCTGCTTTAGATGTGTTACATGTATTTAGCAGGAGGATGCTGAGTGACAGGATTCCAACCACAGATCCAGAAGAAGAAGAAGAACAGTACCTCGTCCTGTCTTGGGGTCCCGTACAGCCCTCTTGGGGCTGGGGTTGAGGCCTTTGCTGTTCATCAGCAGAGTGCTGGGTGGGGTGTCGGTGGGAGTTCCCAGGTTACGTGGCAGAGCTTTGCGTGCATTCTGGGACATGGAGTCTGGCTGGGTCTTCACCCCACTGCATTTAACAGCTGAAGTCAAACAAAACATGACACGGTGTAAGAAAAATCAGTGGACAGACACTCTAGTGCTAGATAAGATGAAATGCAGAGAATCGACCTACATTTGATTCATGCCTCGTAAACTTGTAATTCCATTCAAGTCAAATTCCATGATTCTCGATATCCAATTCAATAAATCAGTAAAATAAACTAAATCAAAACAAACATTGACGTATACTCCTTTACTACCATATGCATATTGAATTTCGCAAATATATTATTAAATCCTTATGACCTGCCTCACATTTCTGGCCAAAAACTGCATTTTACAAGATAACATTTGAATACATTACGTACACAAAAATAAATAACGGTATAATTTACTGAATGGTGCTTGAACGCATCATAATGTAACTCAATGTAACCTCCATACATTAGCGCTGCTTTGTGGCTGAGCAGGACTGAGCTGCGTACCGGCTGCTAACAGCTTATGTTACTAGCTTCCTCCTGCAGCTTTCAACACAGATCTGTTGTTCACAGTGTAGCGTTCTGTAAGGAATGTTCTATCATCGATGCCTTTAATCTCAAGCCTTGATCCATGGTACTGTACTTCCTGTAGAACAACAAGTACAGTGATGTTTTCTGAAACAAAGTATTGGTTCTTGTGTCCTAAGTAAGACTGTCCTCATTGTGGCCATGTTGCCAACTCGCCTGATCCTTTTATCATAATTTGTGGGTGTAACTTTTTTGCCTTGTCATCACCATTCATATACATACAGCAATGTGTTTGATGAAATTGTAGCACAAAGTCTTCTTAATTTTGCACTAAAAATGCAATAGTTTGATGCATTCCACTTTAACATGTAGGCTACAAAATTTGATTTCTTAATGCATGAGGTTTCCAAAGTCAGCGAGTAATCGCAAAATAATTGATCTCAATTTTGGCCAAAATAATTGTGATTACGATCTAGTTTCCACCACATTTTAAGAATCCACTGTAGTCTGGTCTAGCTTCTCGGGTTATCACGGGGCAGTGAACACGGCCCACCACTGGAACCCTCTGGAGCTGAAAACAGCTGCTGTTCTAAGCAGAGGAGGCGCTGCAGTGTCTTACCCGCTGCAAAGCTGGTCTGAGCGGCAGAAACAGGACTGGCACATTCACCATCTCGGTCTGTCACTAGCGGGGAGGCGAAGCTCACCAGGCCGTTATACACGCTGTAGTGAAGCACACACAGAACATTAATACAGGATGTATACAGAGAGAGGAAGTGTGAGAGAGTAGACGTGCACACATTGTGCATACCTCTGGCTCTGGGAGTGCAGTTCCTTCAGGGTAGCAGGAATCTCCTCCAGCAGTTCAAACTGCTCCTGGTTGCGAGGCTGCCCGCTGGCCTGGACGACCGTGAATAAGACCAGCTGGATGTTGTCCTGCCACGCTTTGTACAGCAACAGGAAGTGACGCACACTGCCCTCATATGCTACCTCTTCACCATCCGCCAAGGCTGCCTCCTCATCCTGTAGGAGAGACACAGAGGAGGACTACTGGGTCACATGGATCAGAATAAGAAAAGTTCTGTTCTTTAAAACACAGCCGAGTCTGAGTCTTTTCCCACACTTCGTGTTAAAGATTGAATTTAACATGCATATATGTACTTTTCCTACACAGGTGTAGGTGCTCTATAAACACTGTGTTTATGGAGGGGCTTAAAGAGACAGAGGGTGAATACAGGTACATTCACACAGACGGTAGGAACAACAAGTATGAACCTAAATCTGTCTGCTTGAAGCAGCTGGACCTTGAGTGTACCTTAGACATGGCTCTCAGCAGGTTCTTGACGTCGGCCAACTGGCGGTTGTGGTTGGACAGAATAGTCTTAATGGAGTCGACCAGGAGCTGCAGTGTCTCTCCGCAGGACTCTAGCTGCTGCTCCCGCTCCTCCCGAGTCCTCCGCTCGACGCTCAGCTCCTCCTCCAGCTGCCTCTGGGCACAGCTCAGCCAATCAGGACTGCCTATGGTGAGGTCCAGCCCTGGACTCTGTAGTGACCAACAAAGAGCTTAAAGCTACCGTGTGGAGTGTTTGCCCTTAAGTAGGGCTATGGAGCAGTTCTTTTAAATGAGTTAACACATCCTTCCACTTCCTACAAACTGGACAGAAACCAAAACTGTCCATCAATTCTGCTTTTGGTCAAAATAAACTCTAAGCTCTACACGCTGTTGTCCCTGCTGTCTCTACTAGCTAAGCTCGGTGGAAGAGAGACTGTAGCCGAGTAGTTTCTATCGCCACACTTTGTTTTAGCGCCTTTCACTCCTTCTCCAGAGGCAAACCATTAGAATACCAGAAATAAAATGACACAAATCGTTCAGAAAAAACAAAAGCACATAACTCATATATTCTGCCTACTGTAAAATAAGCGCCTCATATCTTTGACAGGAATATAGAGCATATAGAGGTCAGAGGTCCAACCCACCAGTCTGTGCAGTAGTTGGAGTTCCAGAGGAGAGACTGTGCTGCTGAACTGGGCAGCATAGGAGCAGGTTTGCTGGCAGCGCTTCAGGAGCTCAAACAGTGCTGCATCCATGTTGAGGGCCTCAGGGGACCGGGTCCGAAGGCCTTCAAAGTTCAGGATGGTAGAGCACAGGAAGGTGACCTGGAACAAAACGGCAAGGAAACTAAGAAAGAGTCCAGTCACCGAAGCTTTAGAAATGGGCCCTTGATCATGAACTTGGCAGTGCTGCTACCTGGCTGGTGCGCTGGTTCTCTCTTGCAACCATGGCGCGTCTCTCCCTGATGGTCATCTCAAAGTCCTGCAGGACGGGGGCTAGCGCCGGGTTGGCTCCACCAGCCCACTTCAGACGCTGCTCGATGCTCGCCTCCAGCGACGCCAGCTTCTCCTAAGAACACCACACTCTTGTTTGAAATGGGATTTTTAAGTCAAATCACAGCTATTTGTTGGCCAAAATAAACAAATAAATGAATCTAGTTTCTCACATCAACATGTTGATGGCACTGTGCTGGTAGCCAGAGTGTAGACCCACATGTTGTGAAATAAAGCTAACGTCAAACAATCTTAAATAAAAAACTTAAATAAACATTTAATATACTTTATTTTTCATTTCTTCGTCCCTCCCACCAGCGATGCCTGGAGAGACAAAGGACTTTATGATAAATGTAGAAAGTTGTTCCTTTTGTTGTTCAGACCTTCAATTAACATATTTTAACCAGATGGTGAATCAGAAAACTAATCAAATGTAAAACTTGGGAGTGATACACTTGTCTCCACTCTGGTATGAAGCTTTAGTAATATTGAAATATATCAGATCAGTCCGATCGGCTGCAACGTCCAATCAATTGATAAATCAACTGATAAACAACGAGGGGGCGTGTCGGTCATTAAAGGTTTTCTGTGAAGGCTGCTCTCGTGCATCCTCCCTCCTCAGAGATCCCTCCTCACTCCTCAGCAGAAATAAGAGCTTTGGGATGGCCGTCAAGATGGCAAACAGAACAGCTTCCGCTTCTTGCGAAGATCGAGGAGCGAGGAGATATCAAATAAGAGACTTGGGAAGTACCCAAAGAGGGAGAGAGACTCTCTGTTCAGGTCCTCTATAATAATAATGTTCAGAATGTTACATAGAGCTCCTTTAAATGTAACTAGTAGTTGATTGCTTACATTAAGACGATACTTTTTTGTATTGAATATGCAAACGAGGCATTATCTAACGGTGACTTTTGAGTGAATTTAGGAGAAAACTACAGACGTAAACAGACAAAGTACACTTCATTCCACAAGTGTTGTTTCATGTGTTACAATATCAAAATGCTCAAATAAAGCACATGATCATAAAAGGCGTTTTCCTGAACTGATCTCCGAGTGAGAATATGTGGTGATGAATCCAGCACAGGGTGGTGTATGTGGTGCAATACTGACCTGAATGGCCACGATGGATCCCTCATCTTGACTCAGCTTGTACAGCTTCTTCTTCATGTTGCCGAGTATGACGGAGCGAGGAGGGATGCTGACGCTTAGTGGTTGATTATTGGGGCCCAGAACATCCTCATGCTGCCACTGGAAGTGGAGAAGGAGAAACACACACACACACACACACACACACACACACACACACACACACACA
>NW_022280086.1:2388103-2391455 GCF_004355925.1 Anarrhichthys ocellatus | reverse complement strand
CACACACACACACACACACACACACACACACACACACACACACACACTGTTTTATACCTGGAGGAGCCAGCACTGACATCATTCATTCTCTAGTCTAACCTATATTACATGCCTGACCCCAACACAAACCTAACATGCAAGTGCAGCTCCCGATTATGTCATTCTGTAGTTGGTGTCAATATGAGCCTCTCACATGCACATATCAACAAATACAAATCAAAGCCTTCAAGTGGAACTTGTATGCTTAAGGGTGGGATGGTTTCGTGGGCACCACTTGAGCCCGTTGATGCTTTGAAGATGCACCTCAACATTTATTCTCTGCCTGTTGCTTGTGTTCAACCTGTTTTCATCCGATTCTCTGGGTTTAAAATGTGTAAAACTTTTTTGTATTTCAAACTTGATTTCTTTGTGTCCACATCAATGCACATGTACGTCTCCATGTCTGCACCTTGGTTCAAAAGCGGTTTCCTTTTTAAAGTGCTATATAAATGAATTACACTTGAATCAGTTTGACTATTGGAAGCTTCTGTCCTTTTAATAGATCATCATATATGTAGCTGACAGCTGTCTGTGATGTCAGATTGCTTAGCTATATTTCAAAGAAAAAAGAACTAAATAGCACCTCCAGTATCTCAGTGTTCTGGCATTACTTACAGTGTAAATAACATGATAAACACCAACAAACAATCCAGGTAAAGGTGTTTGGAGACAAAGAGGAGAAAGTCTCCATTTAAAAAGCAGGCGGTACCGCAGCATACTGAACCACTACTTGGTGCCTCTTGTGTAGGAGGAGGAAAAATAAACATGCAGTTTCTAACAAAGAGGATTTAACATTAAAACAAAGACATTTATTACACGCACACGCACACACACACACACACACACCTGAAACATGGCAATATGCAGCTGGCTCCTCTGCAGGCTGGCCTTGGCGGCCTCCAGGTTGGCGTCCAACCTCCTCAGCAGGTCCACTTTCTTCCAGGCCGTGTCGTATGAAGAGGCCAGCACCGTGGCTCTGTTCAGCAGCAGCTGGGACAGCCGGCCGGCCTGCTCCACTGCCTTCTTACACAGATCATCCAGAGACACCTCCAGAGCAGACAGACAGCAGTTTAGGAAGAGGTCAGATAGACACATTAAGAACACTCAAACAAGAAATAAAGGGTCTTAGTGTCCTCAGAATAGAAGGTCTATCTAACAACAGTTCATATGGGGTAGGTTGTCATATTTTCACAACTTCAAAACAAAGAGCTATATACTACCATATACGTATATGAACACATTACAACACGAGTATTACACAATGGCCTCCAATTTGAGTGAAAAAATGTTTCCAGTTCCTGGAATATTTTTCAGTGTTTAGTATGTAAAGTAGAAAAGGGGAAGATCATCACACACGGTACAGTACAGGTTCTGCCTTCTGGCTGTGAACATGTGTGTGAATAGCATGATAAACATTGATATTTGCATAATTGCAGCCAGAGACACTGGGACTCCCAACCCTCTCAGAGTAGTAGTGATACAATAACACTAAACATTTAAAGTCCAACAAGACGGACTCTGCAGTGGTTTCTGCTCTAGAAATATAAATATATTTTATGTTAAACTAAATGAATTCAAATCCTTTTGTGCATTTATTTAGCTGTTCAACTAAACATTCCTTAAAACATTATTTTCAGTAATGAAAGAAAAGCAGATAAAAGTATTAAAGAACTTGAATCGACAAGAATAGTAGTACTGATACAATCCTGGATACCCATCACTAGTTCTGGCACACGGTTATTATTATTATTATTATTAATATTAATATTAGTAGGAGTAAAGCACAGTGTACAAAACATTCAGCTTTTACTCCACGAGGTAAAAGAAGCGTCACTCTTGAACAATCGCAGAGTGAGGAAGAGCTCTTAGTAAAAACATCGGCCGATTGTTCAAATGTCATTCATATCACATAAATAAATGATATCGATCAACTGTAGATCTGAATCAGGACCGTCAGCATGTTTGGAAAATAAGAGGTGTCAAAGGCAGTAGGGTACTGTTATGCAACGAGTAAATACACATTTATCCATCTTTTGTTGACATCTTCTGCTGCCGTGGATACAATTTATTTAAGGATGAATTAAGTTTCATCTTAGTTGTAGCTACAGGTTGGGAAAATGATTTAGGCTGCTACATTAAAGCTCTTCATCCTCTAACAGGTTTCAGCTCAATCGCTTGATTATTAATTATTTTAGCAATTAAAAGAAAGAGAAAAAGACATGCAAGATGCATAGAAAAAGGGGGTGCATTTGTGCTGTCCTTTGTTAGGTCCCAAATACATCTTATGTTTCAAAATACTTCAGTAATCTCCAAGTTCATTCAGTTTGCCACAGAGTCTTATGGGAATACTGGAAGTTTATTGTGACCCTGAATGTCTATTGCTCCTCAAACAGAAGAGTGTGGAGCCCTGAGGGACGTTTCTGTCTGTCCAATGAGTTTGCAGTGGATGGTTTCCTCATTTCACTGATCAACATTCAGAACCACTGATGACACGTTCTCGTCTGTGTGGTGTGGGTCGCCATAGAGATGTCCGCTTTCGCTCTAATATAATAGAAAACGCCCCAAAACAGATACATTTTAACAGCAACGTCTCTTTCCAGGAATCATGGGTTACAGGGTTAGGGTTACACTTGAAAATCCAAAGACCTTGTCGTGAGCAGTTTTCTTCTAGCGAACTACATCCGACATGTAGTGTGAAAGAGCTTTGAGTGGTCGGAAGACTAGAAAAGCTCTACACAAGTACAGTCCATTCACCATTTACGCTTCCTCCTGTGTGCTGATCCGGCTGATGGGTTGACTTTGGCAGAAAGAAAACACTTGCTACGTGAAACTGCTCATCATTTCTGACTTGTGGCAAGATTCATAGCTGTTGAGTTTGGCACTGTGAGCACCAAAAGCCATCTAGTGCCATTGTACTGAGAGAAGGGAGATGTCTCTATGGCCAATAACTCCATCATCAAAACCATTCAGATTGATAAATAGCGCTTCTGTCCTTTTAATAGATCCTCATATATGTAGCTGACAGCTGTCTGTGATGTCAGATTGCTTAGCTATATTTCAAAGAAAAAATAACTAAATAGCACCTCCAGTATCTCAGTGTTCTGGCATTACTTACAGTGTAAATAACATGATAAACACCAACAAACAATCCAGGTAAAGGTGTTTGGAGACAAAGAGGAGAAAGTCTCCATTTAAAAAGCAGGTGGTACCGCAGCATACTGAACCACTACTTGGTGCCTCTTGTGTAGGAGGAGGAAAAATAAACATGCAGTTTCTAACAAAGAGGATTTAACATTAAAACAAAGGCATTTAT
>NW_022280086.1:2370562-2388093 GCF_004355925.1 Anarrhichthys ocellatus | reverse complement strand
CACACACACACACACACACACACACACACACACACACACACACACACTACCTTGCTCTCTGCACCAAAGTCCTTGGCCTCGACCTGGGCGACAACGTCTAGGCCGAGCGCAGACAGGGTGCTGCAGAGGGCCAGACCGAGGGCCTGGCTGGGCAGACCCATGAGCATGTGCCGAACAAACTCGGCTGTGAAGGCCTTGATGGGGCGGGTCATCTGCTCCTCACTGACTACTGCCACACCGGACCCTGTGGCACTGGGCCGTCGGTACAGCGGCTTCCCCAGACCAACTGGTCCATTTGTCGGCAACAGGTCCTCAGCTGGGGAACTGGTACCTGCACACACAACATTTGTCACACACACACACACACGGCAGGCAGCAGAGCTGATCATTCAAGTTCCGACACTAATGGTTACATTAGTGAACTTCCAACATTGAGATCATTAGTATCTCATCAAACAACGATCATCTCTGTAAAGATCTAGAGGAGTAATGTCTCTCTGGACAGAGAATCAAGTCTCTCTCTGTGTGTTGTTGTTATCAGAACTTCTGCTCTCTTTGTTCACATAGCCAGCCAGCCGTGTGTCTTTCAGTGCATGTGAGCGTGCTCCACTGGTTATCGCACGGCCGTCGCTTTACACTGCTCTCATACGATGGTTAAGACCCATGGTGTCTTCTCTTAAACGTAGCACCCACCTCCCTGTTCCCTCTCAGGTAAACACCGTTAGCTCTGCTGCCCTTCTGCAGTTGTTGATGCAGGTGCTGCATCACCATGTAGTGAGGCAGTCAAAATGATACCAAACTTAAAATTAAAATAAATAAAAAAATGGAATGAAATTGAAATTCTTAAAAACAGCCGCACATAGAAATAATTGGCCAAGCTTCATTTTCCTGCCTGGGAAACATTTTGTATTAGAGAACAGATATACACTTTAGTTACATTTTACCACACAAGAAGGATACAAAGACTAACATATTGTTTTACGCCTGTAAAGTAAAGGTCCTGTTCAACAGGTGACTGCAGAAACATGAGCTGCTATGTGGCAGTGTAGAACTCTTACCAGACAGAGTCTGAGCAAAGGAGGCACACAGTCTGAAGAAATCCCTGATGGTTTGCAGTCTTTTGAGGAAGAACACGTCTTCCATGAGCTGCCGCTGATTCACACTGTCAAAGAAGTGGAGCTGTGCGGCCCGAGCCTCCCTCAAAACATCCACCTTCCTCCAGGCCAACGGAACCTCCAGGGAACTCAGCTGAGGGTAGCGAGAAGAGGAAAATGATTTTCATTTTTATCTTGGTAACCATAAATAACCTAACATGATGCTGACTGATGGCTCAAGGAAAAGTGGATAAATATACAATTACTCAATAATTAGCCTCCCTTTGTGCCAGAGGTCTGCATGGGCCTGTCTATGACCATACCAACAAGGTCAGTCACAGGACCAGAATCAGTAGTCTGTGGAAATCTCACTTCACAGAATCTGAAGTCTTTGAAAAGCTCTAGTATAAATAGATGACATTGGCTTTAAGTTGCCAACAACTTGATGCATCAGTGTGTCTCATGGGACCTGAAGGCCAACAGACCACTTGCAGACCTCCATAGGATGAGGGCTTACATACAAATCTAGATTGGATGCAAAGGATGGAGAATCTCAATACCTAAAGAATCAGAAATCCAAGAATATTAAACAACCGGCCACAGGGAGGAACATACTCTGTGTCCTCTACAGCCTACTGTTACATCTGAAGGAAAAGCTGGGCGCTACCTTCTCTGTGAGCTGTCCAAACGCAGTCTCTAGCTGGGTGAACATGCCGTCAAAGGCCACCAGCAACATTTGACCCGCAGACATCTTTGGTGTGTCCTGGCCCGGTCCATCCATACTGCGAGGCTGGATCAGCTCAGAGTACTGAGCACGCAGCATTCTGAGCACAAAAAGACACATTTTTATACATCACACATGCTTTGGATTGGAACCATTTGCAGATGTTCAATTACTTAAAGGGCAGGTGTGTAGCATTTTGGGGGATCTATTAGCAGAAACAGAATATTCATAACTATGTTTTCATTGGTGTATAATGAGCTGAAACTAATGTAACTTAGAATGAGCCATACATATCTACATAGGGAGCACGTCCTCCATGTCTTTTACAGCAGCCCACAACATACAAACCAAACACTGGCTCTACACAGACTTTCACATTTTTATGTTACCTGAAGGCCAACGTAGTTGTCTGGCACGCTTGTAAAAGTGCAGTAACGTGAGCCACAGAGTGAAAAACTATGGCAGAGCCAGCTGCTGTCTGACTTCCATTGCTCCTAAAGTCGTGTTGTTATGGTGAGGATGGCCTCTATTGGCCACGCCCATAGAGGCCACCAAATCCTACACACTGCCCCTTTAAGCAAATGCTAATGCGCAACCATAGCAACTACGAACCTGGTGATGTGGAGGCAGTGGTTGTGCCCATCGTGGTCCAGGCCCGTGGTGGCCTGCAGACTGTCGACCAAACCCTGCAGGCCGAGACCATCAGAGCTCTGCTCCACCAGCTGCTCCAGCTCTGATAGCATGGACTCCAGGGTGGGCTCTCCTTTTACCATGCAGCGCAGAGCCTCTGGAAAGATGATCTGACGGAAGTTGGTGTTGAGTTCCTGTAGTGAACATAGAGACACAGCAGTGAGTAACCTTTTTTCCCCCCAGTGGAACGTCCTGCTCTAACAGCCCAATCTTTAAAAATATGTTTTTCCACAGGCCCCTCTTCTTCAGGAACTCCCTTATCACATTCACACCTGGGAGCTGCCCGTTAAGAACACAGCTCCACTACAGCCGTTAGGGTTAAGGGCCCTCAGTGGTGGTAATGAGGGAGGGGACAAGTGCTGCTTTTTCACTTTCCAGACCAGACGGTACCAAGCTCGCTTCTCCAACCTTTAGGAGCTGCCCCAATTTGACAAACCCCTACAGACAATAACATGACATCAAATTGTAAGAACCTCATTTTTATAAAGAGACTTGGCTGCTTCTAACTGTCGGCATCTACTTATTCTTCTTCAAACTAACTAGGTATCTTGCATGTCTTTGTTAGCTATAGATCAAATTGAAAAATTGAAATTGGGAAACTGGCTCTAAAATACTTGAAACAATCTGCAAAGCTTGTAAAAGTAGTCAAGCTAATCCCGTTTAACCAGTAATAAGTAACCTTGTAAATGGAAGCTTGCTCTCAACAGCCCTCCCTGTTTAAATAAAGGTTTTAAAACAGAATAACAATTACTGATTGATTGATTGATTTCACTGTGTTTTGAGGGTGCATCTACCTGCAAGCAGGTGTACACAGCGTTGGCCAGGTAGACAGCTTGGGTGATAGCTGAGGGAGCAGGCATATCCAGGTCATGGGGCAGGAGTGGGCAGCATTGCAGCAGTGTTGCCAGGGCACTGACATTTCCAATCATACTGCAGAGCTCCTCCAGGAACCACGCCCCGTCCCGAGATATCAGGTCTACCAGCTGCTCTCCAGCACTGGCTGCTGCTCCCTCCATCACCAGGTTCCGTCTAGGGACAAAAAACACTGAGTGACTTCCTTCTGTTCACCTGCAACTGCAATAGATTTTGTATATTGAAAGATGTGTGTTAAACCTGCAGAGTGTGCAGAGGGCAGAGGTAATGATTCCAGCCAGGCTGAGGGAGCCCGGCTCTCCATTCTCCCGAAGGAAGACCGTGATGCAGTGCTCAATCTCCTGCAGCTGCTCCTCACAGGCTGCGGCAGTTGTGCCCTCAGCCTTCAGTCGCTCTGCTTGGTGCATCACACGCTCATTGGTATCAGCCCCTTGGTGCTGCAAAGTCAATTCCACACTGGACAGGAACTGGGAGGAAGCAGCAGGAGGCTGTGGGGCAAACAGCACCTCATATCTGTAAAGGGGAGGGGCAAACAAAGATGAAGTGTGTGCAGGACACATTACAGGACTACAACATCATCTTACTGATAAGAATGTTCTGTTCCAGTATGAGGATTATGCCCACTAGAGCCCCGAAGGTGTGCATTAATACATAATGTTACCCATTTTCTATATTCAGTGGTAGGAATAGGAATTGAGAACCCGTTGTCCGATTCCTTGGAATCGCACGCTTCTGTGACTACTGATTCCTCTCATCGATGCTTTCCAAAAGCGCTAATAACCCTGAGGGGACGCATCCTATTTCTTCCCTGATAATGCTACATTGGGAACAACAAATCAGTGTCAAAATGGACAGGAGAGCAGCTAATAACGTTAGCTGTCAGCAGCCAGTGGGTAGCACAGTCCTACTTGGCTAAATAATGGAGCCAACAGAGTTCCATCATGATGCCAGTCCACTTCCAGTCGCTGGGAATCTCCCCTTTTCCTTGTAACAAAATATTTTACACTGTAGTATTGCTATATATGAAATATTCTTCCAACACTGCTGATTTTTCTTTTCACCTTAATGACTTTTAAGGTCACAAAAAAAAGAAAAACACTGTCTGACAGTATTTTTCTTTTTGTTCCAGTTCTTCACTGAAGTCAGGATATTAACATATTAAATATATAAAAACTAAATGATGGCACTATTCCATAATCCGTCTCTATCTCATCACTAACCCATCACTAAGAATCTAACTTGACCAAATTGAAAAAAAAAGGGGTTCAGCATTGTAGTGTTTCTCATGACCATCATGCTATGAACATATGGTAATGATCATTACATTTATGCTCTGTGGGGGAAGCACACAAACTCATAGACTTCAAATATGATAAGAAAAGCGGATCCGACCCAAAATGTCACCTGACCAACTTCTTTCATTGTACTTTTCTCAAAATACTGTCTCTCCATGATTCCCTCAAAGATGACCAAGGGACGTGCTCTGCACTGCCAAACCACCATCACATTGAAGGTGTTTCTTCTCTTCAAAAACCGCTCGTTGAGTTGTTGAGTTAGGCTAAACTTTATTAACTTCAAAACTAATTCAGAATTATTCGAGCCTTGTTGTAAATTGGGCAACGGTAATTAGCTTATTTTTTTCTTTGTGTAAAAACTATTTTCAGTTTGTCTCGATCAGATAAATCTGCTCAGACGACTGCTGACCATACACTAATAATACAATACAAAGGCAGCACCCATAATCATCCTTTAATTCAAGCTGATGAGGTGAAAATGTGTAAACCCGTTTGACTAGTGGCAAGCTGAATACGCGTGTTAAATTCCACAGCAATAAGAAAACAGAAAAGCAGCACACCACCCTCTGTTTACTTTACTTTGCAAGCACTAAATATTTCACACTGTACTCTTCAACGAGTAACATAAGCCTACCGAATAGTTCAAAGCCTCATTCAGAACGTTGACTTTGGAATTGAGATTACTAACTTATTGAATCCAGCACCGCCCCCCTCGTCACGCTCTCTCACACACAGCAAGCGACGCTCAGTTTAAAAAAAGTTTCAACTGATTTCATCACTACATGTCATTTATGAAAAAGACCATTTCATTGACTGTAAATTTGTCAAATTAAATAAATAATAAGCCTACAGTAAACAGCAACACGCAAGTTGATTCCTTGTGGCCCGGGTAGGAAATCCACAGACTCCCTTAACAATCAGACTGTTTTGTCAGTTGTTGAGTTAGCCGTGGTGTACATTTGACAAAGGTAGGATACATTAAGTTAATGCTTCATAAGGGATCTTAATAGTTTGTGTGATACCATAAAGGAAAGCCTCTGCAGGTCCTTACTGTCTGTAGATGTGCTGGCAGTGCTCCACTGTCATGTCTCTCAGCAGTTCCTCTAACCAGGCCTTCCACTGGTGGGCGCGGTGCAGCAGCAGGGTAGCCCGCGGGTACAGCAAAGCCACCGTAGCGTAGCTGTGCAGCTGCTCCAAGCAGCCACGAAGGGCCCCACGGCGCTGCTGCAGCAGAGAGCTCACCTCCGCCTCCAGGCTCTCACATTGGCTGATCAGGTGGGCCTGGCCCGCATTCTGCAGGAAGGCCGTGGCTGGCACATAGCTAGGAGGACCTGGAAGAGTTGGACAGTTAACAACATGATTCACCATACTTGTTTACAGATAATAAAGAAGGCCTGAAAGGGAGTAGCAACCCAGAGTTAATGAATATCTATGTCATCACGTCCTCTTCATAATTAAAATACATGTTTAACCCTAATTAAACCTAATAAGCACCCAATAATAACTAGGTAATGAACTACATCATCTCAATTTACTTTACCATCATTTCCAGGGGACTTACCCAGATCTATGGGGCTGCTGATGTCCTGCAGCAGGCTGGCCAGCTGGGTGGCCTCCAGGTTGGAAAAAGCTGCCTGGTACTGGGAGATCCATTGGTCCAGGTCAGCTAGCTTGCTCTGAATGGCCTCCTGCACAGTCCGCTGCTGCAACTGCAGCTGCGTGTGTTCAGTGTACCTGAGACAAGGAGGGCTGGATAAATAAGCTTTCAGAATGTGGGTTTACTTATTGTTGCATACAGTATCTATACGAGCCATCTGCCTGACTGCATATAAAGAGAGAAAATGAATGTAAAATGATTAATGACTGAAGGATTCATTTTAACGTGGATTTGGAATACATTCATATTGTGCCGTCTCAGACCTTTGCTCCAGGGTGAGGATCAGATGGTCTGGATGGTTCTCAGCTCCCTCCAGGAAGGCCATCTCCTCTTGAAGTTTGGCTTGGAGCTTCTCCCCCTGGCAGAGCAGCTCCTGCAGGACCAAATACTCTTCCAAAGCCTCTTCCACCTGTGGCAGCACTGCCAGCATCTCGTCACGATTCTTAAACCAGTTCACCTGCACACATTCAACACAGTCCAGCAATTACATTCAGAATCCTCAAATGCTTTGCTTCTGGTCATTCTGGACAGTGTACTGTCATGACCTCACCTTAATCTCAGCCACCCTGGAGGAGAAGAGCGAGCGTGTGATGTCTCTCTCCATCTCCCTCTTGCTTTGCTTGCTGTCAGCCTGTTGGCCTCCTCCTCCTCCATACACTGCACCAGCAAAGCCCACCTCCCCCCCAGCAGTCCAGTCCACCAGGGGGTCATAGACGAAGGCCTCCAGAAGAGTCAGCAGGGTCTCTCTGCCCCGACGCATCATCTGAACCACCTGAAATGACATAACTGACTTCAGCAGAGCAGCAAATATCTGCCGACACGGCAAACACCATAATTAGAGATCAAGACTAGGTCCGGCATACTATATGCCTTAAGGTCTCAACAGGTGTACAAGTGGCTTTACAATCAAGTCCTGCATGGTAAGTATATACACAGTTCACAGTGTGATATGACAGTAACCTGTTCACAGGACAGCCTAAAGATGCCCTCCACCCCAGTGACTCCCAGAGCTGTCTCAATGTTGTGGGTCATCCTGAATGGGACCTTCTCTGGCACCCGCAGGCTCTTCCCTAGTGACAAACACAAAATAGATAGAAACATTAAACATACCATTCTCTGTCTTATTGAAGCAGCAACCTTCGGTTCCGAAAAGTGAAGCCAATGAAAAAGTGCCTAAAACCTGCATCTTTTGTCATGAGAGGGAGGTAATCAGGGGGCGACTCCTCTGATTGTATAGAAGTCTATGAGAAAATGACTCTACTTCTCTCTTGATTTATTACCTCAGTAAACATTGTAAACATGAGTTTATGGTCTCAATCTCTAGTTTCAAGTCTTCTTCAATACAGCATGATGTTCATTTAGTAAATGATGGTCCATTTAGAGTCAAGCAGACCATAAAGCAGGGGATGCTTTAGGGCGGGGCTACACAGTGATTGACAGGTCTCTACCACAGTTGTGTCAGTTGTTCTTAGCTCCACCTTCTTCTGTCACTTCTGGTTGCATAAAAACCAAGACGGCGATGGTTAAAAAGCTGAACGTGATGCTTCAAAAGCTTAGTCCACAAACTAATGACATCACGGTGACTTTGGACACTTTTAATGTACAATCTATGGTCTTATCATCACTCAGCTTACTCAAGATAAATGAGCCTTGGGAGTCAGGGAGCTGGCCTGATGATATGCTATGATTGGCCAGTCTGCGTTCGAGGGTGGGACTTGGCATACAGTCAATCTTTATGACATGCCTCACAAATCAATTTAACAAGCAATGGAAATTGGACACATGAATAAAATCAGCAGAAACCAATGAGTCGGTAGACAAGGCACAGTAAACCAGTTGAAACTGACCTTTTTCAAAGCATACGTTGTAGTCAATGTGCACCACTTCTCCAGTGGTCATGTCAATCAACACATTGTCGAGGTGACGGTCGCCAAGGCCGATGATGTATCCCACCATTGACATGACAGCAGTGGACCTGGCATAGGACTGCAGCACAAAAGAAAAGGAATTACAACCAAACAGAACATTGATAGTTTCAATCACATCACACATCTCAATCTTTGATTACCTGAGTGACCCTCCACCACTCGCTGGGTGTGGTGCAGGAACACCACAGCTCCCTGGCCAGTAGGTTGGAGGGTGTAGCCTCCATCAACTCTTTCAGCACCTCCTTCATGACGCTGAGAGGCCAGTCTCGTCGAGTCACATCTAGACTGAGCCCCACTGCCTTCAGAGCTGGCCCGATGCGGCTGTAGTACAGCTCACTGGGACGGGGTACTGGAGGCACTGGCTGCTGCTGGAATGAGTCTTGGGCCTGATCAGGACGCAAAAAACAAAAAAAAAAAAAAAAAAAAAAAAAAATACATGTCAAGTTAGCTGCGAGGAAAAACTCTCAAACTGCAACAGGCCTGAACGTGGGGTCGCAAACAGGAAAGGTGGTCAGAAAATTGCCTGCTGTCATTTAGATAAACAAACTCTCGCTCTTCACCTGGCTGAGTTTAATTGACAACTCTTTACAGTGCAGCATATTACAGTTACCTTTTGAGCTTGCAGCACAGCCTCCCTCTGTTGCCAGCGCTTGTAGAGGCCAAAGAGGGGCGTGGCTCCATCCACCCACTGGATGAGTCCTGATCGGGTTCCGAGGGGGGTGACGGAGTAGTGGCGAGCGTGGAAGTGTGGCTGCTCCTGCTGGTTGATCTTAGTGAACATGGTGTTGACAATCGACAGGAACTGCATGATGCGCTCATCTAAATGCAAATCCTCCAGACCTGAGAAAGACATGGTTTGAATTACTACTGACACTCTTCAATGAAAGCAGGACTGGTGCAGTGTCAGACATGCAGAGAAGATGCAGTTTGAATTAGCTCCAATTTAGAACTTGCATTGTGTGCAATGCACAAGAGGAGCAACGTATAAGAAAATGGTGAAGACCCAAAACTGTATACATGACTTCATAACACCAATAAAATCGAAGGCCATTCAATGCAGCAGCACTAACACTTCTTAAAAACAAACTAGGCCTACAACTTTCACCAAACTTCACTTCCTTAAAAATTTAATTAAAAAAAGCCTGTTACATTGTTTATGTAATTGTTACAATGCTTACTGCTTGTCAGCATCCTGTCATGTGGTAACTTGGCCTTTTGTGTGTTCTAAGTGTATTCAATGTTTAAAAGAATTGGGTTCAATTGGGAGACTGTAAATATGAATTCATGCTTGATGGAAAGGGCTGACAGGAGTTCCACACCAGCCATAGGTATCAATTTATAGATTGTTGTATTTTGGTTAGAATGAGCCGTTTACGTCTACATACGTAGCGGGTCCTCTTCACAGAGCCGTCTGCCAGGATTCTACAGTAGCCCAGAACGGACAAACCAAACACTGGCTCTTTGCATTTTCATGCCTTGCGTTGGCACCGTAGTACACCTAGGGTACATCCCAAGTCTCTTAATTGCATCTCTTAGTTTCACTTGCGTCCTTTACTTGCGTCTTAGTCCCTCCTACCAGGGATGCATAGAGAGACTCAAGGAAACCATGCGAGGAGAGAGGAAACAAGGAAATATGTTTTAAGAGACATGAGACGTCTTTTCCTCAGTTGCGTCACGTGAAGCCACGTCTGTTTCTGCTAACGGCGGCCGCTGATCACAGCTGTGATCAACTGTCAGTCGGATTTAACAGCTTAATAACTAATAATAAATAAAGACACACCGTATACAGAGAGAAAACACCTCTACAGTGATGATTACTGTTACCTGTTTAACACACTGTGTCCTGTTTATAAGTGCAGGACCGATTTCTACGGCAGAATGCGTTTGTCTTAATTATGAATTATTTGCGTCTGTACGTTTTGAAATTCTGATTGTGACGTCAATATTAATTAACCCAGAATATGATTATGGTGATTTTTGAACACTGGAATTAATTTATTAGGCTCCATGTTTCAGGTTAAATTGAAATGATATAACTCATCAAACCAGCTGAATGGTCAGCCTCACGTGACTGAATGAAATGATAAATGATGTAAAACATGTTTAGTCTCTCCAGCTCTCTCTGACTTTAATTGTATCCATAATAAAAGTTATTGAGGGAAATATCAGATCATGAAAACACAAATCTTTCTAATAAATGTAGAAAGTTGTTTGTGATCGTTTTGTTGTTCAGACTAAAATGAACATTTATTTAAACCAGATGGTGAATCAGAAAACTAATCAAATATAAACTAGAGTTTATTCTGCAATCTGTCTTCACTCTGGTGTTGAACTCCAGTCAGTCAGTCCGATCGGCTGCAGCATCCAATCACATAACTGATGAACAATGAGGGGGTGTGTCGGCCGTTAAAACACTTCCTGGAAGGCTGTTCTCGTGCGTCCTCGCTCATGGATCCTCTGAGATCTCTCTTCGCTCCTTGGAGCAGAAATAAGAGCTTTGGGACGGCCGTCAATATGGCGGAGCAGAACAACTTCCGGTTCAAGTGAGGATCGAGGAGCGAGGAAATGACAAATAAGAGACTTGGGATGTACCCTACACACTTAGCACACGGGAGAAGTTTCAGCTGGTTACAATCTGGAACCTCGCTGCAAGATGGCGGCAAATACTTCACACTAGATCTTTAAGGTGGACCAGCTATTCTCATTTTGGTGAGACAAACTGTTCCTCCGTGTTTTGCTCCGTTTAACTGATAACTTAACTTTAATCCGTAATAATTCTTAATGTCAGTGTTATTTATTAACATCACTATCACCCACCTTTAAAAAGATATGGGTAGTTGCGTCCATCTGAGCCCAGGAAGAAGAGCTTCTTGGGCTTCGTCTTGGTGGGCAGGATGGTGATGGTGTTGCCCACGCTCTGTATGGTCACAGCGTCTGATGCAGACACCTCGCCAGGCAGGGCCATCTCTGTTGTGGTCATGGAGACCAGTCGAGGACTGATCTCATCCAGATGAAGCAGATAGCTGGTTCTCTTCTGAGCACGCTGCTGCAGGCTCAGCATGATCTGACCAACGCACACACAAGTTGAGTCATGCTTGCAAAAGGTTTTATGCACTATGTATAATAATGATGTATGTGTTACAGACGCATTGAACCATTTTTGAGCCTACAGTCATGCAAATGGGCCTATCTGAAATCCTTAGTGAATCAACAACATATACAGTACAGGTGCTAACCCACACCTGTTTGAAGGGAAGCCAGCTGCTGGCGGGGTTGGCAGGGTTGGAGGGGTTTCTCAAGCGCTCCAGGGCCGAGGTGATGGAATCACCGTAGGTCTGCTGGAACCACGTCTCATGCGGCGTCTCTGCTGGAGCTGCTGTGATGCTGCAGACGTGATCCAGGGCGAAAACCACGGGGCGCATCAGAGCAGAGTGCTTCTCACGCATAATGGCAGTCTTTTCATCCCTGCAGCACAACAGAGAGTGTAACTAGACTTGCAAGGATAGAATAGAATAGCATAGAACTTTAACAGGTGGTTTAACACAGTTATGTGTGCTTGGTCGTCTTTAGACGACCCCCAGTCGACTGTTCCACTGTTTTTCATCAGTGCAGGTCAGGATAACATTATAAACAGCCCTGGTTCTGGTTCTCCCCTGCCTCCTTTCCCTCCAGCAGGCCTAGCAAAACGGCCTGGGCCCCCAGCAGCGTGGTGTCGGTTCCCAGCGTGACCTGCTCCTGGCCAGAGGAGGAGATGCTGCTGCCGGGCACAGAGCTCTCCACCTTCTGCTGTAGGTCCGACTGCAGGTCGAAGGTGGCAGCAAAGCCGGATCTGGGTCCGCTGCTGGAAGCGCCAGTCTTAAGGAATAGGCTTGTGGCAATCTGATCGTATATCGACAATTGAAGAGATGACGATTGAATATTAAGTCGATTTTAACCAACTAACTATCCAAACTAAGATGTAAATCTTTGCCCTACTGTGCATTTAGAGATGTTTCTGGTGGAATAGCATGTCTGCCCGCTGAGCCCTGTTAATCAGAGTGACGAGTGAGTGAATATTAAATCCAGAATTTTAAACCATTTTTCTGTGTCTTTTCCATGATCTGACACCCTGCATCTCTGTTCCAGAATATTATACTATGATTATCATTATATCCGCACTCTTTCCATCACTGACTGTTTTAACACTGACAATCTGAAGAAAGAGCTTCGGCTGCCAGATCTCATCCCAGTGAAGAGAGTACTGGTCACCGTGAGGTAGCCAGTGGGGCACGCTCACATGCACGAAAAGCATGCGCAGCCAGCTTGATTATGTCAACGGACAGAGAGGTCTGGATTACAACACACACACAGTTAGCATTAGCAAAAGCTAGCTAGTGTTAGCCGGCTGTTATATCAAACTAATACTGGCTGGTTACGTCTTCTCTCACAAAATAGTTAATTATAAGATCGTCACTTTAAGTAGGTAAGTAAGCCAACTTAACTTGGCTAATGTCAGCAATAGTAGCGTTAACACGCTTGGTGCGGGAGTATTCCTTTAACATCGTGGAATTGATCTTCAATACAGTCGCTGCATTCCTTTCTTTGATCCTTTTAGGATCTTTACAGACTTATCTGCCTACGTTTCATTGTTTCAACACAAGTCAAACGTTTGGACTAAAGCTAAATAGTTTCCTCCGTTTGCTTTCCAACCCGTTCCTTACCGCAGTATGGCGTAAGAGTATGCCCTTGGGGGGGCGCACCCACGTGATTGGTTGAAAATGGAGGACGCATCTGATTGGCTACAGATAATTCCCTGTTGGAATAAATGCGTTTGTAAATCGAGTGGCATCAGGGGAGTCTCAAGAGCTGTCGAATGTAGTGGGGTAAAAATTTAAATATTAACCTCTGAGGTGGAGTAGAATAATAAAGTAGCAGAAAATACTCAAGTACTGCACTTAAGAACAATTTAGAGGTACTTCTACTTTACCTTCTTAGCTACATTCCACCACTGATTTCTTCACAACAGAAACTTGCTCAATATCTAAACAAATGCATATGAATTACATTTGTCTTTTATTCTCGGTCCATTTATTGTATAAAGTTGTACTCAATTGTAGTAAAAGAGCATTTTACAAGAAGGAATGTGTTCCGTTTTTTGGAAATAATAAAATTTAGCTTTTTTCATTTTTAACCAATTAATAACCATTTAATCCAAGTAACAATTAACAGATTATTAAATGACCACAATAGTGGTTAGTTGCAGCCCTAATGGCCATACTTAAATGCATCCTGCATGAGCACACTGGTGCGGAGGACCACTTACCGGGTTGATTTGTTATGTCACACCATTTAAGTAAAACAAGGAGTCAAAATGGAGACAAACCAAAGGACACAGTGGCTGATAAGAATAAAAACTATTGATGATTTCACCTCTTCCCTTTTATCCAGGTCCTTTTCATGTATTAAACAGAACATTGACTCAGAGGCTCCTGGAGCTCAGGTAGAAGAAGGTGAGCCTCACCTGCGCAGTGTGTTGTTGTTCTGGACTCTCTTGACCTCGTCCTCCAGCTGCTGGATCCTTCGTAGGACGTGCATGTGTTGCTGTTGTAACACGCCCAACCACAGCTCATCCCACAGTAAGGTGACTCTGCGCAGCTCACCCACCAGCTGCTGGACCTGATCATCACACAGGAATAGTTAGCAACATCTTAGGACTACAGCATGCATCCGATTTAACCCTTGGAAGCCCGCAAAAGAAATATTTATTAATTTTACTCTTTCTTGAGTGCAAAGGTTTTTTGATAGTGTCATCTGCAATGGGAATATTTCCCCACTGCTGTGGGTGTTTTCCCAGCCAGCGACGGTCATCCCTACAAAGCCCACCTTGAAAAGTTTCCGTACTTTTAGAAAAGTACTACCTCCTGACCAGAGCCTTTTTGGGGGTAAAGTGTCCCCGGAACTTAATTTAGACCCTGAACCTTGCGGTTGAAACGCAATGACGACATAAAAAGGTCACTAGCTTCCGGGGACCTTAACCCTGCAGTAGAAAAGGAGCTAAAGCAGGTACTCTGCTCTGTCTGATATTACATCGCATTTTTGACAAGTAAGACAAAGTAAATACGGCAGGACCGTTTCCACCGGTTGAAACTCTGGTCATCAAACAGTGCAGAAGTCTCACTGCGCACACCCTCCTACCTGAAGCACCATGGTAGGGTTAGCAAAAGACAGCTTCTCCACGATCTTGCTGTAACAGTCCTGCATCATGGCCTGGTCTTGACTGGAGCAAAACGTTGCCAGCTCTTCTGGAGCACCTCCTTGGTCGCCCCTCTCCTGCTCCTCCTCCTCCTCCTCCTCCTCCTCCTCCTCCCCCCCAACCAGGCCCTTTCCCTGCATGCTGTCCAAGAAGGTGGGCAGAGCTGACGGCAGTTTACTCCCTGTCGACAGAATTCACATCTAGAGTATTTACATTGTTATTGTCAATAAGGTTACTGAATGATATTCTCACTTATATAACATTTTGTATCTTGTTTTGACCAGCGGCAATCACATGAATGAGGAAAGTTATGGACTTCCAGCCTGTTTGACCAGCGTCGCATGTTAAAGAATACCTGCATTCTGAGCCTCTCCTCCCAAGGAGAGTGAGCCCACGATGGCAGGGTAGAGGATGAGGTGAGGGGAGTCCTGGGCCACTCGACACAGCAGGCTGCAGATACTCTGTCGGATGTACGCTTCTGGATGGTTGAGACGGGAGAAGAGCTGCGGTATGATACCTGAGGAGGACACAAATTACAGCAGAGTTTAGAAAGGCAGCAGCTTACATCGTCCTTCTTCTCTAAGAACTATCATTGACAGCATACATTGTTCTCACTATTCTTTGATGGGAAATTGAAATTCAATCATGTATGACTGTTAAATAAGTTACATTTACTCAGAGTGCCTCGTGTCAGGACCTTCTCTCACTCAAACACATCTCAAAATAAAAGTGCTCCAGCCTGATCAGATGACAACCAGCCGGTAGTGACCAGTGTCTGATCGGTTAGTGATTCTCTAGCTCGACTATGACTAGTTTGTAAGCCACAGGGAAGGCAGAAGTAAGGGTGCTGCAATCCATCTTTAACGGCCGATATGGATTCTGATCAGTGGTCTCTACAAAAGAAGATTAGATGATGCAAAAAGATATCTCTACTCTAAAACAGCTTCACAGAGTTAAAATGTGTTCTTACTTCTCAAAAAAACTCATACTTTTCAAAGGAAATACAAAAGAGAGAAACATTGAAAAGCATATGGCACAGAAACAGACCGTTAAGCAATGTTGACGGATGAGTAAAACGATTGGAGGTTAACGGGGTGTTTTTAGTGCTTTTTGAAGGGACAGAGTGAATCTGCGCTTGGTCCTTGTTCTTGAGGAGCATTTTCCAAAAGGTTTGGAGTGTTTTAAAAAAACGGTGAATATCTTAATCCTAAATACCTACACAACAAACGAATATCCAAATAGTGGAATATCGGGGTCCAGCCCTACGTAACACAACATCACAGTCCATTAGTTGATTTATATATTGTATTAAGAATCTGCCAAGTAGCTAGTGAACAATACTGTCAAATAAATGTAGTGAAGTTAAAAGTACGATATTTAACTCCCTAGTTACATTCCACTACTGCTAGAGCACAAGATAGTTTACAGGAGCATAACACTGATGTGGTCTCTTAATGTGGCTCTCAAAGTGCACCAGGTCAATGCATTTCACTTCAAATGTAAAGGTAAACATTTCCCTGAGAGGGTCCGAGGTCCTAGATGTTTGAATTGGTCTGGGGACGCTGAGGTTAGGACGCTGTACATGCCGTTAAAGAAAGCACGGTGTGCATGCACGCCCCCCCCCCCGTCATTTTGCAGTACGACATACCCCTCCAGGGTGCAGTAGGGGTGGAGGCTAAACCCAGCTCAAGCCCCTCCCTCAGTTCACCAGCATGCTTCACCAGCAGACGGAGGAGTCGCAGGGTTGCCATGACAATCACATCGTCGTTGCTCTGCTTGCTGTTGTGATAGGACAGCAGGAGTTTGGGGTCATCCTCATCTATAGGGATCTAAAACACACAACAGACACTTAGAATAGAAGCTGCCCTCACTCCCAGCAACACAAAAAGACAAGTGTAACCATGGCTAAGTGTAACTATGTCTCACCTGTCCACCATTGAGCTTCAGGAAGGTAAAATAGGCCTGGCAGGAGACCCGGTAGAGGCCGAAGATGCGGTCCACCACCCGTCTCCAGACCCGGATCAGGCCATCTGTGACAGGCTGGCCCGCCTCCCCCAGCCAGGGGCACGAGCCAGTGAGCTGGCGCCAGATCACGTCGACCATGTCGTCCTCGTCGTCCTCCTGCTGTAGAGCCATGTCCTCATCCTGGAAAACAACACAACAGCAGGATGAGAACCGTCTGATTCACCCGGAATCACCCAACATTCCAGACACTACTTTAAAGATGTAGACTTTTTTGAGTTAAACTGAAGAGGCTACCAAGTTCACATCATCCTTTTTCATCAGATCATGTGTGCTAATTGTTTGTCGACACAGTTGACGATAAGCACACAAAATAAGCCGTGGAGGAATGAGTTGGTAAAGATAAATTGCCCTGAGGAGATCGACTGGGAAGTTTTATAAGACCTGGCAGCCATCATCACCCACGTCTAGAATTGCTAGTTGAAAAACACATTTTGAGTATGATATTGGCTGGATGTGAATTATGCTGAAACATACAGCAAAACCACATAATATCTGTCATAAACAGTAATCCATGGTATAGATGTGACAGCTTTTCCTCCCCGTTATTAAATTGAAAGTTTCTAGTAATATTACGGTATTTTGCATATTTGCTTACATTGTTTTCCTTTACCCATTACTAAATGACTATTCTTTCTGTGTCCGTCTGTCTGTTGTAAGATACAATCTTAAATAAAGAGTTGTACCTGTATGCCAGTAGGTCGACACATGGCCTGTCCGAGAATGCTAAAGATGGTGTCCTTGTCTTCTTCACTGGTGGTTGCTGGCAGCAGCTCCTCTATCTCCTTTTTTTCTCCAGGAAGAAGAGGCAACCCCTCCCCTTGGCTGAGACAAAAAAAGATATCCTTCAGTACGCCATTTCTAGGGTTGATGCAGTTTTGACTCAGTGATTGAGTTGAAGAAACACCTCTCACACAGTATTATGAACTTTACAATGGTGGAATTAATTAAATCCAAGACAGTAACTACACACACACACACACACACACACACACACACACACACACACACACACA
>NW_022280086.1:2341964-2370552 GCF_004355925.1 Anarrhichthys ocellatus | reverse complement strand
ACACACACACACACACACACACACACACACACACACACACACACACAAACCTGGCATTATCCACCACTTTCCGGCCCCAGCGGTAAGCCCAGCTGGCCAGCGCTGCCCAGGACTTGGCCATCTCTGGAGCCAGGCTGGTGGACAGCTGGTAGAGTTGGCCCAACACAAAGTCGGGCTCCCCAACGCCCACACTCACTGCACAGGGAAGGACCAAACAACACTACTATACTTTTTGTCACACTCTGAAAACCACAACTTTTCGAACGGAACACAATCACAATATGCATCCCAGTGCTGAAATGCAAACTACATGGCTGTAGCTGGGTAAAAACATCATATTTCAGCATGTCAAAAGATTATCGTAGCATCCTAGGTCTGTCTGCCAGGGGTGCAGTAAATAACTACAATGATGGATAATACTGAAGATTATGTGATAAGCTGTTTGCAATATGAGTTTATCCAGGATGGCAAACTGACCCTCCGGTGTGGGCGTGACTTAATTGTGCTCCGTCTCTGTGGTACAAGACCCTGGTAGTTTAGATATTAATGAAGGCATACGGACATATCTGGATGTGTCTTCATACCTCTAGACTAGAGGTATGAAGACTTTAACACCTGTTGAGTGTGGACACTTAGCCGTGTATGTGTTATTCTAGGTGTACTGCGAATGTTACCTGAGGTCTCAGCAATGATGTGGGGAATCCCCTGGTCCTCTAGAGGAAGCTCCAGCAGAGCAGCAATATTCCGGCTCAGAGGTGACAAGCTGCCCACAGCATTGGACGAGTTTACGGCTCCCGACCTCTTTACCACCTAAACCAAAACACCAGCAGTCCTTTAATCATTTCCTCCATAACACCACCACCCAGCCCACATTGTAAAGAAGAACTACATTACAATAAGTCAGATTTTATGAGGTCAACACCCGGAAAAATGTTTGTGTTATTGTATAAAGGTATTTTGTGGGGCTGTAAGATTTCTGCGAGACCACCCTTAGAATACAGGTGGGTGCTTTCCCTTGTGTGCAGGAGGCCGGCGTGCCAACAGCTTTTTGTCCCCAGAGATCAGTTTATCTCCCCAACACGAGCTCTAAGAAGATTTATTTTGCCTTTAAATAAAATTACAATCTATTATTTCCTAATCATTTGAATTGTGTGTTTATATATATATATAAATAACCACTATAGTTGACAATAACAAAGTAGAAGGATAACAATTAGGATGTTTTACACTGACTTTAAGTCTGAAATAATGTTTTGGGGCGGTGGTAAAGAAGTTAGCCTGGAGCCTCACTGTCAATTACACTTCTTAGACAGAAGATCTGAATCCCCAGTTGAAACTTCTTAAAATGCAAAGTGGGCCAAGAAAACTGCTGTCTGTGCATCTCACAAAAATAGTACAACATGCTTTGTACCAATAAATAGTATTATGGAAATGTCAGGCTTATATTGTAACACCAAAACTTGGGTAAATGTAGAGCTGTATTGAAAGGTGAGCGTGCCTGTTTAAGCTGAGGCGTCATGTCCTTCCAGTCAGCCAGCAGCCATTTGCACAGTGTCAGCAGTGAGCGGCAGGCGGCCCCTTCATTCTTCCCCACATGGCAGTAGGACAGGGCAGCCCTGCTCAGCATCTCCATGGCCGCCATCGACTGGCCTGAGGACAGAGACACTGTTGGAGAAAACATGTCCAGAACAACACCAACAACACACTGAAGAGATACAGAAACAGAGGACGCTTGGCAATAAATGTGTTAGCTGGGATCAGCCTTTATGTCTTTGTCAGCTGACATTTTGTGAGCCATGTTTTGTTGTCACTGTTCTGCATCTTTAGGCTTTGTGTGCTTTGAGACCCTTTTATAGCCGAGGTCAACAAAACTATGCAGAGCGCATGTTGGCAACGCTGTAAACAATGAATTAAAACTGGTACCATCATCAAAGTGTCTGCTTGTTGCATGTTCACGTGTCAGAATCGTTATATAATCGAATACCAGCAGACTCAAGTTCTACGGAATCCTGACAGGATCACGACTGTTTCAGAGCAACAGGAGTTTCACTTTATATAGTGATGAACGTGTTAACTGGTGCCTCAACAACCAGGGACGCTTCGGCTAAAAAGGTCACCAGATAACACGGTCACTCGTTAAACCAAAACACCAGCGGAGTCTATAGCTGTGAGCAATCAAACGTGTTGACGACCACCGGATTGATAAAAAATGCTCGTGTTTAAAGCGGCCATGTTAAAACTCAATCAATCTATTTCATGGTGAATGTCTACTGTTGGTCACCTGCAGTTCTCAGGACTTTGGCTTTTTCGATCTGCAGCTCTGGTCCCCATTTCTCTCCCAGAGTACCCTCCAAGGTGAGCCGCCTGAAGGCCTGGCTCAGCTCGTCCTGTTGATCCTCTTCTTGCGTCCCGTCGCTACATTGGCTGAGCAGGCGGGACGCCAGGGCGATGTTGCCTTTTTTCCGAGCAAATTTGACAGCGGTCAGACAAAGCTCCATTAGGTGGCCGTCTATGGTGGAAGAGTAGCCTGGACAAGAATGGACATGGCATTAGTGAGCATACTTTCCCATGCATCTTAAAAACAACGCAGCCCTGTTCCCTCTATCAGCAGAGCCTGGAGGACAGAGAACAGGAAGGATGACTGACTTCACTCAGGAAGATTTGTCATTTCATTTTAGATTTATAATGAGACATTGCTGTTGTAAACATTATCGTTGCTGCTCTAGAAACAACATTTACTTATTTTTTTAAATATAAAAATTGTTCAGAATTTATTGTTAAAAACAACACATCAAAAAGCAAATATTTAGTAATGAAACAAACAAGAGTATTGATAAAGAAAAGAACCAATAAGTATTTGTGCCCAACCATCACGGTAGTGGGTGTCATAGCTTGGCGAATGCAGACAGTAATGCTGAACCAAATGTTACACGTGCAATTAATTATAAGAAGATAGACAGAAAGTAGTATTTGGGTGAAACACCAGCCTCATCCTGAGTTTCATGAATCAGACCGTCTGATGTCCATTTAGAGGTTTACGCCATAAGAAGAGAGTTTGACAGAGGACATTTGGTCTGCTCACTTCTTTTGCCCTCTGGGGACAGACAGCAGCAGGGAGTCCTGACTATGAGGTATGAGGTTTAAGGAGACCAGGCTGCTAAAGTCTGATCTGACATGGACAGCTGGCCAATGAAGGGAAGCTATATGCCCTTTTTACAGCAGTCATTTTGACACAGGCGGAACTAAAAACATCAACTGTGGCTCTGTTCTGTTAAGGCCCTCGTAGTGTGCTCACATCTTGTGGTCATAGTGAAGATTCTAGCTGCAACATTATGAACCATTTAAAGACTTTAATTACATTTGCTGGCTCGAAAAGTTTTAAAATACCAATAATATATGAAAAATGGGGAATATTGTATGGTTTGAATGGTTCAGACCCTCTGAACACATTGTGTGACATGTGTGTGTGGTTTGAGATTAACTTTAATATGTGAAGAGAACGACAACAATCCATACGGACCCCCTCATGGTTCAGCACGCACGTGAACCTCGGATTAATTACAGTTTAACGTTAACCATCACAGTGGGAAATAAAGTTTTACTGACGACCGTTATCCACCAACATTCAGTAAAACATGCGATCAGGAATCATTCATACGTTTCTAGATGCAGATCTCTGATAATGTTACATTATAAACAACTAATTGTGTTTAAATCAACGTTTGGTTACATTATGATGCCTTCAGGCTCTGCTCAGTGAAAACGAGTATTGGACGAAGGTAAATTATAATGTTATCATGATGTGTTCACATGTAATCTTGTAAAATGTAGTGTTGATGATTAACTTGAATAAATCCAGTTGTTTTCACATCACTATAAATAGATATTAGAGATTAATTATGAACTGTTTACACTAAGCAGCTTATAATACATCATTAAAACTACTAATGACAAGATTTGTTTTAATCCATAAAAATACAATCTTTCATTTCCTTATCTTTTGAACTGTGTTTTTATGAAGAAAGGAAAACACTATAGATGATTATAACAAAGTAAAAAGATAACATTTAGAATTGTTGATGGTTAACCGACTTCAGAGCGGTTGAAATGATTTTTGGGACGGTGGCAAAAAAAAAATGTAAAATATCTGGAGCCTTGTAGACCAGCTGCTATAACCAAACAACAAAGGAATCTGGAACTGCCAATATTGATCATCAGTGATGAGAAATTAGTATCGGTGACAAATAAAACATGATCAGGGATCTCTAAAAGTTATATTTGCTCCCTTTTTTCTTTTGTGTTGATCAGATCTGTGACTCTGATCCGAACCGTGAGTTGATCCATCGCAGCACTACTGCCAACTCACCTGGTGTAGTCATTAGTCATTGACAGTTACCTTTGAGTTTGTGGAGGAGTTGCCTCTGGAACATGGTGTATCTGAGGGCCTGAAGGAAAGGCTGCACATCCTGTTGCTTACAAGAGCTCAGAGCCTCACTGGACAAAGGAATCACGCAGTCCTGCAACCAATACACACAACACACATGGTGGAATTCAACATTGTCATAGGCTACATGCCATAAGAATAGCCTACATACACACATGTAATTACAGTTACTGTAGCTCTAGATCTACTAGGGCCCTAGACGGGGCAGTGATGTGATGAGCCTTTTCATATATGCATTCACACTTTAAACTGTGTTGCTTTGAGGCTCCATTATGACATTCACTTCTTCATGAGTGTAATATTATGTTACGACCTGCACACCAAGCTTTGATTGTCACTAGACTAACTGCTGTGCAGCAGGAGTTATTATGGCGATCTAACCACCGTCAAAGTAAGAAAACCAAGGGTCAACCCTGAAGTTCCCTCACGGGGATAGTGAGGCAAGTTCAGCTTTAACTCTGGGTTATCAATCCTTTGACAGTGGTTCACTTCTTACCGGTTGGTGGCACAGGAGTAAACTTACTGTGAAGCCTTCAGTTCAAACCGTAGGGTCTGTCTTTTACTGCAGCATACAATTACTGATGCTTGTTGGATGTCGTAAATGAAATGTAGAGGAGGAAAGTGAAACTAAGAGAGTCTGTCTCCACAGTCAATCATCTGTTGAGTATTTGTTTGTGCTTTAGAACATAACTGCTGTTTGTATTTTACCAATCAGTGACGGTCAGTTCTGCCCTGCCCCCCCCCCCCCTGTACAGGGCTGTACATATAACGGAATGTAAAGTAAGGGAGTACATACCTCTTGTCCCGTGATCGTGTTCTCCAGCGTAGCAGTGCAGTGGAGCTGCAGGGTGGGCAGCGTGGGCAGGGCATCAGACAGAGTGAGGGTGGACAGGCGGAGAGGACCCAAGCATATGCGTCCAGTCTGTTTCAGGCAGCGCACCAACGTACTGCAACATCACATCACATGATTATCGAAGAGACCGCAGAACTCTGGCATTTAAAAGAAAAGTGCACACCGATGTTTACAAAACTATTTCAACAATAACAAAAGTTCTCTTCTTGGTTTCAGTGGGGAACGCTCCTGAAGCTCAACACACCTTGAACAACAGTGACCAGTAAGCCAAGAGAGGGACCCGAGTTTTTAGACTGTTTGTTTCAAAACTATGGCACTTTCTGTGTTTACAACCATGTACAACACTATGACTGTATGACCGACAGTAAACACAAAGCAAGGAGGTCAGACAGCACGTCACACCAACTAGCTCTCATCACCCCACCCATAAGAGTAACCTGGATCCCTGAGCCCTTCAGGACCAGATACTTGTTTCTGTGTCCAGTGCATCTCACACTCTCACTCACTCTGGGTTGGCTGTGGTCCTCTGCTCCGGTTGTTGATTTGCTTTCGTCATGGCGCTAACGGCGCTGCGAAGGAGCTGCACCTCGATGGCTCTCTGCAGCTCAGTTGGATCTGGACTCATAGAGGGCAGAAGCCTCTTCAGATCTGAAACACAAACACAAACACACACACACACACACACACACACACACACACACACACACACACAGAGTTTTTAGAAAACACATACTCATACAAACTCATCTACAATGAAGCTTGTTTGATTAAACATGGTGATCGTGATATTCTGTCTTGTTAGACTAAAGTCTATTATGTATTTCGTATTTATCTATTCCTTTAACGCATCTTGAAGGGTAAACTCAATTTAGGATGTTTTAATAAACCCCGTTAGACTCGGTCCTGAAACACACTCACCCAGCTTGTCCTTGCTGCTGGACAGCGAGCAGTCCTCTCCGGGCAGCAGCTCCAGCTGAGCTCCACACTCTGCCAGGTCTCCCTCCTCAAAGCAGCTCAGAGCCTGGATGTAGTTGAAATCCGTCCTCAGGTTGATGCTGACTGGATTGCTGGAGTTCTGTTTGAGGGCGTGGACGGTGGCCTGCCACTCCTTAACAGAGGCCCAATCACAGAGGGCCACGTAACACTGACACGCTTTGTTGGCCAGGAAGTTGATCACCTCAGGAGAGCACTCGCTGGACTTAAGCAGCACCGTCTTCCTGCCGTCACCTTTCCAGAGGAAACACCCCCCACACACAAAATAACCACACTTTGAGCAGCAGTCCTTTGATTCCAGTGCTGCGAGTCACAACTAATAACGTAACTGCCAGCAGAATACCACCGCTAATTAAATCCATGCTCTACTTTTCAACTGAGCTGGTTATGGCTTAACAACTACAAATGCAACTATTTGGAAAAGACCAGCTCTAAGTGTCTTTCACCAATATATTTGACCAAGGAAGACCCATTGAGATCAAAATCTATTTTACCAGAGAGACTTGGCCATAGCAGCCATACAAAAAATCATATACACGATTAAATTCACAATAAAACGGATGTTACTAAACCGCGAGTAACTGTGACTTGGGTGTGTTTACCAGGGTGGGTTAGAGATGCACTGACAATGGGCCGATCTGGTATCGGATTCCTTCATTTTAAACAATTCAGCATATTTATATGTTTAAGTCAAGCCTGATGTTACCTCACACATAAAAGAATGATCCCAGGAATACAGCTTGTTGACTAAACAGTGACATGTGATCAGTACGGTAAAAGTCAGACATCCCTATTGGGGCCCCAGACAGATGCAGCCCTGATTTCATAACACCTTTCCTCTAATCATTTACATGTTGCGGGCCGGCACATCCCATGAATTTTGCTGCATTTTTGTCTTAATTTGTTGTCTTTTGGTGTTTATTACTGGAGCATTTATGTCATAAGACAGAATGCACTCATCAACATCGGAGAAAGAAGCGTTGGGATTAGATTCATGAGGGGAGTGGACCTCGAGACAATCATCACCCATGGTCGACTATCCAGCAAGACCTGCCGCAGAAAATGCCAAGAGGATGAGAGCCGGGACGGAAGCTAAGCTAAAACAGCTAGGACCATAGGCTTTCCTTGAATCCTTGAACTAGTAATAGTAAAAGTATGAATACCGCTCAGTGAAAGTCCTGCATTCAAAGTGTTACTTCCAGTGAAAGAAGCATTATCGGCCCAATGTATCTAAATTTACATAACGTCTGTTCAAGGTGGAGCTTTCAATTCTTATATAATGCTGGATAGCTTCATGAATGCATCATATTCTATTTGACGTGGACAGGTGCTGGTTACCGTTGCTGGTGTGATTGGGGCTGCTTGTGTTGCTGGCGAGTTTGAGTAGACAGCATTCAGAGCTTTTGATGCTGCAGTCCAACCCTGTGACCGCAGACAGCTGATCTTGATACTCCAGAGCTGCCTTCTCAAATCTACACACACACACAGTTACTATTTAGTAGAGGACAACCAAAGACATGTGCATATGGATGGTTTAGTTGAGTATTTTGCTGAGCGTTGCTTACCGTCCTTCAGCCTGCAGGGCCACTGACGACAGCCAGCCCGGACTCCTACCGGTGGTGATGAGGCTCCAGGCTGCCAGGCCCTGGATGGCCTCAGGACAACGCAGCTCACACAGAGCCTCCACCAGCAATGTCAGAGGAACCTCCAGCTCCGGACCCTGATGAGCACACCAAAACATGCCATGCGATCAAATAACCACATGCCTACGTATCAGAAATGCTGCCATTACACACCACCTAAAGTTACACATGACGTGTGCACACAGAAGCTTCAGAGGCTCAAGCCTGCAGCCTTTGCTTTCCAAAACCAACGGAGCCTCTGCTCTACAGCACATGTCTGCTCACATCCTTACTGCACACAACACTTGATCGTAGAGCGCATGTTGCTCACCTGAAAGTTTCATATAACAGTTAGGGATGCAGCCATTGTGAATTTCTGGGCAGATTTTGATGTTTAAAAAACTAAAATTGTCCCATGCCAATGTTTTTTGTTGTCATTTATTCCCGCTTTTGTGCCAGGGAAACAATGAATACAATTTTAAAGTCATTCAATCTTTGAATGAGCACTATCATACACACTCCTGAAACAACGCAGTGTTTACCCTAACATTGTATTAGGGGGGGTACCCCGCCGCCCCCCCGCCCCAAAGGCACCCTCCACCCCCCCTTGAAGGTGGAGTTAATTTTGTTTTCTATATAGCGGCAGATCACAACAGAAGTCATTTAAGCTTCCCTGTCCTATAGAACAGGTCTACCCTGTGTTCTTTTATTAAACAAACTAAATATGTGTTATGTTATTTATCTTATTGACACGGCGGCATGTTATATCTGTCTCTACATGGTCGCGAGCATGTACAATTCTCCTCTGCATCACGCACGGCGGAGTTCCGCCCCGATGCTGACCCAGCTTGGCTGTCAGAGGGGAAATACTCCCCCCGGCTGTACAAGATCTAAGTAAGTAAATACGTACATATATAAATAGACGGATTAGATATAGATAAAATGCAGAGAATGAATAGGGCTTTCTTTTTGGTTTTAGGAATGTTCTGTTGAATATGTAGAAAGCATAAACAGGCAATTTATAGAGTCTCCCTGCCAGTCAACGCCATGGTTCCTTTAAGTGTTTGTGCCCCCCCCCCCCCCAAAGCTGTAAACCCAGGGGAAACATTGCAACCTGTAATAAAACCGTGTATCACATTTCTGTTTTAATAACTTCTTCAAAAGCCTCATTACCTGCTATACAACTACGAGGAGAAAAGTAGAAACAAATGAACAAATACCTATTGTGCTTTTCCTACAGAATACAATGTTCTCGTGTTGGAAAAAGGGTCTGAAGAGAAGAATGGCCAGAACAAAACAAAAATGATCTAGATAGATAGATAGATAGTATATTTGTCTTCTGAGAAGCAGAGCTGAACAGCCGCAAAGCGAAAGCATCCCTAGTAGCGTATTTGTAGTCTTGTACTGACCTGGGTGCCGCTGTTTTTAATCTCCGTCAGCAGGTCAAAGCCGTGGCGAATGGTTACTGCAGGCTGGCCAGACAGAAGACCCACTCTCATGAGCGCCAGGCGGATCCTCGTCAGCCAGTCTTGGCATGTCTGCCGGTTGGTGTGGAAGAATGTCCTGATGCCCTGAGACACAAAGGAGGTGGGACCCATTTTAATGAGTGTTACTCAAATGGTGTTCCCCGGTTAGTCGCATGTGAAACACTGCAGTCTGTAACCCACGGTGGCGTGTGGAGCTTTATATTGCACACCTTTGGTGGGGCAGTGAGAGCGTTGGAGCAGCCCTCATAGGCGTTGTACATCAGCTTCTCCAGGTTCTCCACGTACTGAAGCAGCAGAGCGAGGCGGAGCTGATTCGAGTGGTGACAATCCCCATCCGCTCCAGCACCAGCCCACGCTCCCACGTCCTGCTCTGGGTTCAGACTGTGGGCAGCCAGGCTCCGGATCATACCTGAAGCACAGGGACACAGGTGAGAAGGTGCTGTGGCTTGTTCCCAACGAGGGACCTACGTTGTTGTCATTCCACATCTCTTACTCCTTAGTACTCTTTCTGTCATCCATCTACTGTCTACCAAAAATATTCAAAAGAATCTTCAGCTTTTGAAGTAAGAAAAAAACTATTTTTTTTTTTAAATAAGTGGCTATTATTGAACACTACATTCTGATATTTCCCATAATATAAAACATTTTAAATGTCACACACTGTACATAGCACGGCACACAGGGGAATGTAACCTCATCACTTAACCCCTCCTGGTATCAGGATTCCCTATATACTGTGCCATGCCACATGTCCACTACTCGGTGAACTAAATCCTGTCATAGCAGCCCGAGGTGAAAAAAAAAAACTAAGGCTTGAAAACCAAACAAGGTAGCAATCTCAAAGACTATCATCTACATTACGGTCTGTTAAGTTACTATGCATCACTGAAGGAGGGGAGATGGACAATAGGTTATGAACTGGATATCTGTAGCCACATTCTGGGGAAAACTCACACGCGTTGCTCTCTGGGACCTGTGATCCAAAAACACACCTGCAATCACCGCTCATCGCACGAGAGAAGCAAACAGAGATGTCCGAGGTTGGACCTAGTCACTGTGAAGACCAGCTGGAAGTTGTGCATTTACCTTCAATGGTCTGGAAGGTGTCTTGAGCTCGGCCCAGAGGTGTCCGGAGTTTGGACAGTACAGTGAACTGTGCGGCCTCCCACACTGCCCACTGCCACAGCACTGCCTCGGTTTTCAGCAGGACCCGCGGCACCGCACCGGGCCTGCTGCCGTCCACACCTCCTCGGCCGTCCCGTTTCTCCAGCCGCTGGCAGCTGTAGTACAGACGCTCCAGCCAGGGATCCTTGCTGAGGATAGAGAACATAAACTCAGAATGAATGTGTTTGACGTGTATGGAGCATGAATATGTATTGTGGCATGTTTCCGTATTTGAAGTGTATTGTGCTTTCATGATATAGAGAGCTGTGTGTCTTTATTAAATTGTACATGTAAAAGCCCAACTAGGGACAAGAGTTGAAAATGATCAAAAACTAGAAACTCTCTGAGCAGCTCATCAGTTTCATGCTCTGTATTGGAACTATGTTAAATGACACCGTCCCTATCAAATAAACATGAATTCAAATAACATAGTACTAGAAATACAAGAAGTATGATTAGCATTAATGAAATAAGTAGAAAAGTATTAGAAAATAAGCTGACATTTGCATGCTGCCATAATTAAAATTGGTAACAATAGTGCACTTTAAATATCCTCTCCAACTCCAAAAGAAAATGTGGGGGGAAAAACAAAGAAAAAGGCCTGATAACAGAGTCTGTGTAAAATGTATGCAGTTGATCGCTGTGTCACTGTGACGTGTACCCTCCACGGTGCAGCACTCCATATAAGATGAAGCTGATGAGGTCACTGAAGTCCTGGGGGTGGAAGGTGCTGCTGGGTGCTCGGCTCATGTGGTGACAGATGGCCAGTGAGATCTCCCGCATCTCAGGGTGGCTGTGGTTACTGTGGACAGACACAATCACACACATAATTGATAAGGCATACATTCAACCGGGTGAAAAAAATGAATCATCTCCACCAGGAGATTTGGTTGCTTGTGAGTGTGTGCATCTGTCTTTCTGTCTGGGACCCAACAGCTAAATATTTGTTTGTGCTCATTTATGACTGTATGCTCAAGGATCCATCATGGTTGTAATTCACACTTTTTGAAAAACAAATGCCTATTTTACTGTCAACATATTCTATTGACTGTTTTATACCGTCTAATGCAGAGTCTCTTAACCAACCAGTGAGGAACTCGGTCATCAACAACTGCTGGAGTTTGGATCCTGTTTCAATACGGTTTACAAATTGTCTGAATTCATAATACTACTTCACCAATATAGAGAATTTTCAAAAAGGAGGAGCCACTTTCCTAAACTGACGACCGTTGTATTCTCCGTGGGAGTTTGCCGTGTTAGTGCACGCGAGCGTGCCCCACTGGTTATCTGCACCGCTCTCATACGGCGGTTAGAGCTGATAACGCCGTCCACACCGACAGACTCTCAGAACACCAGTACTTCCTTCAGTTTGAACTTTATTAAACCTCAGGCATGGTATTCCCAACTGTATCATATATACAAGATGTCAAACGAATTTGGTATGTGGAGAACACTGTAGAGGCTTTCCAGTGGTACAATAAGACTTACCTTAAAGCCACATCAAGGGGGATTGTCCTGAGCAGCTTGCCATAGGCCTGCCTCACTCTCACTGCTGAGTGGACCAACTGGACTCTGGAGACATCCACACACCTAATTGAAAATACGGAGCAGTAAGAAATCCTGCCTACTTTCCAGATCAAATGTTAAACATGGCCTGGAAGAACTTTAAGCTTATGAGGTTCACCTCTGCAGCAGCTCTGTGGACAGGGACGAAGAGAGGACCTGTAAACTGTGGCAGGTCTGAAGGCAGATACTTTGGTCCTCATTAAGACCTAAGGAAGAAAATTGAACAACAAATGTCAAGGATATCGCCTGTCAGCCCGTAGGGAAGCACAACATGAATGATTTTTGGCCATTTGGGGCTCACCGTTAGCCAGCAGCCCCCTGCAGAACTTGTTGAAGGAGGGCAGGGAGAAGAGAGGGCTGTAGGTGTCCGACTTCTTCATTAGCACAGAGATCTCCTGAGCCCAGGTCAGCAGCAGCCTCCTGACAAACCAACACAAAAGGGGTCCCACAGACATGAGTTGCTTCTTGAATACATGAAAAAGGTGTGCTCTTCATCTGCTCCTGTTGCGTCTTCACAGTGTCGCTGCAGTCGAGGACCCGTGTGTGTCAAACACAAAGAGTTTAGTGGAGCTTCTAGCTGTGACATTACAACCTTAAGTTCTGATGGCCCATTTAAAGGAACGGTTTGAATAGGGACCGTGTACATTTCTCTGGGGAGCGCTTTCATACTTTCACAGTATTTACATAGCATCTAGACCTCACATGGACCGTGTTGGTGCTTTGATACATCTTCTTTAATAGAAGTCCATACGCTTGCTGCATTTCTTTGTAGGACACTTTTACAGCCAATTTGTTAGAGAAAAAATAAACGCTTTCCCTGAGCTTGAGAATTGTGATTCTCATTTCATTAAGAACTGTGCCAACTCAAGAGAGCTGATGTAACTGGCTATAGCAGTAACATTGTTGTTGGGAAGCCCCGCAGTGACTCCTACTGGATCAAGACCAAAGTGGCGCTAAGAGGGCACAGCTGTCCATGTGGACTATTCTTTCTTTCGCATTGATGAAACTATGCAAGTAATGATAATGTATCTGCTGAAGACATGTCTTGTGCCACTTCTAAGTTGTGTAAATTGGCATGATAAAGAACCTGGCTTCAGGGTAGAGGTGCTCCTTCGCCAGCAGACCTCCCAGAAGACTCAGCAGTGTGCCGAAATGTTTCTTTGTTGCTGTGGTCACAGTGCTGATGACGGCGCCATCGAACAGGGAGGGAGAAGAGGACAGGCTGGATGAGATGAAATGATCATGCCTGGACAAACAAACAGAAGAGACATGAGTAACCACAGTGCAGCAGCAACAGCAGCTTCAACATGTTACTCTTATTCAGTGGATTATAATATTCATTCATATGTTTTCATTATTGTATAGTCACCTAAAACTGCTGTGCTTTTGTTAGCTTAGAATGAGCTCTTCATATCTACATAAGCAGCGGGTCGTCTTCTCTCGGACTGGGTATTGGAAAGCATAAAAAAATGACTACAACGACCAATAAGTTGACTAACCGTTAGCATACACAAGAATTATTGTTGTGGTATCCTTATCAAATTTAAGGTATCTAAATCGGAATATAAAATGTTGCATACCCAGCCATGTTACACCGCCACGTTTCTACAGTAGCCCAGAACAGACAAATCAAAGACTGGCTCTAGAGAGCCTTTTGTGTTTCTACATTACCTGAAGGCCACCTTAGATGTCAGACACTGAAACTGTGGTAACGTAAGCCGTGTTAAACGTAGCTGTATTAAGGGAAGGATAGCCTCTGAGGGAATCGCCTTGGCGTGACCAACTATGGAAACTCCAATGACACCACATCTGTCACTGTGCTACGACCACATCCCCTCCTATTACCAGAGTCGACCCCCCCCTCGCATATCATCCTCACTTTCTTCCTGTGAAGAAACTACAGCTCCCTCAGCTCATCTAGGCTGAGCCACTACCCCCGCCAAAGGGTCGGAACCGAAGGCCAAAGAGGCTGCATCCCATCTGTGCGGGGTGTCCATCTCAGGCATGGACCCTCATCCAATGTGCATAGCTTGCATGGGTGCTTAACATGCTCAGGAATCGCTGGCTGACCCTCGGTCATGTTTGCACTGTGCATCAAAGCCTCCTTTACAGGCCTGCCTGCAGGGGTCATTGACACCATTCAGAGTGCAAGGGCTTTACAGTGGTAAGTGGATGGGTTTTGAGGAGCGGTGCGAGCTGAGGCACGCCATTCATTTTCGGGTGTTCAGTGCCTGCTGTGTTTCTTGCAAGAATTAGTAGATAAGGGGAAGGCCTTCTCCACTATTAAAGTTTATTTAGTGGCTATCTCAGCCAGTCATTTAGGCTTTGGGACGAAGCCCGTGGGGCAGCATCCATTAGTATGTTGTTTCATGAAGGGTGCACGCTGTAAGCTCCCCATTTCCAGAAGCAGTAACTTTCAAATGTTACTAGGTGTATAACATTCAGAATGCTGTAGTGGACAGTACAGGTGTGTGTGCATGGCTCAGACATTACCTGGTGCAGTGGGAGTACAGGGTGTAGAGTACAGCGTACTGGATGGCAGGGTAGTAGACCGCTAACTCAGAGTGGACCAGCATCAGATTGTGACTGAGCAGAGCGAAGACCGTTGGAGACAGCGCCCACATCTAAACACATGAAACACACTTCAACACATGGCCACATAAAACAGCCATTCATCTTCTAATGCAGCTTCACAATGGCAGCTTTTCACCATGACAATGGGCCTTTGTGTTAAGGTGAAAGGTTAACTGGAATGTAACTTTCATCTGGTAAGCATATGGACTACACTGCAGACTAGTACCGGGGGGGGCACACTTGTTTTGATTGGAAACAAGGAGACACAACCCAAACAACAGTGAATGTGGACCTTTCCTTCAGTTACAGTAAGCCCCATGTGCCATAAAAAACTCATCTTCTATCACAATAACTACACTAAATGTTTTAGTCGTAATTAGTCGTAATTGGTTTTCCCACACATTACATGAAGTATTTGTGTCTGCACTTATATCTCACTAAAATTAATTCAATACGTTAAAAAGCAAATATAGTGCACAGCCCTTAAAATATTATGATGTTATATGTAGAACTGCTCCCCTTCCATGACGTTATCAGCTGTAACCGCCGTATTAGAGCAGTGCAGATTGGAGGCTGTGAGCTAAATCAGTGGGGCACGCTCACATGCACGGCCGGACGGCTATATGAACAAGGAGATAAGATATCACAAGATTTCTTGCGATAGCGTCAAAAATTCATACCAATTGAAAATGCGCCGCTATCCTTTTAATTATCATTGTATATTATCTGGGGGTGTGCAGATCTTGTCCGTAGATTATTTGATTAATCCGTTAACAGTTGTCTGTCGTACAACAGAGCTAAAGTTGCCGCAAACATAGTTGTGAAAGCAAACACAGTTTCAGAGATTTTCTTCAATAAAGCGCCTCAGGACAGTTGCTTTAACAGTTTCATGTCATTTTCATGACATGAAACCTGATGCTTACACCACTTTACTGCCTAAAGATGCATTTTGTGTTGACACTTTTCTCTGTACTGTGTTAAGTTATTGTTTTGTATATTGTGTGACGTTGTATATCAGCACATATATAGCCCTATTTTTGATTGGTTACCATTCTTAAGAGGGTGGGTCTTAGGTAATATAAGCAGGCCTGAGTGCAGACATGGAGATACGGCCTGATAGCAGTGTGCTACAGATGAATGCACAGAGAAACCTCTGGAGAGAACCTCAGGTTCCATTATGGTGCGTTCAGGAAAAATCAGTATTGGACAAAAGTAAATCACAACATTACCATATGTTCAAATATTACATTTGGTGAGAAACTTATTAAATCCAGTTGTTTGAAGGAGATGTTTTCACAGCAATATGAAATAGATATTAGAGATGAATTATGACCCGTTTATAACAAGCTCTAAGCAGCTTATAATACTTCATTACACTACTAATGACAAGATGTTTTAATTCATTCAAACAATCTTTCATCTTATAATCATTTGAGTTGTGTGTTTTTATGCAAATAACCACTGTAGAAGATTCATAAAGTAGTAGGATATAGTTGATGTTGATACATATTTTAGTTCATTAGCTATAGATATACATTACAAATATTCTAGTTAATAATCATGAAAAACTTAAAACCCTGATATTTGCTCTGACAATAACCGTGACATCAGAATTTGATATGGTAGTAATCCATAGAGGCAACCAAGGCATTTAGACACGTTGAAGACATGTCATGTCTCATTTTACCAGTACCACTTGTGCCATGTCACCGGAGTAGGACTCAGAGCGCCATGTAGTGAACAGCAGCATAGAAAAGCACAGTGGCTTACCCCAATGAGAGAGTTCTTGGTGTTGCCGATGGTGGTGAGGGTGCTGAGGTTGAATATGAGGGTGAACTGGGCCTTCTCCTGGGACAGGGTGAGGGATGCAAAAGCAGGGTGCTGGATGCTGGTACAGGGGCTGCTGGCTGCTGGGACCCTCCCACTGGGTTCCAGGGTTCCCATCAGGCTGGACAGGGCACACGCCATCTCACCCAAAACCATTTTATAAGCTGCCTCCAGGGTTGGAATGTTCTTCAGGCTCAGCAGTGCCTGGTACACACCATGAACAGCTGATATCACCTGTGGAGTCCATGCACACACACACACACACACACAAATATAAACACTCCTTTAGCAAACATTTGAGGACATTATATTGTTTTATTTTAATTTCATCCAACCTAACCGTAACCATAAAAATAGCAGCCCTCACCCTGACTGAACCCCAGTTTGAACTTATTACCCTCCTCTCTGTACTTTGGGTCCGAGTCTGTTTTTCCTGTTAAGGGCCCCTTAGTTCCAATGCAGGGAAATCTTAATCTAAAGCAAACAATAAGATTTTAGACGACAGCGTGCTTCCAGCTTTGAGGCAGCAGTTGATGTTTGGCCTTTTCCTGTTTCAACACGACAAGTTTCCAGTGCACAAAGCCTGCTACTGGAATGAAGCGAGCCAGACCTGATGTCCAACCAGGAGATATATGCATTTAGGCATCTAGACGTGGTGAAGACGACTTGCTGAAGTTCAAAGCGAGCATCCGAATGGGGAAGAAAGGGGATTTAAGTGACTTTGAACGTGGCATGTTTGTTGGTGCCAGACGGGCTGGTCTGAGCATTTCAAAAACTGCTGATCTACTGGGATTTTCACACACAACCATCTCTAGGGTTTACAGAGAATGGTCCCAAAAAGAGAAGATATCCAGTGAGCGGCAGTTGTGTGGACGAAGATGCCTTGTTGGTGTCAGAGGAGAATGGGCAGAGTGGTTGGAGATGATAGAAAGGCAACAGTAACTCAAATAACCACTCGTTACAACCAAGGTATGCAGAATACCATCTCTGAACGCACAACACGTGGAACCTTGAAGCAGACGGGCTACAGCAGCAGAAGACCATGTGTGAACGGTTCAGGCTGGTGGTGGTGGTGGTGTAATGGTGTGGGGAATGTTTTCTTGGCACACTTTTGAGTGTATATTAATGGTTTTTCAACCATCTTCAACTACGACATATGGCTGGAGATGTACAGAGACGGGTATCGATCCAACACTGGATAGGGTAACGATGACAATGTGCCGATCTAGTATCCTATACTATTATTTCAATACATCAGTAGATTTATATCTATGTATGTAATTGTTACATTTTGTTTGACCATGTTTAAGCCAAGCTTGACACTGCGTTCCACATGACAGAATGACCCCAGTCTCTTCACCACAGTGAGGCTACAGCATTCACTAAGTCAGATCAGTGCATCCCTAGCTGCAATGTTCGGGTACTCGCATACTTTTGGCCCTGTAGTGCATTTGCAAACCTTACAACCTCAGCAAAGTAACCTTTAGCTCACCTTGTTAACCTCTCACACAGTTCTTTTGATAAAGCAACACACACTCACACACCTCT
Organism: Anarrhichthys ocellatus; assembly: GCF_004355925.1. Taxonomy (NCBI): domain Eukaryota; kingdom Metazoa; phylum Chordata; class Actinopteri; order Perciformes; family Anarhichadidae; genus Anarrhichthys; species Anarrhichthys ocellatus. The sequence goes on along the minus strand of NW_022280086.1, from coordinate 2,352,474 downwards.
TTCTCTCTATGGAAGCGCAGCTTCAGCAGCTGGGAGTCCGGCGCCAACAACTTCTCAACAAAGGACGCAGGCAGCTTTGTGTTGATCTGGTCCACAATCTGAAAGCAAAGGCAGAGAGTCACTTCAAGGAAATGTTACAGAAAAAAGTCTGCTGGCCTTCTGTGTCAGGAAAGCCTCTCTGAAAATGGTATGGCTTTGCAGGAATTCTATTCAATACAATTCAATTTTGTACACTTCATGCATTTATGATAAAATTGTTTACAAGAGCAAAACAAAAGAAAACAATTGCTGATCTAGCCTCCTAATTTTGCTCTCAAAGTGCATTTAACTTAATAAATGTATTCCTGCATTCCTATTCCTTCGCAGAAAAAACTAAAATGACTTAGTTTTTTCAATATGGTGCAGATCTAATATGTAGAGTAGCAGGAATGTAGCATTACATGGAAGTGAAAGCAGTGCTGTTTATTCAAATATGAAAGTGCAGTAAAATATTTGGTCCCTAAACAATTGTAATCTAAATACTGATGAAAATAATCAGATCATAATTTTGGTCAGGTGCGATCAAACTCTAAAGAGCAGCAGTACCAGAGTGACGAGGCTGAGCACTGCCAGGTTGTATTCAGGGCCGCAAGCCCGGCAGCAGTCCAGCTGGTCCAGACCATAGGCTAGGACGGCCTCCATCAGCTGACCACAGGGCTCCACACCGGCCAGCAACACGCCCACACACTCATTCCCTGCTGTGAGAACCGGCTCAGAGAACTGGACCTGCTTCGCCGTGGTCACACAGGACAGAACCCGGTTCAACACCTGAGGAAAGAAAGAACAGAGGAAATCAAACTGACGTGACACCTCAGAAGCACTGTTAATCTCATTCCAATCAGTGACCGAATGCCAAAACTTTATTAGCACATTTTACCAACGTCCAAGTAGCAGTAAGGTAGATATTAACTGCACCTCTCATGTAATCATAGTTTTCAGATTTCATCATTTGGCTGCTGCAAATTTTAGAAATAAATAAATACATTTGTGGGAAAAAAAAGTGAATTCATTTTGACATAAGCAAAAAAACAATGTATAGACTGATGTGTGTGTGGTCCCTAATCCCTCTGTATCATCATTTACGACCCACTAGAAGTGTGTGGTGGTGTCTGTATTGGCAGACACTCCGCCCCTTTGCCTGGACTTCCTCTTTTCTTATTATTTCGCCGTGTTCGGGGCATCAGCAGAGAACATTTGGATCCCACGTGGGGATGTAACCTCCAGCCGGAGTGTGCCGCCCGTTCTCATTCTCCCCGCGCCATACCGAGGCTTTAGGTCCGTGGCACTCTTTTGTGTCCGATACAAAGCAGCGGGGAACGGGTTGTTACATCGCTGTGTGTTTTTATTTGCTCGTGTGCGTTTCCCCGTCCGTCTCTGCTGCGTGGTGTATGTCAGGGACCGAGCAGAGACAAAGACCACAGCAGGACGAAGCTCGTTTGTGAGGTGTGGATGCGTTTACTTATACAGAAAATAACGTTTTATTCTTCTGATTCTTGGCATTGGAAAATAATTAGGAGTAAAGATGCACCAATATGGAATATCAGGGCCGATAACTATTATGATCACACTCCATTATTAAAGTTGCTCCCATACTAGTATCAGAAGTTACTCTGATACTGGCTAAAATGCTGGATCGGCATCTATGCACCAATCACTGGCTAAATAATTTACGTTGCATTGACTTACATTACATTTTCTGAAAATTATAATGAAACTGAATACAGCTAGTGACATATCAACGCTGCTCTCCTCATTTTCCCTAAGGAGCTGATCTTTTAGAACAGTGACCCGGGTGGTAATTGGTGTGGCTCTTACATCGGTAACGTAGGCCTCAGTGATGGGGGGTCCTCTGAAGGGGCTGAATCGCTCTCCGATGCTGCGGACCACTGTACTGAAAACCCTCAGCAGAGCTGCCAGCTTAGGCAGTGACACTGAGGGAGGGGGGATGTCTTCATCCAGCACCTCGCCTGCCATCCCATGGTTCAGATCCTAAACAGAGCACAGGCGCAGTCCAGGCCAGTTCTATTTACTGACACATTTCATCAGAATCAGCATAACTGGCATTAGAGCATGGCTGTAGAGAAGCCTAATGTGGCATGCTATAAGACTGTGGATTAACTTCACCTCTGCGTATGCCTCCATGTCCTCTAAGAACTGTCCCAGCAGAGTGGTGGAGAAGGTGAGGTCTGCCACCCAGAACTGCTCCAGACTCTGTAACCAGGCTAAACAGACACAAAAGCACAGGACTGCCATTATGTGTTCAGGTACAGTACTAGTGTTGTGCACCTGCATTTTGGTAGCACATACAACCCAACACACAACCACTAGTTGGGTGAGTAAACCAGAAGAAAAAACACATGAAGCGTAAAAACAAGCTCTGGGTCTAGAGATGTCAGAAGCGCATTTTGCTCTTCTGGTTCCCTCTTCTCAAAGTGAATGGGTTTTAGTTGGATGCCTGAAATACAAACTGGGGTTAACACAAGCTTAAGAGATTTCAATATTTTGCTCGGACTGGGCGGACTGTATAGCACGGCAGCAGAACGGTGAGACTGTGTGTTTACATCAATAATGCTCGTGGTCAAAGTCGTTCATATTATCTGCTCAGAGAATTCAACAGTGTTTTTGTTGCTGCTCTTTACATTCTTCCTGATGCAAGTTTAAAAAAAGTGCACGACAGGAATTGTATATGGTCAGCAGCAGACATGACAAAACAACTAGATATGGTATTTATCTTTAAATCAAACACACCTCAGATCTGTTTTACCTAAATTCCATTGTGACTTACATTTGTATTTTTGAATTGCTGAATGACTTTAAAACAGCTCTATTTTATATATGAAGTTGTCTTTGTTTCCCTTGTTGCACAAAAGGGGAACACAAAACAGCAAAAACTAAATTACAACAACATCGATATCGGCATCAGCTATCGGACAAATTATTTTTCTGAACACCAGACAACTTTGAAAATGCCAGTAAGAAAACCAACTGACCTGAAACTTGCTGAGTGAGCACCTGCGTCTGTGTGTGGTCAATGTGCCAGCCCACCAAGATGTCCACAGTGTCCTGTGGGAAAGCAGCAAACACCTTAGTTAGTTGACCCCGTGTGCCTCAAACGTTTGCAACCAATCACTGCTCCAACACTCACCCTGAAGTTGGTGCTGAAGACATGCGGGTAGCTGCGAGCCACCTGAAGAATGCACTTGACACTTTGACAAAGCAGCTCTGGTGTGTCCACATTTTCCAGAATAGATTGCAGGTTGCTCATCACTAGCTGAAAGGCACCAAACAGAGTCCAGTCCAAAACCCAGTCCAGAAAACCATCCCCCTAGCAGGCCCTTAATATACACTTTCCACCACTGTACAACATGATATACATGTTCCATCTCTATCAACCTGCTGGCCACAGGATGTTTAGGAGCAAAGCCCAGCTCTGGGCTATCATTTATAACTCTACACTAAATGTTTGCATGTGTACAAATGAGGAAATGTTCGTACGCCAGAAAATATTCTGATTTATATAACCTTGCGTATTTCCTTTTGTGCGTATGCAACGGTTGAGAATCAGACCCCAGATCTGTACTGAAAGCCTCTGCAGCCTCCGTGTGTCGTTACCTGCATGACGTGAGAGAAGGCCTTTCTCTCTCCAGCAGCCTCCAAAGCACACTGTGCTGCCACCAGGTACAGCAGCTTCACCTCGTCACGACCGCTCGAAGTGAGCTTGAGAAAGAGCCACTTGAAGATGCGCTCAGCCTCGAAGCCGAGCCCCGTGCAGAGGAGGCCCAGACAGGCTGCGGCGTCCTGACGCAACTCCCACAGCAGCTTACTGCTGCACACATCAACACCACAGGGAGGGAGACTACATGTTAGAGGCTGAATGGCATGTGGGCTCAGCTGAGAGCAGTCATGGTTGAACTACAGGGGGTGCAGTGGGATTCATGCCTCTGAGACAGAGGTGCATACATTGCCTGCATTGGGAAGATGCATCCGTTACCCCTTTCACTACATCATTAGGTTGTTGATATACAATAGGAATTAGATTGAGATGGTTATTCTAAATGCAAAAGTAATAGGACATTTAAGTACTGCACAGTGTTGTTAGTAAATGGATGCTGAATCCCCAGAACCAAATATTACCAACAGGACAGCATAGTTCAGCACTTCAATTCAATCATTTTCAATACTAATGTTTCAGGCAGGCACAACTTCTCAGAACAAGAATGAACAAAACCTCAGCAACATCAATAGAATCATCTAGAAAGTGGAGAACACATATAGTGATCACAACAACCATATGATTTATATGTTACCTTTTTATTTCCTATGCAGATTACCAACTAATTGACACATATATATATATATATATATATATATATATATATATATATATATATAGAACATGAATATAAAACAATCACAAGAGACAGCTTCACTATTAACTGAATTGTATGTTTAAACTTCTCTGACGTGTCTTAAAGACAGTTGCTAACAGGTGGGTGAATGAGACTATTAAAGCCTCTACTTGAACAACTGATCTGTCTTTAGCTTAGTGGTGGTGACATGAAGTCATGTGACCGTGGTGTAGTTCCTTTATAGCCTAACGTAAGCTGTTAACATCTGCCCATTAGTATTTACACTTCAAAAATCATAAAAGCAGAGTACATATACTATAAATAACAATACTTCATCCCTCCAGCACTCTTTATGTTCAGTATGTAGCCCAATAAATCTAGATCATCTACGCACTTTCCTCTTACCTCTCATTCAAAATGTCATGCAAGGTGCTGAGGACGGCGTCCAGCTGTTTGACCAGCGTCTGTGCAGGAGAAAATACAAGGCTCAAGGTTTACTTTATCGTCATGGGACAACACAGCGTTGCCTGTAGTCCCATTTTGATTGTAATTTGAATCCTATGTTATACAACTGCAAAACTGAAGAAAACACAAAACCAAATACTCAAATGTTTGTAAGTGTGCTCTGGAGTGCGTACATTCTGTTCTCACCCAAGAACAAATCCAAAATAACAAAACATTGGTGAATGTCAGAATCTTTGGAAGTGTGTTTTAAGAGGAAAGTTCTTCTTGAAAAAAGAAAAATGGGCCTCATGCAAGAACATTTCCATATTCTTATCTCAACTTTCTCTGTTTTTCCTGCTGCGTCAGATTCAGCAGATGCTCCCAACTTCAGATGACTGCGCGAGTGGCCAGCGTAAACATGAACAATACCATATAAGGCCATGAGTCTAGAAGGGTTCATTCATGAAACAGCCACCAAACTTTAGTCATGCTTTCAGAGACTTGTAGAGGAAAGTGTAACAGTTTCAGGAAGGACCTCCTCAAGCCAACAGAGAAAGATAACCAGTGTGGTTAACACCGCGTCATCTGAGGGCCCAGAACCTATATGACAATCATTATGAAACAGACGCCAACGGTGGATTTTAAGGCATATTTGTCTTTCGTAAAATATAAACGCTTCTGAAGGGTTCGAGCACTGCTATGGCAACTGCATGGCATCATTTCAATAATCCTGTAGTCAATGTAAACCGAGTGTTATCCATTTACTTTGTTATTGTCATCTATGGTGGTTATTTGCAGAAGACACCCAATTTGAATGAAAAGGAAATAAATAACTGTATTTATATTTAAATAGTAGCTTAAATAAGCTGCTTAGAGCAAGTGTTAGGAAGGAACAGGTCATAAGTTTCTCACCAAAACTACATTTTACAAGATTTCCTTTGAACACATCACCATAGCTTTATAGTTGTGTAACAATGAGCATGAATCTAGCTTAGGTCTGTTCGATTGGAGCTTTGCATTCTAATAGTGAGTGAATCTGTATCTGCAACAGAGCAGGAACATTTTCCTGTCAGGTACATGCAGAATACAGCGAAGTACATCGCAATACCACACACGTTTCATGTGCAGAGTGAAATGGAGGCATTATCAGCACAATGTACTTAAATATAATTCATGTCTGTTTAAGGAGGCGCTTTCACTTTATAATACTTTAATCATCATAGATTGTGTGAGTGAAATGCCTCTCTGGAGGTAAATGTAGTAACCAACTCCAACGCGTTCCTCTGAAGTAGAAGTACACAGTGAGTAGTATACAGAGGTGACTATCTTTGAAGTGCTTTTGGGGCCTTTTGTTAGTTATTTCGATGTACAGCGAGTTAGAAATTAACGTAATCCAATCATTTCATATCTAAACATCCACCAGAGTGTATTTTACTGTAGTTCACAGTAGCTGTGACTCCACTACTGTACATGATGGCAGGTGTGTTACTGAGCACCCAAGGAAGAAGCAGACGTTTGGCCCGTCCTGAGCAGGGATGCACTCTTTTGTGAACAGGAAGAAAACGGGACTGACCACTTTGCTCTCGCCGTGGCTGATGAAGTCCTTCAGCTGTTTGAGGGTGGCCAGCCTGCGGTCGCGATCGTCCTCCCTGGAGACCCGTCGCAGGAGGTTGGCCAGCCGGGACTCCTCAGAGTGAGCCATCCCTCTGTCTGCAACGGGAACACCACATGTCAGTCACAACACACTCTCACATAGCATGCTGCCGTCCATGTGCAGGTCCAGAATGATCATCATCATCAATGTGTTAAGTTATGACCTAAAAATCAACCACATATGAACTAGTTGATATGGCTCACTTTACCATGAGTAGCTACTTGTGCAACTACAAATGCTTAGTTGGATTTTTATTATCTTGCACTGCCAACAATGGCATGTTTGCTGCCTGGGCTGACATCAGGAGATCACACTCCATGGCATAGACTTGTTAAGGGCTGCAACAGCTAAATCGATTAGTTATCAATTATAAAAAATAGTGGTCATCAAATTCTATCATCTATTAGTTGGGTTTATGTTTTGATGCATGACATGCACTGTCTCCATTGGGGCAGTAAGCCAGCCAAAGCCTTGTGACGTCACATGATGGATTACAGGAAATGACACCACTGTCTCCTTTGAAAGGTGGCAGTACAGTGAAGAACAAACGCATGACTACAGCTTATAGTTCAAGAACAAAGGTACGGGTGAAGAATACCCTCAGTCCGTTATCTCTGTGTTTTGTGATGGATCACTGCAGCTGGGCCCCTGATGAAGCTACTTTAAAGCCAACGCATGAGTGAGTCTCCAGCAGCGTGGTGTCGGTGTCTGGAGGAGCAGAGAGGAGCAGCTCTGCTCCTGGAGGAGGAGGAGGAGACGCTGCTGCGGGGAGCCGAGCTCTCCTCCTCCCTCCGGAGCTTCGACTGCAGGTCTGCAGAGAAGCCAGACCTGGGTCTGGCTACGGTGGACCGGTCTCTGCTGGAGTCTGAGCTGAAGGAGTTTCTGGTGAACCTGCATGATGTCATCCGATTTCACCAGAATCCGACCCGGTGGCTCTGACGACGAGCATTAAGAATAACTCTATAGAAATAGACCATCTTCTCTCTGATGGTCTCTTTACTGATGGAGGTCTGATAGACGATCAGGACTACACTGAGACTGATTCTGGACCAGTTAAAAGTTCCTCACCATAACTTTAAATAAAAGTAGCAACACTGCAGTGTACAAATACTTAAGTAAAAGTCCTGCATTCAAGTAAAAGTACAAAAGTATTAGCATCAATATATACTTAAAGTACTCATTATGCAGAATAATATATATTTTATTACTGGATTATAGTTATTGATGCATTGTGTTCATGTTGGAGCTGGGTAGCTATATCTTTCATTTATTAGTTGATAATATTTTCTTTATAATTAATCAGAATCTTTAAAGTAACTAAAGCTGTCAAATAAATGCTGTGTAGTAAAAAGTAGAATATTAATCTCTGAGATGTAGTTGAGTAGAAGAATAAAGTAGTAGAAAATGGAAATAATCAAGTGAAGTACAAGTACTTTGAAGTTGTACTCTAAGCTACCAGGAGGAACTGTGATGTGTGGATTGTGGCGGTCCCTGTGGTCCCACTTTAGGGCGCGAGGTGACAGCGGGACAGAAACTGACGTAGTCACGAGTGCAGATGTTCATGGCACTTGGTCCTGCCCCGTGGGTCGTGTGATTAGACCTTTTCAGACATGACTGTCACAAATAGTTGACTGATGAAAGCTCTATTAACAGGACTATGGATTGTACAAAGAAGGCCAATTCATTTTTTAGATGCTTTAGAAAGAAAGTAAATATTTAGTTGTCAATTCAAATTGTTCAATGTAATTATTGACTTCTGTATAAAGGCGATAAAGAAGTCCATGAATAGAAGATACGAGTTGACAGCATTGAGGAGGTTTTGCCGGTTACACTTGATGTCTTTTTGTACATTTTGTTTGTTGCCCTCTGGCATGTTGGAGAATACAACCAACAGCACGTTACGCATCAACGCCACGGTATGTGCTGGTAGCTCTGTGGAGGATCACTAAGGTGTGAAGCGCGATTACAAACAAAGCCCTCATTTTACTAGTGTGGAGCGAAGGTGAATCAGAACGCTATCATAATGTGAGCAAACGGTATTTATTTCAATTAAGTGTTTTCTGCAATCCACCACCATAGATAGACAAGTAAGTAAAAAGAGAACATTTACAATGTTAGACGTTTACAACGACTTTGAGACGGTAAATGATGCCATGCAGTTGCCATAGCAGTGTTCTACCCCTCATATAACATTTATATTGATATTTTAGGGAAAACATAGTGTGAAATATTACAATTACCATCCCGACTTCAAACCTATAGTGCGATATACATTTTAGGCCACAGGGTCTGTGGAGGGCTGGTTGCTGCTCCGGTCTGAGCTGAAGGAGTTTCTAGTGATTTTGCACAGAATCTGACCTGCTGGACCGGATGATAAGCATTAAGAATAATTATATAGACAATCTTCTCACTGATTGCCTCGTTTACTGATGTTGGTCGTAGACAGTCATCAGTATTACATTAAAACTGTTTCATAAGCAGTTAAAACTTCTTCAAAGTAACATTAACTTAAAGTATTTGTATTTAGTTACATTCAAACGCTGGCTTCTTTACAACAGAGATAGTATTAGTTATATTAGTTACATTTGTTCTCAGTGCATGGCTGCATCCCCATTTCATTCTTTACTGTAGCGAAAGAGCATTGAACAAGAATAAGTTCTGTTTTTGAATGAAAACGCTGGAAATAGTATTTAACTGTTGTCCTTATATCAGATTAAGAATCTATGAATTAGAGTAATAGATTCAATGACGGAAGTAGTAGTTAGTTACAGACCTAGCGTTATGTTTGCACTCTTATTCCCCAGGTGTCAGCTTGAATTTACAGTTCTTTACAGTGCAGTTAATATGACAAACATATGTAAGAATAGATTCATCTTCTCCAGCTAAACCCGAGCAGCAGATCTGATGACATATGAAGCCATTGCTGTTCACATCTTAGAACGTCGGTAGTTTGTCAGAGAGCTTACCCTGCAATTTCCTCATATCCTTTGAAGCTAAAGCACGGTTTCCATGCTGAAAAGGAGTCAAATCCGTTGTCACATCATTGGACCTCAACTCTTGCCCCACCGACTTCCAACCAAATGTAGCATCACTGACTCCTTGACCAGCTTCATATCCATCTGAGGGACACAAACCATGTGAGATTAAACCAATGCATTACATCGGAGCCAAGACACACACAAGCATGTCTCGACAGCACAAAGCAAACGGGAGGAACTTATATTTCATGCATGTTTGAAAAAAGAAAAGAAAACTTTTAATACATTTCTGCTTCACTTCTGACATAAAGGCTGCAGCAGCACAGGAGTTATCACTGAATCATCATCCCTTACTTTAAGAAACCAGATCAGCCAAATATAGGAGATCAGATGTCAGATTAGTCTAAAAAAATATAAGTGCAGGACAAGACAGGTAAATAAAATGATCTCACCACATCTATACATTTTGGATTTTATGGTTGAATAATGCCTAAAGCAGTATGATTTTGTTATCAAATCAATAATGAAATTGATGAGAATGTATTAGTGAGAACTGAGATTAAGAAGTAAGCTATATTTGTAGTCTTAAATTAATATTGGGGTTAACACAACAGTACAATAGGATACAGGGTTTATGCAGTTTTAATACCACGTACAACCAAATTGTAATACCCACTAACTTTTTTAAGGGTAACTACATCCTCAAATTCTCTTAGAGTCCTTTCTCTAGGGCTGAATATCGTTAAAAGTACTAGAACAACGTTTCCAGTCAAACGATACATGCAATCCATCCTTTTTGTGCCAAGAACAAGAAAATACTTATTTGTCACCACAAGTGTTCTTTGGTTTAATCAGACGTGTAACTGGCCCACCACTGCAACAGCTACAACCCATACAGCCAGAACACAGAGATGCTAACAGTGCTACAGCCACCAGGGGGCAGTCCAGATGTTTTGGCTTAACTTTTGGGCAGCCGTAATGCTTCCGCTGCGACGTGGCCACACACACACACACACACACACACACACACACACACACACACACAC